>NC_135329.1:47960495-48316971 GCF_023851605.1 Tamandua tetradactyla | reverse complement strand
TCTCATGAATTGGTCACTTGAGTGCATCAGGCAAAAGAATCCACTGCCTTTGTCCAGTAACACATCTAACTGCGTCTTAAAATGTTTTGGATACTACCACTACAAAGTCACAGGTCGAAAATCACTCTTTCAGTGGTTCAGTGGTAGAATGCTCGCCTGCCATGCAGGAGACCTGGGTTTGATTTCCGGCCCATGCACTCCCAAAAAAGAAAAAAACATCACAAGTTTACCAATTCTGAGCAGGTGGTATAGTTAGATAGAGTAGGGCAAATGCAGTCAAAAGAAAAGAACCTTCCCAAATATAGTCATCTTCTTGGATAATTTCCTGGTGGAACAGAATTTTCCAGTTTTTCAGTCCTAATGCTTCCTGCCCTGAATTACCGTCAGGTGATGGTAATTATGTTCTTGCACTCGCTGAGGTCACTGAACCTGTCACTAAACTACATCCTTAGCTGTATGCAATTATCATCTCCATGGCCCACAAGAGGTCTAATCTATTTTTGGCAACAAGGAGATAACTAGAGTTTGTCTTTTGTGGTGGTTGTTTTGACCATGGGTTTGACAGTTCCTAAATATGAGAATCCACTTTTCTCCAAAGGTTCAAGAAAAAGAGACTGCAGCTCCCCTGGGTCTAATTTGAGGAAGCATCAGACAATCGTAAATTGAGACCCATCTACAAAATAACTTGCTCGTTAACTTTAAGAGTAGAATGGTCACGAATGTCAAGGAAGGACGGAAAAGCTGTTCTGGGATTGAAAGGGTATGAAGAGATGTGACAACTAAAGGCAACTCATAACGTTACCTTGGATAATTTTGCTATGAAAGATATTGTTGGGACAATTGGCAAAACATAAATGGAATCTCTGCACGGATATATAGGAGTTTATTGAATTGTTCTTGTAACTTTCCTGTAATTTTGATATTATTTCCAAATAAATTTTTTTTTTTTAAAGTCTGCAGCCTTTTCACAAAAAGCACGATCTGGCAGAGTCTACGCTCATAGGAGTCTACACTAACTGTGATGCTTAGATTCTGGTGTCAATGCAGCCAAGTGTTGATGCCCAGTTGTCTGGTCAGGCAAGGCAAGCACTGGCCTAACCATTGCTGCAAGGACATTTCATGGCTGGTTGTTAAACCATAAGTCTGGTGTATTAAATCATCAGTCAGTTGATTGCATCAGTGGCTGATCACGTCTGTGATCAACTAAGAAGTGACTCCCACCAATGAGATAATCCAATCAATTGCAGGCTTTTAAAGGAGAAGAGAGATTTTTTTCACTACTTTTCAGCCAGAAAATCTCTCCTGTGGAGTTTGTCCAGATCCTTCACAGGAGCTGCTAGCTTCACAGCCTGCTCTATGGATTTTGGACTCTTCCATTCCCACGGTTGAGTAAGACACCTTTATAAATCTCATATTCCCAGATATCTCCTGTTGGTTCTGTTTGAGAAGCCTGACTAATACACCACCCAAGCAGCCCGTGTGAGGATAGAGAAGAGGGAAATTGAATTTGGGGATGCAAACAGTAAACATATGCCATCCTTTATAACCTCCAACAATCACTAAAACATCTCAAAATGATAGATCAAGGGTTCACAATCCTGACCAGGGCTGGCTTCATGGATATGCCTCCTGTGCAGTCATACAGGGCCACCCACTCAGAAGAGGCCCCACACTTGATTTAACACTCTACTGTTACCATCTTGAAATGTTTAATACATTTCCAACAAGAAGCCCCACATTTTCTATTTTACATCCCATAAATTACGTAGCTGGTCCTGCTTAGAAAGCAATAAGTTTTGGAATCTCTTGCCTATGTTTCATAGAAAGTGTCACTTTTCTTAAACAAAGAAACTTAAAGGTACTACAGCCTCAGGAACGTTTTACTATATGCTGGTGTTCATCCTCATATCTGATCTGCAGAACTACCTCTACCTGGAGACAAGTTACAGACAAAAGAACAAAAAATGTTTTTTACTTAAAAAAAAAAAAATGGTCCCCCGATGAATCCCAGAATGATTTGATCAGTGGCTGGAAAAGTATTTGCAAGCCCCCTTCGGGGAATGGTGAGAGTGGGGAGAAATTCAACTTCCCCAAGTTGAATTCTTGATATCCTCACAAGCAGTGTGGACAACCAAAGCTATAGGCTGAGCCCCCAGTCTTGGGATTTGTTCACATGAAACTTAACCCCACAAAGGATAGGTCAAGTCTATTTAGGCCTTAAAATTTAGGCCCAAGAGTCACCCCCAAGAGAGCCTCTTTTGTTGCTCAGATGTGGCCTCTCTCTCCAGCCAACATGACGAGCAGTCTCACCACCCTCCCCCTCTCTGCGTGGGACATGACTCCCAGGGGTGTGGACCTTCCTGGCAACGTGGGACAAAGATCCTGGAATGAGCTGAGACTCAGCATCAAAGAACTGAGAAAAACCCTAGAATGAGCTGAGAATTGACATCAAGGGATTGAGAGAAACTTCTCGACCAAAAGGGGGAAGAGTAAAATGAGACAAAGTGTCAATGGCTGAGAGATTCCAAACAGAGTCGAGAGGTTATCCTGGAGGTTATTCTTATGCATTAAGTAGATATCACCTTGTTGTTCAAGATGTAGTGGAGAGGCTGGAGGAAATTGCCTGAAAATGTAGTGCTGTGTTCCAGTAGCCATGTTTCTTGATGATGACTGAACAATGATATAGCTTTCACAATGAGACTCTGTAAATGTGAAAACCTTATGTCTGATGCTCCTTTTAGCTACTATATCAACAGAAGAGTAGAACATATGGAATAAAAATAAATAATAGGGGGAACAAATGTTAAAATAAATTCAGTTTGAAATAGTGGTAAATAAAAGCGAGGGGTAAGGGGTATGGTACGTATAGTTTTTTTTTTCTCTATTATCATTTTATTTCTTTTTCTGTTGTCCTTTTATTTCTTTTTCTAAATCGATGCAAATGTACTAAGAAATGATGAATATGCAACTCTGTGATGATATTAAGAATTACTGATTGTATATGTAGAATGGAATGATATCTAAATGTTTTGTTTGTTAATTTTTTTTTAATTAATAAAAAAAAGCTAAAAAGAAAAAATGGGAAGAATAAAGAGCTCCCAAGATTCAGCATAGCAGTGCAGGCTTCAGAGCTGTGCGACTTTAGGTAAATTGCTAAATTCCCCAGAACCTCAAATTTTCTTATCTATGAAGTGGGCGTTAAATGAGATTCTCCCACGAAGAGGGTCACATGAGATAATGTGCATAGTGCCTGAAACAAAAGTCACTTGCCATCACATAGGGTTCCAGTGGGGAGAGCTGACTTCTTCAGAATTTCAGAACTGCATAGCTGAAGAAAGTTTAGTTCAACCCCTTGATTTTTACATATGGGGAAACTGAGGCCCAGAGAGGCGAGATTTGCCCAAGGTCACCGCCCATCACAGAGGTGGACTGAGAAACTGGTCTCAGGTGCTCCTCCCACGGTGCTCCTCCCACGGTGCTCCACCCTCTGCGTGTAAGATCAGGAGCCAGGGCCCCTCGGGTCTCCCCGGACGCCTGCGCCAGGAGCCGCCTCACCGCCTCTGCGGCAGAGGCTGGGTCTCCCACAGCCCTGCAGCCCGCTCCCCGCGGCTCCTGCTCGTGGCGGCCCAGCTGGGGGCCAGGGAGGCCCCAGGAAGCCGCCTGGCTCAGAATCCAGAGGAGGGGGCCGGAGATTACCTTTCAGGCCCGGGACCAGAATCTGCACGGAGCAGGCTTCCTCGGCAGTCTGCTGAGGACATCCAGACCTGAGCAGCGACAGGAAGGCGAGGCTAATGAGCGTGCCCGGAAAAGCCAGATGTCTCTTCATAATGAGCACTTTCGGGTCATTGACTCCTATGGAAAGGAAGGAATAAATAGTGACGGGAATTCGGAAAACAGAACCGCGGCGGACAGGGTGCAGGGTCGCAGGCCTGGGCTCCTGGTCGGATCTCCCAGTGTGGGATCAGGAAGGTGGGGTCGGCCGGGTCCCACCAGAGCTCCGGATCTCTATGGTGGAGCCTCGAGCTCCGGCTCCCTCAGGAAAGCTTGAGTGCAAACTCCCACCACGGCCACCCCGCCCTCTCCCCCAGGTTAAGCTCTCTCTCTCTATGCATATATATATATTTTTTTTTCCTTTGGTCCTTCACTCACTCTCTCACTCGTGTATTTAATAATAACCCTTTCCTGAGATATTCCATTACCAGATAGTATGTGATGCTCAGGGCATTAGTAAAATGCAGTTCAGGCTTTTCTTCAATAAAATGTTTATTGAATGCCTATTCTGGGCCAGGCACTGGAGTGGCGTTTGGGATACATCAGGAAACAAAACAAAAACCCCTGTCCTCAAAGAGCTTACATCCTAATTTTTAGTACAGACAATTCCGAGACAGGTGAAAATATCTGTACTTAGGAGCACAGAAGTACATCTCATACAGAGTTGGGGTAGAGACGGGGAAGGGGTAGGCGTTTGGAGGGTGGTCAAGAAAATTTCTAGAAGCAGATTGCCTAGGCACAAAATGGGAGCTGGGCATGTAATTATTTAATTCATAGAAAAAGAATCAGTGATTATATGTCTGTGCGTAAATGCCTATAGGGGCTTCCTGGGTGAGTTCTGTTACCCAGGACAGCAAGTTTCAGAGATTTGAGAGCCACCAGGGACAAAGGGCACTGATGGCTAGGCAGCAGACACATCCTGAAGAGAAGACAAAATGAGGTAAGGGAAGGGAGGGAGCTCAACACTCAGAAATAGTGGAATTAGGGAGCTGTGGGAAAGCAAGCTCTTTCTAGCCATGACTTGCCCACCTCAGAGAGTTTTAAATTGAAACAAATGGTTTCATCAGTTCTGCAGCTTTCCGGGGAGAAACAGGAGCATTTGTTGCCCTTTTCATTATCTTATCATGCTTGGCATTAAAACTTTGAAAATAAAAAGAGCAAAGGATACTACCATATGTGAAGCAAGAAGAACCTCGAAGCATAGAGGAAATCAAGGGAAAGGAGAGGAGAAGAGATCCGACAGAATCCCTGGAGCATAGCAAAGAAAATCTGAACCGTGGGGTCAAAGCACTAAAAAGAAAATGCTCATTGTAGAGTATGATGGCCACTTAAAAGTATTTGCATCTATTAATCAAAAAGAGGAAAGAAACTTCCTAGAGTCATTTCATTCCTTCAAAGAAATAAACAAAACAAAGTTGCTGATATCATTAAGGTCACATTCCAGTCAGAAGAGACAAACAAGATAAATAATGGCAGGTGGCAATAAAAGCTAAGGAGGCAGAGTGCTGGGTGCTATTTTAGAAACAGTCTCCAGGAAAGTCTTTCCTAATGAGGTAGGTGAAGAGGCAAGCCAATGGAAAAGCACTGAAGGAAGGAAATTTTCAAGAAAGGAAACTGAGTCTAAAAACCCTGAGGCTGGAGCATGCTTGGGCAGTTTGAGGCAGAGAAGTAAGTTAGTGTCATGGGAGCAGAGGAAACAAAGGACTGAGAGGCAGAATATGTGGTAGGAGAAGCAGCCAAGGGTTACCACACATGGAGTCTTACAGGTACTGGTAACAGCTTTTCCCCCTGCATGGGATGGAGGGTTTTGATCAGGGGAAAAACGTTATAAAAGGATCACCTTGGCTCTTCTTTGGAGACTAGACTGTAGGTGAATAAGAATGGAAACAAAGAAACCAAATAGAAGCTGATTGCAATAATCCAGGTGAGAAAGGCTGGTGGTTTGGACTACAGTGGGAGGGGTGAAAATAGCTTAGACCACTAGGTAGGGGTGAAGGTGATATAGAGGTGAGATTTGGCATAAATTTTAGAAACAGAGTTGACAGGCTTTGCTGATGGGTTTGATGTGGAGAGTGAGAGAGAGGAGTCCAAGATGACGCCAAGGTTTTGACTTGAGCAGCTAGATGAATGGTGTAGCCAACTACTGAGAAAGATAAAACATGGAGAGGCAAGCAACAGATTGTAAATAGAATCTGGAGTTTTGACATTGTGAGTCTGAAATGCCTATGAGACACCTAAGTGGAATTGCCTCATAGGAAATTAGACCTGAGTGTACTCAGCCATGATATGGTTTGTGTGAGGACAAAGTCAAGAGCTTAAGGTGCCATGGTATTTTCTCCCCATAAATTCCAGACTAGGTATCCCTCTCAGACCCAAAATTAAAATATATCAGCTATTAGAGGAAGACAATCTAAGGCAGGAGGAGTCTCAAATCAAGAGCCTATTTAGAGGATACACAGGTGGTTCAGTGGTAGAATGCTCACCTGCCATGCAGGAGAGTCGGGTTTGAGTCCCAGCCCATGCACCACCACCCCCAAAAAAAAGCCTACTTAGAGCTATCATTTGTTTATCCCATGTAAAAGATGGGTATGGGGGGGAAAAGGTTGGAATGGATCTTATGACCCCTCTCTAACCATGGCCCCATCCTCAGACTTTGGGGTTAACACACATCTTTAGAACCCAAATCCTATTACACTCATTTCCAAAGGTCTTCTTAGAAAGACATGGAACTGCCAAGACACCCAAGAAAATCTTTCATTGACATACTGCCATCGAAGCATCATATATTGAAAATACTACGTCTCACAATCATTAACAGATCTGATCTCTACAGCATGAGGAGCTGTCATTTGAAATTCTTCTTCCAATTCTGAGAAAAAATTTCCTGCCAGTGGTAATGAAATAAAAGATCATGTGTGGATTATTTTTAATGTTATTAGTTATGAACATTAAATATTAAACGTTCACTTTAAGTGAAGGGAATGGTTAATGAAGGTAAGCAGGAAAGAAGAGGAAGAAAGGGAGTGTGCAATGCAAAATTTTTAAATATTAGGGCTTAAAGCATTTCACTCACTAGGAATGTAACTTTGAAGAGAATTGAACTTATCATAACTGTAAAAACCAGGAGATATGAAAGGTAAAGCCATTTTTCATCCCATGTGTCCTGAAATGGCTTGGGGGTGAGGTGGGGGAAAATATCTTAAAGTTCAAAATAATAAAATCACAACTAGGTGAGCCAAGACTACACTATATTCAAAGTGTCCATGTTAGAATCTCATTTAAATACTACATCTAGTCACTGAGGGTTTTCCCTCTTCCAAGTGTGTGTTCAGGCTATTCATTCTCCTCAGGATGCTGTTTCCACTTGATGCTTTTGATGACATGATGAGGTTTTTCTTTGCATGAAATGTGGGGATGAGGGGATATGGAAGAAAATTCACGGGAGCTAGAGGTTAATTAATAAAATGTCTGCTTGCCACCCATACTTTTATTCAAACATACAAAAGCTGTGACACATCAGAAAAACAGGCACCCTCACAGAAATGGAGAGGAGCTCTTAGAGGAAAGGAGCAGGACAAGACTTAAGCTGGGAAAACAAAGTGGCACCTACTGAGTTTCTGCTTTTGATAGGAGAAGAAAAATTAAGCCAAAGTAGGCTGCAAGTGGTTCTAAATCCTCGATCAGGAACAAGTGAGAAGGGGGAGGAAAAAGGAGGAGAGAGAACCTGAGCCACCGGAGCAGTCGCTGCCCAGGAAGGGAGAGAAGGTCAAACGGTGTCTGCAATCCCGAGGTGCCAAATGGGAGCCCCTGACGAGCTGGAGCTGGGTCCCTGGACATAAGTTCTGTCTGCCCCACTCACCTCTGTACTCCTAGCACCTCAGCAGGGCCTCTCACCTGGGCCCAGAAATCTCCTGATGAAGCTTTCTATATTCTTTTTTAACTCCTCTTTATTATGGAAGTTTTGTTGTACCCATCATCCAGCTTTAGCAATCAGTAATATTTTGTGAGGCGTTTCTTCATATTCCCACCTTGTTGAGGTTTTTTTGTTTTGTTTTGTTTTGTTTTGTTTCGCATGCTCAAGCACCAGGAATCGAACCCGGGTCTCTGGCATGGCAGGCAAGAATTCTGCCACTGAGCCACCGTCGCACTGCCCTCCCACCTTGTTCTTAACAAGTGATATTTAATATAGTCTAAAGCACATGTATTGCCAAACCCAAACACAAACCATTCCTGCCAACCCTAAAGAACACCTAGGGCTTCATCTGAGATTCTACAAAGATTTATCTGAGATTTCATGCACTATAATTACTTTCCAGAAACCTACAACCTCCACTGGGTTCCTAGGCCAGATAAGTCCTGAAACCAAGAGGGGCCAGTCTCTCCAGAACAGCAACTAGTTCCATTCCCCTATCCCATATAATCAACAGCCCTTTCCAACATGAAAAAGTTAGAATGGGCTTATTGCAAATACCCCCAAAGATTGGAAGAATGATCAAAGGAGAAGATGGAGTTATGACAGAGAAGATAGGATTTTACAAATGAGTATGAGTGTTGAATCATTATACTGATATTTCTTTTAGTCTCCAGTGTCTTGGAGCAGTTAGAAGTAAAAGCCTAAAATTGTGGAACTGTAACCCATACCAAACTCTGAAATCTGTTCTATAACTAATTATTTTGGTGCGCTTTGAAATATATTGCTTTTTTGTACATACATTATTTATCACAATTTTAAAAAGCACATATGTAACTTCTGCCAACACTGTGAATCTCAGCCATAAAGCAATTGTTTGCAATTTGTGAGCCCAGCCGAGTGCAGAGATAAAACACTGCTGATATCAAGTCCCCGTGTGCTCCACCCCATCCCCCTCCCTGCACCAAGAAACCACCACCTAGAGTTCTGAATTCATCATTTTCTTGCTGCTTTTTGAATAGTATTACTATATATGTATATAGTCTTTAAAATATATTATCTAGTTTTGCTTGTTTTTGAGCTTTATGAAATATGTAGTGTTCTGTGACTTGCCTTCTTCACTCAACTCTATGCACCAAGATTCGTTCATGCTGCTGCAGGTAGCTATCATTTATTCATTATCTAATTATATTAATGAAGAGAGCTTCAGCCACTAATATGTTTTGGGATAGGGAGAGAAACTGGCAGGGATAGGAGGGCACAGCTGATGGCGCTGAGCTCGTCCTCAGTAATGATGAGGAGGAGTGCACACCAATTCTCACTTCGTTGTGCCTTTGAGGAAGTCGTCGTGGTGGCCACTTAGAGAGCCACCACATCAGGCCAGAATTTGTACAGAATAATGTATGGATTCTATAAGTGATGGTACATAAAGAACTGTCATCATTCAGTGAACCTGGGAGAGCTGTGAACCTGGCTCTACCGTTTGCCAGAACCTTGGTCAAGTCTGTTTCCTCATCTTAAAAAGGAGATGAGTACCTCCTAGGCTTATTTGTAGGAATAAATATGATAATGCACATGAAGCTCTCTGCATAGTACCTAGCACGTACTAAGTGGTCACTCAACAACAGCTATTGATATTACTGTTATTACATATTGTAGGGGAGCCCTGCATTAAAGCCAGAGCCCCACGGCCAAGAATGAGCTACTACACAACTGAAAGAGCTAGAAGGCAGAGTTTCTAAACTAAAAATGTGCTATGCTCCCATGTAAAGTGTCCATCCTTTAGTCAATTATCCTATCAAATGGGCACACGTAATGTTTTCATTCTGTGCCATCTTTTAGTGTTGATCATTACACACTGAGTGATAACACTTCATTATGTACCATCATTTACAGAGCTGACCTTACAAAGGAAAAGGATGAATGTCGTTAGATTGGAGAAAATAACAATTCCCATATAATATTCTACAGGTATTAACACCATTATTTCCCTTTTTTTTTTTTTGGCTGGGGGAGGGGAGTGCGGTGCATGGTCCAGGAATCAAACATGGGCCTCCCGCATGGAAGGCGATTATTCTACCACTGAACCACCCGTGCACACTATTACTCCTATTTTACAGATAAAGAAACCAAAGATAAAAGAATGGGAATCTCCACCATAAAGCAATTGTTTGCAATTTGTGAGCCCACCAAGTGCAGAGATAAAACATTGCTGATACTCAAGTCCCTGTGTGCTCCGCCCATCCCCCTCCCTGCACCAAGAAACCACAACCCAGAGTTGATAAAAGAGATAAAAGAAATTAATAATTTGCCCAGCATTATACAACCAGTAAGTGAGGAAAATGGGATTGGTAACTTAAGTCTTACTGCTGTTGATTTCTTTCTTAATTCTGCTCAATTTTCAGCTTTCTGTGCATTACAATAGAGGCAGATCCTGCTCCTTAAATCCCTAGGGTAGCAGGCATTTATTTTATTCCATGTTTTATCTTTTTTTCTGTCTCTGTCCATACGATTTACCCGTGGCCTGTGGCCTGGGCTGAGGCCTGTGCAGCCACACAGGACCTGCCCATACTTGGTTTATTGCTCTGTTCTCACCACCGTGAAATTCCTAATAATTTTTCAGCAACAGGCACCACAAAGTATATAGGCACATCCGATTATTCCATAGTGTTCTTTAAAAAAAAACTTTTTTGTTGTTTAATATAACATATATACAAAGAAAAGAAAGAAAAAGCAATGATTTTCAAAGTACCCTTCAACAAGTAGTTACAGAACAGATTTCAAAGTTTGTAATGGGTTACCATTCCACTATTTCAACCAGTGTTCTTAACCATAATGTACTTAGCCACTCCTTTAGCACTGAATATTCTGATTCTTTCCAGAATGTGGCCATTAAAAATAACAACACTCATTCCACCTACTCTTGTTGGTCAGACCTATACTTGCTTCTTGGCATTTACTGAATACAAACAAGGTTTAGACTTTTTTTTCTCTAGTTTAAAATTATCCTGTCAGCCTTCCAACGTGAAAAAGTTAAAATGGCCATAGCCCAAATTCCCCTACAGAGAGGGATGAAAAGATCAAAGGTGGTGGTGGAGTTAGACAGAGAAGATAGGATTTAACACATGAATATGACCGTTGTTTCATTAAATTGATATCTCTTTTAGTCTCCAGTATTTTAGAGCAGCTAGAAGTAAAAACCTAAAATTGTGGAATTGCAACCCATGTCAAACTCTGAAATATGTTCTACAACTAAATTGTGTGGTGCTTTGAAATTCATTGCTTTTTTGTATATATGTCATTTTTCACAAAAATCAAAGAAAGTTTAATGCGATGATAAAAAAATCATTTATGCATTCTAGCCTTCTATATTCTGGAGCAGCTAGAAGGAAAATAAATCTGAGAGGATTGCCTGGTAGCCCATGACAAACTCTGGGATCTGTCCTATAACTACTTGTGGAGGTTTTCTTTGGGAACTATTGCTTTTTTATTTTTTTGCTTTGTATATACGATATATTATACAACAAAAAAGTCATTTAAAAAATATCCTGTCAGGAGACAACCATGCTGTTCAACAAAACTTTTATTTCTCTCACTGTAGAGAAGTGAGTGACTTCTATAGAAGCCTCAAGAGTGATCTCAGGAAAGATCAGCTGAAATCTTCCAAGAAAAGAGTAGGAGAGGGAGAAACCCAGAATTAACTAAAGTTGGGTTTTTCACTCATTCGTTCACAAATCCATCCACCAAGTCACTTGTGTAAGCATTCACTGTCTACTTTCCCGCTGCCAGTCCCTCATCAAGGCCCCTGGGAGACAGGATGAAGAAACTGTCCCTGCCACCAAGGGGTGCGGGGTCCCGAGGTCTGTGCTCGATGGGTCATGCCAGTAGAAATAGGGGAAGTGGGCACAGGGTGGAGGCACCCACGCCAGTGGAAGGAGCCCCTTTCCCCACATTCCTTGCATTCTGGCTGCCTTCTTAGAAGAGGAATTCAGTTTTATAAACAGAGACGCCAAAGCTACCCCTGTGATCACTAAGACAAGATCCTTATCTCCCAGCCAGGGCTCAGACCATCCCTTCAATGAAGGAGACCCATCTCACAAACGAGGGAAAGGGATTAAATTTGGAGTTATCAGTAGAAATACGTTATATAATGAAATTTAATCATTTGGTTTGCCAAATAAAAATTCTACATTTTCATTAAAGATCTACAGCAGGATCAAGCTTTTATAGGGGGAGCGGGGGGAGGGGGGCGGTGCATGGTGCAGGAATCGAACCTGGGTCTTCCGCATGAAAGGCAGGCATTCTAACTGCTGAACCACCCGTCCACCCACCGTCACTATTTCCTATAAATCAAAGTCTTGGAATTCTGGAGACTGATTTATTTTACAGATTCAATCTTCTGCCGGGATCCAAGTACAAATTCTCTTTGTTCTCCCTTTTCACCCGTCCCTTCCTATAACCTCGTTTGGAAGCTTGCATTCCTATCTCAATGCCTCGGCATCTCAAGGTCTTGCTGTTTAAAACCCACAGCTCTGGGTCCTGGGGCTGAAAAGTCAGCGGGCGAAGTGTTTCCTACCTGAGGCGGCACACTAGGCGCGGGAGGCGTCCTGACCGTGGCCGGCCCGAGCGGACACTGCGCCCAGGAGTCTCATGGCTGCTATTTACAGAGGCTCGCCTGCCGTCCAGCGCGCGGAGGGAAAGCGGCTGCCGCGGGCTGTCATTCAGCAAATCAGGCTGGACGGCTACCGCGTTATCTGCAAGCAGTTTCCTGTTTGAAATAATCAGCTGTCCTGCTGGACTGTGGTAAAGAGGGAGTGTGGGAAAGCTGAAAAACATCCATGGTGTCGGGGTTCTCAACTGGGTGATGTGCGGTACACTTTTGGAATTGCCCCCTTTTAATTCTTTCGCCCAAACACCCCAATCCTTACTCCCTTTTCTCTCTTTCTTTCGTTTTGTAAAAAGAAATGAAAACCATGAGTATTTTGGAAATTCCGAAAAGTATAAAGAAGAGTGATAACAATCATCTGACATTATATCAAACATCAAACAAAAATAAATACAGTTGACGTATTTCCTCTCATATTTTTCCTTTGGAGGTTCACTTCAAAGATAATTAACTACTATGCTACCATGTACTTAGACCTAATCCAGGAGAAATCCAAAATTTACTTCATTTGTTAAAGTTTTATTTTAAATTCAATATATGCCAAAAATAGGTCTTTGTGGTGGGCTCAGGTGAATCCAAGTTTTGTGTAACCTGGAGTTTATACAATTTGGATGGGACTTCTTTAAGAAAAAGATGCATATGAAATATTAATCCCAAAAAGTTATGTACATATACATTGGATGGAGTGTGTGGTGTGTGAATAAACCTGCTTCAAAAACTGTTAGGTGCAAAGCTGGATATCCATGTAGACTAAAAAGATAAATCATAGCAAATTACAAATTTTAAAACTATCAAATTCCACATACCCACAAAATCCACTAATAATAATTGGAATTAAAACTGCCCACACTCACTGAGAGATTTCAAACAGAGTGGAGAGGTGGCTATGCTGGAGGTTGTTTTTATGCATTATATAGCTATCCCTTTTCAGTTTATGTTGTATTGGAGTAGCTGGAGGGAAGTACCTGAAGCTGTTGAGTTGTGTTCCAGTAGCCTTGATGCTTGAAAACAATTGTGTAAAGATATAACTTTTACAATGTGACTGTAGGAATGTGTAAACCTTGTGTCTCTTGCTCTTTTTATCCAGGGTATGGACAATGATTTTTTAAAAAATGGACAAAGAATAAGTAAATAATAGGGAGGACAAAGGGTAAAATAAATTGAATAGATGGAAACACTAGTGGTCAATGAGAGGGAGGGGGAAGAAGTATGGTATGTATGGGTTTTTTCTTTTTACTTCTTTTTCTGGAGTGATGCATATGTTCTAAAAAATGATCATGTATTGTGAATTACTGATTATATATGTAGAACGGAATGATCATATGTTAAGAATGTTTGTGTTTCTTGTCATATTTTTTTTAAAGTTTAAAAATTAATAAAAAAAACAAAAAAAATGATCATGGTGATGAATAAACAACTGTGTGATGATATTGTGAGCCACTGATTGTATACCATGTTTGGTGTCATGGTCAAGTTCATGTGTCAACTTGGCCAGGTGGTGGTGCCCAGCTGTCTTGTCAGGGAAGCACTGGCCTATCTGTTGCTATGAGGACATTTCATGGACTTAAATCATGACCAGGTTGGCTGCATCCACAGCTGATTGTATTTGCAATCAGCTAAGGGGAATGTCTTCTGCAATGAGTAATGCTTAATTCAATCTCCAAAAGGCTTTTAAGGAGGATTCAGAAGAGACAATCACTCTTTCTGCTTCAGCAGGCAGCCTCTCCTGAGAGTTCATTGAGGACCTTCATTGGAGCTGCCAGCTCATGGCCTGCCCTATAGACCTTGGACTCTACATCCCCATGGTTACGTGAGATACTTTTATAAATTTTATATTTACAGATATCTCCTGCTGATTTCGTTTCTTTAAAGAACCCTAACTAATACATATGGAATATATGTGTATGAAGATTTATCAATAAAAATATTTTTTTAAAAAAAACTGCCCACACTCAGAAAACTAGGAATAGAAGGAAACTTCCTCAACATGATAAAGAGCATATATGAAAACCCCACAGCTAACATACTCAATGATGAAAGACTGAAAGCTTTCTCCCTAATATCAGGAACCAGACAAGGATGCCCACCATCACCACTGTTATTCAACATTATCCTGGAAATTCTAGCCTGAGCAATTATGCAAGAAAAAGAAATAAAAGGAAGAAGCAAAACTTTCCCTATTTGTAGATGACATGATCTGATTCTGTATACAGAAAATCCCATACAATCTACCACAAAGCTACTAGAACTAATAAGTGAATCTAGAAGTGGCAGTATATAAGGCAAACGTGCAAAAATCAGTAGTTTTGCTATACACTAGTAGTGAAAAATCTGAAAAGGAAATTAAGAAAAATATTCCATTACAATAGCAGCTAGAAGAATCAAATTTAACCAAGGGTGTAAAGGGCTTGGTATGGAATTGGAAGACTAGATATTAATAGGTAAATTCTACCCAAAGCAATTTACAGATTCAACAGAATTCCAATCAAATTTCCAAGAGCTTTCTTTGCAGCAATTGAAAACCCAATCATCAAATTCATACGAAAAGACCAGGCAAGTTTTTCATTATACTGCAGCCTACTTTACAGCATGGAGGAATCTATTTAAAGCAAGGTGCCAAATTTAATGAAAAACAAGCTGCAGGGCTATATGAATGCAGAAGGCCTTGCTGTGTTGAAACATGTCCTGACACAAAGAGTAAAGACAACTCATGTTGCTTTTGATTCTATGAGGAACTATTTAGATGCAATTTATGCTGTTACAGTGGATTATGAAGGGCTATGGACAATAAAGGGTAGCAAAAAAAAGCAACATCCATGACTGAATTTCTCTGCAAAGAATGTCCAAAAATTCATATTCACTTTGATCGAATAAACCAAAAAAATATCCCAGAAGAACCAGCATATATGAGAAGATGGTTTCACAAACATTTTTAAATAAAAGATAAACTGCTTATAGAATTCTATGATTGAACGGATCCAGAAGAAGAAAGAAATTTCCTGGAAAAGGCATTAATTCCAAATTGAGTCTCAAGAAGATTTTTCCATCATTATTGATCTTAAGTGGTATGACTGCTAACATATTTATTACAGAGGCTGGAAAGAAACTGTATGTAAAAACATGGATATATGGAACATTAATTGGCTGCTAATGGATTAGTATTAAAGCATAAACAAGTAGATGTCTCAAGTCAGTGGAATGTACTGCATTGTCTATTGTTGGCAGCTGCACATTACTTCAGTTTGTTCCTGAATTTAATAAGAAATGTAAATAAAACCTTGTCGATTGAACTTCAGATAAAACGGAATTTTGTACTAAAGCCAATATGCAGTGGGTCTTTGACAGGTGTATGGTTTTACGAGTTTTATAACTGAAATTGCTGTAAAGGTAAGAGCTAATTGTAGTTAATGCTAATCTTTGCATGTTCCATGAACTAATGTCAACTGCAGAAAATATTAGGAATGTACAATTTTTTGTTATATTATTTAGGTGACTGTATTTCTGGTTATTAATTTGCAATATATTTCATTTTATTTGTTATTTTCAATTTTTTACAACTTGACTGGTCCCAAACTTTTATCACTAAAGTATTTAGCATCTTGCAACTGTAATACTTTGTTTTCTGTGGAGACTTCAAATCAGTCAAGGAAATTGTATTTAACTATCTAACTAGTCAAGGAAAGGGGCAAACAATGTTCATGGGGAAGAAACTGATTAGCACAGGTTTTTATTGTGTTACATTATTAGCTGATTTCACTTTATATTTGCAAAATAATTCACATTTCAAATATATATCGAAAGAGCTTAGTTCACACACACTGTACTCTATACAAAGGAACGTAAAAATATGAGAATTAAGTTTTAGTTAAAATTTGTGGCTCTGATTTGTTGTACCAGAACTTTAAATTGCCTAGCCTTTTGAAGATTTTAGCTAAGCTATTAGAACTTTGCAGTATCTGTGCCATAAGTACGTGAGAATATTTAGGTTTCCTCTTATTTTTTATCTCAAAACAATCAGTGTAAACCTTATTGTACTCTGAGTCCAGTGACACTTGAGGTGATAGGAGCCTTCAAATGTTCCAGCTAGATTTACTAGCATGTGCTTTTGCCTATTATTCTGATTTGGCAAAATATTTCATCCAAAAATTATTTTTATGTTATCATGGTAGATTTCCACTGTATTCTACTCCTTTTCATTTGGATTAAATTAAGAGTTGCTGCTCAATGGCTTATGCAATAGATTTACAGTAAAGAAATGCATAGCCAACCAGTATTGAACTCTTTAAGCTCTTGAAAGTTTCACCAGCTACTGCAAAGGCATTTTGCATTTGTCTTATTTCAAGAAATTCACCATCCTCAAGTCAGTGAGATACAGATTTAATTTGATCAGGATTGAGTGAATTTATTTACTTACATTAGTTTTAATGAGTCTACATGATTATCGTGCATCATCTCAAAATGAGAGCTATGTTCCAAGAACCAAATTATACAGTTTTCAGTCATAGGAAAATATATGCCATGGAAGAATAGCATTTATTTTCCATGCTCTTTTTTTCTTTCAACTTTTTTTATTGTATTATACAACATATATAACATATATATAAAGCAAAGAAAGAAAAAAGCAACAGTTTTCAAAGCACTCGTCAACAAGTAGTTACAGGATAGATCCTAGAGTTTGTCATGGGCTACCATACCATCCTCTCAGATCTTTCCTTCTAGCTGCTCCAGAATATTGGAGGCTAGAAGGAATAAATAATTTTTTATCAACACAATAGACTTTTTTCTTTTTTGTGAAAAATAATGTATTTACAAAAAAACAATAAATTTCAAAGCACAGTGCAACAATTAGTTGTAGAACAGATTTCACAGTTTGGTATGGGTTACAATTTCACAATTTTATGTTTTTACTTCTAGCTGCTCTAAGATACTGGAGACTAAAATAAATAGCAATATAATGAGTTAACAGGAAGAACAGTTTTTAAAAAGTAGGAAAAAATGTGTGATCTGCTTTATTTTATAATTTACATTTGTCAATCAATCATTTAAGATAACATTTCACTTATCCCTGCAAAGGATAGGCTAAGCCTACTTAAAATTAGGCCTAAGATCACCCCCAGAGAACCTCTTTTGTTGCTCAGAGGTGGTCTCTCTCTCTCTCTCTCAGCCAACACGACAAGCAAACTCATTGCCCTCCCCCTCTCTATGTGGGACATAACTCCCAGGGGTGTAAATCTTCCTGGAAACTTGGGACAGAAATCCTAGAATGAGCTGGGACTCAGCATCAAGGGACTGAGAAAACCTTCTCAAACAAAAGGGGGAAGAGAGAACTGAGACAAAATAAAGTGTCAGTGGCTGAGAGATTTCAAACAGAGTTGAGAGGTTATCCTGGAGATTATTCTTACACATTATATAGATACCACCTTTTTAGTTAAGGTATATTTGGAGAGGCTTGAGGGAAGTGCCTGAAAATGTAGAGCTGTGTTCCAGTAGCCATATTCCTTAAAGATGATTGTATAATGATATAGCTTTCTCAATATGACTGTGTGATTGTGAAAACCTTGTGTCTGTTGCTCCTTTTATCTACAGTATAAACAGATGAATAAAAAATATGGATTAAAAATAAATAATAGGGGGAACAAATGCTAAAATAAATATAGTAGATTGAAATGCTAGTGATCAATTAAAGGGAGTGGTAAGAGGTGTAGGAAAAAATAGGGGAAAGAAAGGTTAAGGTTAAAATATATTGGATAGATTGAAATACGAGCAGTCAATGAGAGGGAGGGGTAAGAGGTATAGTATGTATGAGTTTTTTTCTTTTTTCTTTTTCTTTCTTTTTTCTGAATTGATGCAAATGTTCTAAGAAATGATCATGGTGATGAATATACAACTATGTGATGATATTGTGAGTTATTGATTATATATCAAGAATGGAATGATCATATGGTAAGAATGTTTGTGTTTATTGTTATGTTTAAAAAATTTTACTTTAAAAAAAGGTAATGTTTCAGCTTACTGATAATGGATTTCTATTGCAAAATTGTTATAATAGTGACAGATGAAATACACCATTGATCACAATAAACAAAGTGAAAAAAAATAAAGGGAACTTTTGTCTGACTGTGTTATACTACTTCTCCAAAACCAGAGGGTAAGCCATTACAAGCATCATCTTTGAAGAGCTGTGTATGTGAATTAGTATGCACATATTCTTACCTATATGTATATACCTAATCCTGTACGCACATTCCCACAGGTTACAATTGGTTTAATTACGAATGGGGACACAAGTTAAACCTTTGTAAAGTACTCTCATGCTGAATTGTAATTTCTTATCTGTAAAGTGAAATTAAGATAAATGCCATCTTTGTTAAATATTACAGACCTAAAGTTAGAACATATTTTTAACTAGATCAAGATAAATGTAAGTTATGTAACTTTAAAAAATTCATATGGAAGAGTAAGGGCCCTGAACAGCCAAAACCATCTTGAAAAAGAAGAACAAAGTTGGAGAAATCACATTTTCTACTTTTGAAACTCATTACAAACCTGTAGAAACCAAAACAGCATGGTACTGACATAAGAACAGAGGTATAAACCAATGGAATCAAACTGAGAATGCAGAAATAAACCCTCACATCTATGGCCATTTTATTTTTTTTAATTGTGAAAAATAACATATATACAAGAAAAGTAATAAATTTCAAAGCACACCACAACAATTAATTATAGAACAGATTTCAGAGTTTGGTGTAGGTTACAGTTTCACAATTTTAGATTTTTACTTCTGGCTGCTCCAAGACACTGGAGACCAAAAGAAATGTCAATATAATGATTCAGCACTCATACTCATTTGTTAAATCCTATCTTCTCTGTTATAACTCCATCTTCTCCTTTGATCTTTCTCCCAATCTTTAAGAGGTATTTAGGATATGCCCCTTCTAATTTTTTCATGTTGGAAAGGGCTGTCAATGATATATCAGGGGATGGAACTAGTTGATGCTCTGGAGTGGCTGGCCCCTCTGGGTTTCAGGACTTAACTCATCTAGAAACCCAACCGGAGGCTGTAGGTTTCTGGAATGTAATCATAGTGCATGGAACGTTTGCAGAATCTCAGATAAAGCCCTAGGTGTTCTTTATGGTTGGCAGGAATGGTTTTGGTTGGGGGTTGGCAAACCATGGTAAATAGCAAGATCTAGATGAAGTTTGCATAAGAGTAGTCTCCAGAGTAGCCTCTGGACTCTATTTGAACTCTCTCAGCTGCTGATACCTTATTTGTTACACTTACTTTCCCCGATTTGGTCAGGATAGTATTGTCGATCCCACAGTGCCAGGGCCAGGCTCATCCCTGGGAGTCATATCCCACGTTGCTAGGGAGACTTTCGTCCCAGATGTCATGTCCACATAGGAGAGAGGGTAATGATTTTACTTGCAAAGTTGGGCTTAGAGAGAGACAGTATGGCCAATTGATTTTTTTTTCTTTGTATGCTGTATGGCCGGGGTCACATTTCATTCTTTTTCCAATTCCCTTATTGCAACACCATTTGTTGAAGTTCTGTTTGGTCTTTGGTTTGTTTGCTTCTCTGTTTTCTTCGGGGGAAAATGCATGGGCCAGGAACTAAACCCGGGTCTCCTGTATGGCAGGAGAGACTTCTACCACTGAACTGTCCTTGCAGCCCCCAATTGATTTTTTTGGCATGAGCAGGCACCAGGAATCGGACCCGGGTCTTTTACATGGCAGGCGAGAACTCTGCTTGCTGAGCCATTGTGGCCTACCGCCCCCCACAATTGATTTTTGACAAGGTTGACAAGTACATTCAAAGGGGAAAGAATAGTCTCTTCAACAAATGGATCTGGGATAACAGGATATCTGTATGCAAACCAATGACAGTGGACCCCTACCTCCTACCAAAAACAAAGTGAACTCAAAATGGATCAAAGGCCTAAATATAAGAGCTAAAATTATAAAACTCTAAAAGAAAACATAGGGAAACATCTTCAGACCTTTTAGAGTTTACACCAAAAGCATGAACAACAAAAGAAAAAGTAGTGAAATGGGACTTCCATCAAAAATTTAAAGCATTGTGCATCAAAGGACATTATCAAGAAAGTGAACTGAAAAACTACTGATTAGGAGAAAATACCGGGAAAACATACATCCAAAAAATATAAACTCCTAACACTCAACAACAAAAAAACAAACAGCCCAATTTTTAAAATGGGCCAAAGACTTGAATAGACATTTCCCCAAAGAAGATATATAAATGGTTAATAAATACCTCAAAAGATGCTCAATATGACTAACATTTAGGAAAATGCAACTTGAAACCATAATGTGATATGGCTATTTAAAAAAATAAGTGTTTGCAAAGATGTGGAGAAATATACATTATTGGTGGGAACATAAAACGGAGCAGCTACTGTGGAGAAAAGTTTGGTAGTCCTTCAGAAAGTTAAGTATTAAATTGCTATGTGTTTTAGTTTCCCTGCTGCAAAAACAAATATCATACAATAGGTTGGCTTAACCAATGGGAATTTATTGGTTTACACTTTTTTTTCAAGTGGAAAATGTGTTTATTAACATTCAAACTCCCCTCATACAAGGCCATATAAAAATTCTTAGCGTTCTGATTATACACCAATCTGTATTGGCTATATGGTTAAAATTATGTATAATATAATTTTATTTTTCATAATGCATTATTAAAATACATCATTAATTCCATTAAACATAAGCACTTATTTTCAAATCCAATACTTGAAATAAATAATTTTCTTCTGTACATAGTTTAGCAGGGCTAAGAAGCACAAGATGCTGTTTATTAAAAGGTATATGATTTGAGTATCAACAGTTGCTAAAGTTTGTTATTTTTATGCAGCGTTCTTTTTGCTTTCATCACATAAAATCCTTAAGGATATTGAAATTCAGTAAGTAAAGTTCAGGGACATATTACTTTAGCTGCTGAATCAAATTCACACATAACACTACAGTATTAAAACCTTGAAAAAAAAAAAGCTTTTGAAACCTGCATTAGTATAGACCATTCTATCAGAATAAGATCATTTGGAATTAGGAAGAAAAGACAACTGTAAGTATATATGTTTTTCTTTATGCTGCTGATAGGAGGAAAAAGGCATTATAATAGTACCTGACTGCCTCTCACTACTAGTGATAATTAGGGGATATGCAAGGAAAATAGATATTATTCAACTCAACCATTCTCTGTAATTTTACGGAGGTGGCAGTTGGCTTAGCTCATGCTAGGTGGCAGCAGCAGGGACCTTGTGCGGTAAAACACAACACTGGCATACTGTGACCTAAGTCTGCAAGCTTTACTAGGGAATTTTTTTTTAACCTTTTGACTATATATTTCACTCCCAAAAGAGAGTTGATTTTGATGCTTGAGATACAGCACCTTTCTGTTACTTATAAAAATGAAGTACACTCCTGCAGATAAATTCTGGATCAAAAAACCTGTTTCAGTCATTTGATTAAATTGTACTTTATTTGATTAAATTTGAGTAAATTGTAAAATACCAAATAATTCTACAGAAATCTCTGAAGGGAGCAAAACAAAATCAAATTTTTAAAAGGAAATAAACCATTTGCCTTCTGAAGGTCAAACTGTATTTGCTATGTTTTAATCCCATTCACCTTTAGGCTGCAGTTGGACCGCGACAAATGTTCACTAATTTCATTTTCTGCCTCACTGCTGTCGGTGTCTTCATTGCCCCCTTCTTCACAGTATGAAGGTTCTGTCATGTTCTGATGTGAGTGGGACTCCAACAGAGCTCTAAAGGTCTGGGTGCTGACAGAAGCCAAAGGTCTAAGGAAAGGGGAATGTTCTGACGCTGTGTTTTCTTCTCAACTACTATTTGTGTCAGATTCTGAGTCATCTTGAGAAAGGAAAACTTTTTGCTTGCAGACTGGACAGGTTTTTTGTTTTGTTTTGTTTTAGTTAGCGAATGGTCTACACACTTGCAGTGATAAGCATGGGACCAGGGAAAGAATCTGAAATTGTCATCTTCGTATTCATCCAAAAAAATGGTACATGCATCATACTCATCTCCTTTCTTAATTTATGTATAGGGAGTTTAAGTTGATCTTGTTTCTTCTAGCCCTGTGTCTGTCTTGGACAAATTTCGTGATCAGGAAAATGACTGTTAAGATGAGACAGACACCCACTATGATAAGGAAGGAGAATAAGTAGTATTCCAGAGGAAGATGAAATTCTGGAATTAAAATAAGTGGCCCCCTTTTTCATATGTGAATTTATCTTTTAGGGAATTAGCTGATGATTCACCAGTGAAGACAGATGGAATGTCGATTTTCTTTAATATATCAATGTCATTGGATCACATGCTAATAAGGTCATCAGAATTAACACTGTGAACTATGCCTGCTTTAAATCCTGCTTTCTGTGCATTTAAAACTTTTATATCAACATTGCAATCAAGGAAGACAGTTTGGCAGTTCCTCAGGAAGCTAAGTATAGAGCTGCCATATAATTCAGCAATACCATTACTAGGTATCTACTCAGAGGACATAAGGGCAAGGACACAAATGGACATTTGCACACCAATGTTTATAGCAGCATTATTTACAATTGCCAAGAAATGGAAACAGCCCAAATGTCCATCAACAGATGAGTGGTTAAACAAGCTGTGGTATATACATACAATGGAATATTATGCAGATGTAAGACACAATAAAGTCATGAAGCATGTAACAACATCAATTCATCTTGAGAACATTATGTTAAGTGAAATTAGCCAGAAACAAAAGGACAAATACTGTATGATCTCACTGATATGAACTAACATTAATGAATGACCTTGGAGAATTTCAGTTAAGAACACAGGTTATCAGGAGATAGAAATAGGGTAGAAATTGGGTAATTGGAGCTGAAGAGATACAGATTATGCGTCAGGACTGACTGTAAAAATTCAGAAGTGGATAGTACAATACTACCTGATTGTAGCATACTAATGTAAGTACACTGAACGAAGCTGACTGTGAGAATGATAGGGGGAGGAGGGTTGGGGACACATATGAAACCAGAAGGAAAGATAGATGATAAAGACTGAGATGGTATAATTTATGAATGCCTAGAGTATATAACAATAGTGACTAACTGCACAAATTTTAAAAATGTTTTTGCATGAGGAAGAACAAAGAAATGTCAATATTGCAGGGTGTTGAAAATAGATGGTCATCCGTATTTTAAAACTTCATCCTCTGTGTGAGACTAAAGCAAGAAATGTTTATTTGGTACAAAATTTATATTTTGACAAGTACATTTTCTAATTTAACTTATATGGACAGTTTAATTGAACACCATAAGTACATGGAACCTTGAATAAGGCATGAAATTTTGTAGGTTTGTCCAGGTTAGGTTGATGTCCCAATAAATCCCAGAGTGATTTGAACAGTGAATAAAGAAGCATTTGTAAAGTCCCCTTCAGGTAATGGGAAGAAAGAGGGGAAAATTCAACTTTCCCATTTGGAGAATTCCTAATATTCTGCAAGCAGTGAGGACAATCAAATAAATAGGCTGAGCCCTCAATCTTTGGGTTTGTCCCTACGAAACTTATTCCCACAAGGGATAAGCTAAGCCTACTTAAAATTAGGCCTACGAGTCACCCCCAGAGAATCTCTTTTGTTGCTCAGATGTGGCCTCTCTTTCTCTCAGCCAACATGGCAAGCAAACTCACTGCCCTCCCCCTCTCTACATGGGACCTGACTCTCACGGGTGTAAACCTCCCTGGCAACATGGGACAGAAATCCTAAAATGAACTGGGACTCAGCATCAAGGGATTGAGAAAACCTTCTTGACCGAAAGGGGAAAAAGAGAAATGAGACAAAATAAAGTGTCAGTGACTGAGAGATTTCAAACAGAGTCAAGAGATTATCCTGAAGGTTATTCTTATGCATTTTATGGATATCCTCTTTTTAGTTTATGGTGTATTAGAGTGGCTAGAGGGAAGTACCTAAAACTATAGAGCTGTGTTCCAATAGCCATGTTTCTTGAAGCTGATGCATAACGATATAGCTTTTACAATGTGACTGTGATTGTGAAAATCTTGTCTGATGCTCCTTTTATCTACAGTATGGATAGATGAGTGAAAAATATGGTTAAGAAATAAGCAAATAATAGGGAGAACAAAGGTTAAAATAAACTGAGTAGATTGAAATACTAGTGGTCAATGGAAGGGAGTGGTAAAGGGTATGGCATGTATGAGTTTTTTCTTTTTTCATTCTTTTGCTGGAGAGATGCAAATGTTCAAAAAAAGATCATGGTGATGAATACACAACTATGTGATGATATTGTGAGCCATTGATTGTAGCCATGTCAAGAAGGTTTGTACATTTGTTCAGTTTAAAATAAAAATATTTTTAAAAATAAAAATAAAATTGCAATCAAGTCTTCTAATTAATATGATGAAAGTGCCAGATGAATTATCTTTTAGTGGTGCAGGCACTATAGTTTCACAGGCATTCTCTGAGTTTGAGTTAACCAGAAACTCTTTAAACCTTCAGCTGGAAGTCTATTCACAAATCTTACAGGAAGATCATCAAATGTCTGTGATGCATTTTCAAAATTATATGCTAAAACATCTGTTTCTACAGGCTGTAGGTTTAAGAATGCAAAGAACTGGACAGTCAGGCTGATGTAGACTTGTGTGGCCGACAACACGAGCATTCCTACGGAGAGCAGCATCTCATTATAAAATACCTGGAAGCCTGGCCCCGGAGCACAAACAGGCTTACCCGCAGCTTCACTGAGGGAGAAGCCGCTACTGAGATTTCATGACTGAATATTTGCACCAACCTCCAGAGCCTGCAGCTGGAGCAGGGACAACACCACCGAGGCGACTGGTTTTGAGAAGCCAAAATCAAGGCATCAGAGAGGCGATGCTTTCAACCTGAAGACTGTGGCATTCTGGGGCTGACTACAAGTGATCCTTGGGGGTTCTGTCACATGGCAATGCACATGGCAGTGTCTTCTCCTTTCTCATCTGGGTTCCACTGACTTCTGGCTTCTTGTTTTTCTTTTTATTTATTTATTTTTTTTTTGCCGAGAGGCTTCCAAAACAGGACGTGACACCAGAGGTCACGCTCAAATCATTTATTGTGCTGTGCAGCAGGGCACAAAGCTTTGCGGGTGCCATTGCAAGTCAGGACAAAAGAGGTCCAAACAGCTGCAGGTTTTATACATAGCAGGATGAGGAAACACTTGGGTAAGGCATCATGAACCAATCATAAGGTAAGTTAGAAACAATAACCATAATTGGGGCTAGCTGCAGATGTGTTGCTACTGATTTATTGACCTTTATACAGTGCATGTGTGAGGGACTTTCCAGCTGGCGTATGACTGCCATTAGGGTTAATGGCTGCCAGCTGACTATGGCTCATTTTGATAGCCTGTTGCAGGTTCCTCCACACTAGCACAATGTTGAATAACAGCACTGTCAGTGGGCATCCTTGTCTCATTCCCAATTTTAGGGGGAAGGCTTTCAGTCTCTTACCATTGAGTATGATGCTGGCCATGGGTTTTTCATATATGGTCTTTATCACATCAAGGAAGTTTCCTTCAATTCCTACCTTTTGAAGTGTTTTTTATCAGGAAAGGATGCTGAGTTTTGTCGAATGCATTTTCAGCATCAATTGAAATGATCATGTGATTTTTCCCTTTCAATTTGCTCATGTATTCTATTACATTCCTTGATTTTCTTGTGTTGAACCACCCTTGCATGCCTGGAATAAACCCTACTTGATCATGATGTATGATTTTTTTAATGTGCTATCAGATTTGATTTTCAAGTATCTTGTTGAGTATTTTTTCATCTATATTATTGGCCTGTAGTTTTCCTTTCTTGTAGTATCTTTATCAGGTTTTGGAATTAGAGTGATGTTAATTTCATAGAATGAGTTAGGTAGTTTTCCTTTTTCTTCAATTTTTTGGAAGAGTTTGAGCAGAAATAGTTCTTTTTGGAGTGTTTGGTAAAATTCCCCTGTGAAGCCATTTGCCCTTGGGACGTTGGGCACATTTTTGATGACTTATTGAATCTCTTTACTTGTGATTGGTCTGTTGAGATCTTCTACTTCTTCTTAAGTCTGTTTAAGTTGTTTATCTGTGTCAAGGAAATTGTCCATTTCATCCAAATTGTTGTTTCATCTAGTTTGTTTGCACAGTTGTTCATAGTATCCTCTTATGATTTTTTTTTTTTTTTAGTTATTTGGGGTCCATGTAATGACCCCCTCTCATTTCTGATTTTGTTTACTTGCATCTACTGTATTTGACATTGTCAGTCTAACTAAGGGTTTCTCAATCTTGTTGCTCTTCTCAAATAACCAACTTTTCATGTTATTGATTCTATTGTTTTTGTAGATGCTGTTCTCCAATTCATTTATTTCTGCTTTAATCTTTGTAATTTATTTTCTTCTATTTGCTTTAGGGTTAGGTTGCTGTTCTTTCTCTAGTTTCTTCAGTTGAGTTAGGTCTTTAGTTTTGGC
Source organism: Tamandua tetradactyla (assembly GCF_023851605.1). Lineage (NCBI taxonomy): Eukaryota > Metazoa > Chordata > Mammalia > Pilosa > Myrmecophagidae > Tamandua > Tamandua tetradactyla. The sequence goes on along the minus strand of NC_135329.1, from coordinate 48,290,109 downwards.
TCTTTCTTCCTTTTTAATGTAGGCATTTAGAGCTATAATATTCCCTCTCAGCACAGCCTTTACTGCAACCCATAGGTTTTGATATGTTGTAATCTTGTGTTTATTCATCTCCAGATGTTTACTCATTTATCTTGCAATTTCTTCTTTAATCCACTGATTGTTTAAGAGTCTGTTGCTTAACCTCCATAAATTTGTGAAAGTTCCAGTTCTTTGGTGGTTATTGATTTCCAGCTTCATTCAGTTATAGTCAAAGAAAGTGCTTTGAATAATTTCAAACTTTTTAAAAGTGTTAAGCTCTGTTTTGTGCCTCAACATATTGTCTATCCTGGTGTTCTAGTTTGCTAGCTGCCAGAATGCAACACACCAGAGACAGATTGGCTTTTAATAAAAGGGGATTTATTTTGTTAGTTCTTCAGAAGAAAGGCAGCTAACTTTCCACTGAGGTTCTTTCTTATGTGGAAGGCACAGGATGGTCTCTGCTGGTCTTCTCTCCAGGCCCCTGGGTTCCAACAACTTTCCCCAGGGTGACTTCTTTCTGCATCTCCAAAGGCCTGGGCTGAGCTGCAAGTGCTGAGATGAGGAATGCTGAGCTGCTTAGGCTGCGCTACGTTGCGCTCTCTCATTTAAGCACCAGCCAATTAAGTCAAATGTCACTCATTGCAGCAGACACGCGTCCTAGCTGACTGCAGATGTAATTGGCAAAAGATGAGGTTCATGTACCGTTGGCTTATGTCCGCAGCAACAAGACTAGGTATGCTCACCTGGCCAAGTTGACAACTGAATCTAACTAACACACCTGGAGAATGTTCCATAAGCACTTGAGAAGAATGTATATCCTGGTTGGGGATTCAGTGACCTATATATATCTGTTAAGTCTAATTCATTTATTATATCATTCAAATTATTGGTTTCCTTATTGGTCCTCTGACTGGGTGTTCTATCTAATGATGAGGGCAGTGTATTAAAGACTCCCACTATTATAGTAAAAACATTGATTGCTCCCTTCAGTTTTGCCAATGTTTGCCTTGTATATTTTGGACTCCTTGATTCGGTGTATAAATATTTACAATTGTTATCTCTTCTTGATGTGTTTTCCCTTTTAATAATATATAGTGTTCCTACTTATTTCTTATGACATTTTTTAATTTTAATTCTATCTTGACTGATATTAGTATAGCTATTCCTACTTTCTTTTGGTTACAGCTTGTATGGAACATCTTTTTTCCATCCTTTCACTTTCAACCTATTTGTATCCTTGAGTTTAAGATAAGTCTCTTGTAAATCGCATATAGATGGATCATATTTTTTAATCCATCCTGTTTTTCCTATGGCTTCTCTTTCCATTTCCAATTTCCTTTGCTTATAAGGACTTCAGCTATATTGAATTAAGGCCCACACTTGTTCACTTTGGACACACCTGAACTAAATGTATCTTCAAAGTTCCTATTTACAACTAGGTTCACACTCACAGCACCAGGGGTTGGGATGTGCAAATGATTTTTGCAAGGGAACATCCTTCAATCCCCAGCTCCACATGATCCAGCAATCTCACTTCACCCAAAATAATTGTAAGCAGTGATTTGAACAGATATTGGCAAACCAATGTTCACAGCAAAATTATTCACAATTACCCGAAGAAAGAAGCAATCCAAGTGTCCATCAATGGAAGGATGAATAAACAAAGTGTGGGATATATATACAATGGAATATTATTCAGGAGTGAGAAGGAATGAAGCTCTCTATATAAAAAAAATTAAAATAAATTTTTAAATGTCTAGGAACCAAATGAATAAGAACTTAAAAAAGAGTGATGATTTTATGAGGAAATTTACATATATATTTTATATTAGATAACAGTCTTGATTTAATGTTAATGCAAAGTAACACAACTTCACAACCAAGAGGCAAACATGATTATGACCTTAGTAATTGTTGGGGTTTGAATCACGCTCCCCACAAAAAAAATGTTCAAATCCCAACCTCCTGGTCCTGTGGGTGTGACATTTGTAAAAAGGACCTTTGAACATGATATTAGTTAAGATGTGCCCATCCCATATAGCTGAAGTCCTTATAAACAAAGGAAATTGGACATTGAGAGAAAAGCCACAGGGAACAGCCAGAGCTAGAATGCAATAGAACCTGGAAAAGAAAGAAAAAATGATGATAAGTATAATGCCATGTGACAGAAAAGCCAAGGACCAAGGATCAGCAGCAGCTAACCAGAATGCCACAGTCTTCAGGGAGAAAGCATTGTCTTGTGGCACCTCAATTTTGAACTTCTCTTAGCCTCAAAACAATTAGCCAATACATTCCATTGCTTATGCCAAAATAAAAGGGGGAATAGGAGGTAAAAAAATGAGTAAATTGCAATAGTAGTGGTCAGTGAGAGGAAGAGGTAAAGGCTATGGGATGTTTAGGGGTTTTTTTTTCTTTTTATTTCTTCTTCTGGAGTGATACAAATTGTTCTAAAAATGATCAAGGTGATGAATACACAGCTATGTGATGATATCATGAGCCACTGATTGCATACTTTGGATGGACCGTATGGTACATGAAGATACTCAATAAAAAATTTTTTTAAAAAACGTCATTTCCTAAAGAACACCTAGTGCAATATATAAGATTCCACAAAGGTTCCATGCACTAGGGTGACTTTCCAGAAACATACAAACTCCAGATGGGTCCCTGGACAAGATAAGTCTTGAAGCCTAGAGGGCCTCTCCAGGACATCACTTAGTTCCACATCCCTACCCCAAATTATTGACATCCCCCTTACAACATGAGAAAGTTAAAACAGCCATAGCCGGAGACTTCCAGGTCAAGATGGCGGCTTAACAATGTGCGCATTTTAGTTCGTCCTCCAGAACAACTACTAAATAACCAGAAACAGTACAGAACAGCTCCTGGGACCACATCAGTGACCGGACACACAGCGTACCCCAGTCTGGACCAGCTGGACCGGCTGCAAGCCCCCACGGAATGGTGAGTTCACAAAGTTGTGGTGGTCGGCGCCGCTCCCCCACAGGCAGCGTCCCAGAGGGGAAAGGAAAGGAAATTTTCCAGCAGCAGGGACTGAGCACAATTAAATGCCAATTGTGGAATTAAATAACAAATTCTGACTAGTAAAAATAGGCCCCCAACTTAGGTGAACCTGGTCAAAGAAGAGGTTGCTCATTTTTGCCCCGGAGCCAAGGGGGCAGGACTGACAGAAAAGGGGGGGGAGAAAAAAGAAGGAAACAGAGGTTTCTGTGGCTGTGTTTCTACAAACGCTTGACTGCCTTTGGATACAGCGGCAGGACTTTTCAGGCTGCAACTGCCCCAGACATAGACAGAAGTGAGCTCTTTTGGGGGCAGGTCTGGAGCCTGTGCCTTCCCCAGGGGAAGGGTGAAGCCCAACTCAGGTGGAATCCCTCTCTCAAGGAATTCAGACACCAGGGTTTGGTAATTTGAAGCCATTAAAACCAGCCTACAACCTCTCCTCTGTCTCCACCACTCCCCCAGCACGGAGAGTCTGCCAAAGTTAAAGTTACCACATCATCTTATGCTGGTGGGACCTACAGGCAGACAAGCACCACATACTGGGCAGGATAAGAAACACAGAGCCCAGAGACTTCACAGGAATGTCTTTCAACCTGCTGGGTCTCACACTCAGGGAAAACTGACGCAGGTGACTCTTTCCTCCTGATAGGAGGCCAGTTTGGTCTGGGAAAATCCGGCTGGGGTCTATAATACCTAAGTAGACCCTCCTAAGGGTTGGGGGGGAAAGGCACCATACAAGCAGGGCAAGAAACAAGAAAACAAGAACTGAAAAATTCTCCTCTGTTAAACAAAACTTAAGCTAGAAGCCCAGATAAAGCTGAACTGAATGTCAAAGAATAGATAGACAACAAATTCATCCAGCAAGAAAACTCTAGGTAAAAGAAGTGAAAGCAATCCCCAGAATAAACTAATTAAGGTAATTAAATGCCTAGACACCAGCAAAAAATAACAAATCACACTAGGAAAATTGAAGATATGGCCCAGTCAAAGGAACAAACCAACAATTCAAATGACATACAGGAGCTGAAACAATTAATTCAGGATATACGAACAGACATGGAAAACCTCATCAAAAACCAAATCAATGAATTGAGGGAGGATATAAAGAAGGCAAGGAATGAACAAAAAGAAGAAAGTGAAAGTCTGAAAAAACAAATCACAGACTTATAGGAATGAAAGGCACGATAGAAGAGATAAAAAAATGGAAACCTACAATGGTAGATTTCGAGAGACAGAACATAGCATTGGTGAACTGGAGAACAGAACATCTGAAATCCGACAAGAAACAGAAACTATAGGGAAAAAAATGGAAAAATATAAGCAGGGACTCAGGGAATTGAAGGACAATAGGAAGTGCATGAATATAGGTGTTGTGGGTGTCCCAGAAGGAGAAGAGAAGGGAAAAGGAGAAGAAAAACTAATGGAGGAAATTATCACTGAAAATTTCTCAACTCTTATGAAAGACTTAAAATTACAGATCCAAGAAGTGCAGCATACCCGAAAGAGAATAGATCCAAATACACATACTCCAAGACATTTACTAATCAGAATGTCAGAGGTCAAAGAGAAAGAGAGGATCTTGAAAGCAGCAAGAGAAAAGCAATCCATCACATACAAGGGAAGCCCCATAAGACTATGTGCAGATCTCTCAGCAGAAACCATGGAGGCGAGAAGACAGTGGGATGATATATTTAAACTATTAAAAGAGAAAAACTGCCAACCAAGAATTCTATATCCAGCAAAATTGTTCTTCAAAAATGAGGGAGAAATTAAAACATTTTCAGACAAAAAATCACTGAGAGTATTTGTGACCAAGAGACGAGCTCTGCAAGAAATACTAAAGGGAACACTAGAGACAGATACAAAGACAGAAGAGAGAGGTGTGGAGAAGAGTGTAGAAAGGAAGACTATGAGTAAAGGTAAAAGGAAGGAAAATTAGATATGACATATAAAATCCAGAAGGCAAAATAGTAGAAGAAAGTACTACCCATGCAGTAATAACACTGAATGTTAATGGATTAAACTCTCCAATCAAAAGACATCGTCTGGCAGAATGGATTAAAAATAGGACCAATCTATATGCTGTCTCTACTCAAAGGACATTAGGGCAAGGACACAAATGGACATTTACACACCAATGTTTATAGCAGCATTATTTACAATTACCAAGAGATGGAAGCAGCCAAAATGCCCATCAACAGATGGTTGGCTAAACAAACTGTGGCATTTATATAAGATGGAATATTATGCAGCTGTAAGACAGAATAAAGTTATGAAGTATGTAATAACATGAATGGACCTTAAGGACATTATGCTGAGTGTGATTAGCCAGAAACAAAAGGACAAATACTGTATGGTCTCACTGATATGAACTGACATTAGTGAATAAACTTGGAATATTTCCTTGGTAACAGAGACCATCAGGAGACAGAAATAGGGTAAGATATTGGGTAATTGGAGCTGAAGGGATACAGATTGTGCAACAGGACTGAATATAAAAACTCAGAAATGGACAGCACAATATTACCTAACTGTAATACAATCATGGTAAAACACTGAATGAAGCTGCATATGAAAATGATAGAGGGCGGAGGGCTGGGGCATAAATGAAATCACAAAGAAAGATAGATGATAAAGATTGAGATGGTATAATCTAGGATTGCCTAGAGTGTATAATGATAGTGACTAAATGTACAAATTTTAAAAATGTTTTTGCATGAGGAAGAACAAAAGAATGTCATTATTGCAGTGTGCTGAAAATAGATGGTAATTAATATTTTAAAATTTCAACTTATGTGTGAGACTAAAGCAAAAAATGTTTATTTGGTACAAATTTATACTTTGACTAGTGCATCTCCTAATATAACTTATGTAGATAGTTGGTTGAACACCTTAAGTACACAGGACTTTATATAGGACATAAGATTTTGTTGGTTTGTCCAGGTGATGCCCTGATGAATCCCAGAGTGATTTGATCAGTGAGCGGAAAAGTATTTGCAAAGTCCCCTTCAGGTAATGGTGAGAATGGGGGAAAACTCAACTTCCCCAAGTTGAACTCTTGATATTCTCACAAGCAGTGTGGGCAACCAGAGGTATAGGCTGAGCCCCCAGTCTTGGGGGTTGTTCATATGAAACTTAACCCCACAGGGGATAGGTCAAGCCTACTTAAAATTAGGCCTAAGGATCACCCCCAGAAGAACCTCTTTTGTTGCTCAGAGGTGGCCTCTCTCTCCAGCCAACACAGCAAGCAAACTCACCACCCTTCCCCCTGTCTACGTGGGACATGACTCCCAGGGGTGTGGATCTTCCTGGCAACGTGGGACAGAAATCCCAGAATGAGCTGAGACTCAGGATCAAGGAATTGAGGAAAATTCTAGAATGAGCTGAGACCCAGCATCAAGGGATGGACAAAACCTTCTCGACCAAAAGGGGGAAGAGTGAAATGAGACAAAGTGTCAATAGCTGAGAGATTCCAGAGTCGAGAGGTTATCCTGGAGGTTATTCTTACGCATTAAGTAGATATCACCTTGTTAACCAAGATGTAATGGAGAGGCTGGAGGGAACTGTCTGAAAATATAGAGCTGTGTTCCAGTAGCCATGTTTTTTGATGATGATTAAATAATGATATAGCTTTCACAATGTGCCTGTGTGATTGTGAAAACCTTGTGTCTGATGCTCCTTTTACCTACCTTATCAACATATGAGTAGAACATATGGAATAAAAATAAATAATAGGGGGAACAAATGTTAAAATAAATTTAGTTTGAAATGCTAGTGATAAATGAAAGTGAGGGCTAAGGGGTATGGTATGTATAATCCTTTTTTTGTTGTTGTTATCATTTTATTTCTTTTTCTGTTCTCTTTTTATTTCTTTTTCTGAACTGATGCAAATGTTCTAAGAAATGATGAATATGCAACTATGTGATGATATTGAGAATTACTGATTATATATGTAGAACGGAATGATATGTTAATGTTTTTGTTTGTTCTTAATTTTTTAATAAATTTAAAAATAAAAAAAAAATAGTCATAGCCAAAATACCCCTAAAGAGTGGGATAGAACGATCAAAGGTGATGGTGGAGTTATACAGAGAAGGTAGGGTTTAACAAATGAATATGATTGCTGAATCATTAAATTGATATTTCTTTTAGTCTCATCTTTAGAGCATCTAGAAGTAAAAACCTAAGATTGTGGAATTATAACCCATACCAAACCCTGAAATCTGTTCTACAAGTAATTGTTGCACTGTGCTTTGAAATTTATTGTGGTTTTTTTCATATATATTTTATTTTTAACACACACAAAAAAAACTCGATTGTGATGACAAAAATCTATTTATTCCTTCTAGCCTCCTACATTCTGGAGCAGCTAGAAGAAAAAATCTGAGATGATGGCATGGTAACCCAGGACAAATTCTGGGATCTGTCCTGTAACAACTTGGTGAAGAGTGCTTTGAAAACTATTGCTTTTTTTCTTCCTTTGCTTCATATACATACATGTTATATTATACAATAAAAAAGTTAAAAAAATTGTCATTTACAAACACTCAAAAAAAAAGGAGTTATAAATCTAATAAAACATGCACAGGACCTGTTTGCTGAGAATTACAAAATGCTTATTAAAAAAATCAAAGATCTAAATAAATGGGGAGATACACCATAAGTGTGGATTGGAAGACTCAATATAATGAAAGTGGCAATTCTCCCCAAATTGATATACAGGTTTAATATAATTCCTATCAAAATTCCAATGGGAATTTTTAAAAATATAAACAATATTCTAAAATTTATAAGGAAAGAGAAAGGAATTGGAATATTTTTAAAAAGAATAAAGTAGGAAGAACCCATGTATCTGAATCCAAGAATTATGCAATGGAATAAAACAGAACCCAGAAACAGACCCACACAATTATAACAAACTGATTTTTTTATTGTGACATCACATAAACAATATAACATTTTCCATTTTAACTACCTTCAAATACAGAAGTGAGTAATTCTAAAACATTTTTTACAAAGGGGCAAAAGCAATTCAATGGAGGGAAGATAAACTTTTCAAGAACTGGTGTTGGGGAAACTGAACATCCATAAGCAAAAAAGAAAAATAGCCTCAATCTAAGTCTCACACCCTATATACAAATTAATTGAAAATAGGTCATTGACTTATATACAAAACATAAAATTATAAAATAAAAAATTATTTTTTTAGAAAAATCTTCAAGATCTAGGGCTAGGCAAAGAGTTCTTAGGCATAGCACCAAAAGCACAATCAAAATTATAAATTGAACTTAGTCAAAATCAAAAAGTTTTGTTATGAAGTCACAAGGATGAAAAGACAAGCTACCAGATGGTGGAATATATTTTAAAATCACATATCTGACAACGAACATCTGGAATATATAAAGAACTCTCAAAATCAAAAGTTAAAAACTAGAAAATGGGCAAAAGACATAAATGTGGGCAAAAGAGAACATACAGATGACAAATAAGCAGCTGAAAAGATGTTCAACATCATTAGCCATTAGGCAAATGCAACTTAAAAAGTTGCATAAGCCTAGTTCCATTTCTATTCCATATTATCATCACCTCTTTCCAACATGAAAAAGTTAGAAAGGACAGAGCCCAAATACCTCTAAAGATTAGGAGAAGGATCAAGGAGAGTGATAAGAGAAGATAGGATTTAAGAAATATGTATGACTGCTAAATCATTGTATTGTATTTCTTTTAGTCTCCAGTATCTTGGAGCAGCTAAAAGAAAAAAACTAAAATTGTGGAACAGTAACATATACCAAACTCTGAAATCTGTTCTATAACTACTTATTAGAATGTATTTTGAAATGTATTGCATTTTTGTATATATGTTATATTTCTTTTTTTTTTAATTTTTTTTTAAAAAAGCACAGCAAGCTCCCAGAAGGTGACAGAACAGGGTAGGTCGAGTTCACCCCTCCTCCAAGAACAGTCAGAGAAGTGACAGAAAAATGACCAGGAGAGTGATTCCAGGGTATAAGTGACCTGGGAGGGTCTTCTACACCATATAAGGAGGCCCTGGTTGAAAAAGCAAAAGAATTGGTATTTATATGCTGTAAAGAAAACAGAAGATCACTAATCATATGAAGATGCAGACAGATATAGTCTAGTCTAATGACAAATTAAAATGCTGAAGAGACACAGACTTTGGAATAACTAATCAAAGATGTTCATATAATTCTACTAAACAAAATCGGTGGGATGGCTAATGACATAAAGGAGATCAAGAAGACACTAGAAAAGCATAAAGAGGAACTTCAAAGAGTAAATAGAAAAATAGTAGATATCACAGAAATTAAAGTGCTGTAGACCAGATAAAAAATATACTAGAGACACACAATAGCAGATTTGAAGAGGTAGAAGAAAGAATAAGTGAACTAGAGGACAGGACAATTGCTTTTGAACACACGAAAGAGCAAATTACAAAAAAGATGGAAAAATTTGAATTGGATCTCAGGGAAATGATGGACAAAACAAAGCACACAAATATAAGAATCATCAGTGTCCGAGAAGGAGAAGAGAAAAGGGTTAGGAAGATTAGTGGAGGATATAATGGGGGAAAAAACCCTTTACAAAAGACATAAATATGCAAAGCAAAGGAGTCCAACAAACCCCAAACAGAATAAATCTGAATAGACCTACCCCAAGATACATACAGTCTCTCAAATGTTGAAGAGAAGCAGAAAATCCTAAAAGTTGCAAGAGAAAAACAATCTACTACATACAAGGGAAACCATGTAAGACTAAGTTCAGACTACTCAACTGGCACTATGGAGGTGAGAAGGCAGTGGCATGATATATTTAAGATCCTGAAAGAGAAAGACTTCCAGCCAAGAACTCTGTACCCAGAAAAATTGTTCTTCAAAACTGACGGAGAGAAAAAATAAAATATCTAGAAATAAAAATAAAACTGAGGGAGAGAATAAATTTTCACAGACAAACAAAGGCTGAGAGAATATGTCAACAAGTGACTGGCTCTACAAGAAATACTAAAGTTCTGCCGGCTGGAAAAAAAAAGACAGGAGAGGGAGGTCTGGAGGAGGGCATAGAATTGAAGAGTACCAGTAAGGGTAACTTAAAGGATAAAAAGAGAAAGAGGTCTAATTAGATCAAACACCTAAACATAAGAACCAGTACCATAAAGTTCCTAGAAGAAAATGTAAGGAAACATCTTCAAGGTAGCTTCCTAAGCTTTACACCTAAAGCACAAGTAACAAAAGAAAAAATAGATAAACAGGAATTCCTCAAAATCAAATGCTTTTGTGCCTCAAAAAGACTTTGCCAAAAAGGTAAACAAGCAACTAACTTAATGGGAGAAAAAAATTAGAAATCACACATCAGATAAAGGTTTGCTACCCTGTATAAAGAAACCATACAACTCAACAACAAAAAAACAAGCAACCCAATTGTAAAGTTGGCTAAAAATGAGTAGACATCTTTCTGAAGAGCAAAAACAGATGGCTACAAAGCACAAGAAGAGATATTCATTTTCATTAGCTATAAGGAAAATGCAGATCAAGACTATAATGAGATACTATCTCACACCTATAAGAATGGCTGCTATTAAACAAACAGGAAACTATGAATGTTGGAGAAGATGAGGAGAAATTGGGACACTTATGTGCTGCTAGTGGGAATGTATAATGGCACAGCTACTATGGAAGACAGTCTGGTGATTCCTCAGAAAACTAAATATCGAGTTGCCCTATGACCCGGCAATACCACTACTCAGTATACACCCAGAAGAGCTGAAAGCAGTGACACAAACAAACATCTGCACACTGATATTCATACCAGCTCACCAGCTCTATTAAAAATCACCAAAAGATGGAAACAATCAAAGTGCCCATCAATAGACGAGTGGATTAACAAAATGTGGTGCATACATATTATGGAATATAATGCAACAATAAAACTAAATGATGTCCTGAACCACATGACAAGATAAATAAGCCTTGAGGACATAATGCCAAGTGAAATAAGCCATATACAAAAGGATAGACACTGTATGATTCCAGTTTTATGACCATGGTAAGAGTAAAATCAGAGCCTGTATAATACAGAATATAGGGGACCTAGGAATACACAGAAGCTTGAGATGGGTAAAAAGTTAACTAATGAGGTTGAACTCAATTTGTTAAATTTCACCATAAAAAAAATTTTTTTTTTAAATCTAAACATGCAATTACTATATGACCAGCAATTACACTCCTGGATATTTATTGCAGAGAAATGGAAATGTATGTTCACACAAAAAACACCTGTACACAAATGTTTACATCAGCTTTGTTCATAATAGCCAAAAACGGGAAACAATTCAATGTCCTTCAATGGGTGAACAGCTAAATAAACTGTGATATATCTGCACCAGGGAATACTACACAGCGATAAAAAAGAAAGAACTGATACATGCAATGACATTGATGACTATCAAGGGACTTATACAGAGTAGAAAAAAAGTGAATCTCCAAACGTTACATATTGTGCTGGTCTGAAGGTATTATGTACTCCAGAAAAACCATGTTTAATCCTGATTCAATCTTGTGGGGGCAGCCATTTCTTTTAATTCTGATTCAGTACTGTAGGTAGGAATCCTTTAATTAGATTATTTCCACAGATATTTGATACACCCAATTGCTGACCTTTGATTACATGGAGATGTGACATCACCCAATCCAGGTTGGTTTTGATTACTTTACTAGAATCCTTTAAAAGAAAATATTTTGGAGAAGCCTCAGAGCCCACAGAGAGAGCCGACAGAAACGAAAGAGCCAGCAGAGAGAGCTGACTCAGATGCCAACACTTGGAGAACAGAAACACATTGGAAATGCTTGGAGCCCAGCAGACATCACCATGAGATGTTAAGCAAGCCAGAATCTGGAGAGAGCCAAGGGAAGCCAAGAGATGAAAGCCAGCCCTGGAGAAGCAAAGTGGAGAACCTCTACAGGAACAGTGGCTGAAAGCAACAGAGCCCAGGAGCAAGGGACCAGCAGATGCCAAGCACATGACTACCCAGCTGATAGAGGTGTTCCTGTCCCATCAGCCTTCTTTGAATTAAGGTATCTTTCCCTGGATGCCTTAGTTTGGACAATTTTATAGGCTTAGAACAGAAAAAGTAATTTATTACATTCCCCTTTTAAAAACCGTTCCAGTTCTGGAATATCACATTCTGGCAGCTTGCAAACTAACACACCTGCTGTATGATTCCATTTATGTAAAATTTTTGAAATGACAAGAGTAGTAGTTGCTAGGGGTTAGGGAGGGGTGGGGGCAAGAGGTAAGTGGATGTGGCTATAAAAGGGCAGCAAGAGAGATCATAATGATGAAAATGTTCTGTACCGATATCAATGTTAATATCCTGGTTGTGATATTATACTATAGTTCTGGCAACAGCTTTGCTGTCATTCAGGGAAACAGGTAAAGGGCCTATAGGATCTTTTTATTATCTCTAACAATCATATTTGAATCTACAATTATCTCAAAATAAAATGGTTAATTTAAAAAAACTGACAGCCCTCTTTTTTTCCTACTTTAATTGGTTGAATATTTCTTGATTGCCTCTCGCTATGAAAAAATTTTCTAGAGAGAGAATAAGACAACTAAATATTTCCTCCAGCATGGTTATTCAAATGTTTTTGTTATTGATAGCTTTTTTTGGGGGGGGGGGCATGGACAGGCACCAGGAATCAAACCCGGGTCTCTGGCATGGCAGGCAAGAACTCTGCCACTGAGCCACCGTTGCACCACCCTACTGATAGTTTTTTTTAAAAGTTCATTTCAGCTTCATAATTCACTACTGGTAATGCCAAAGGCATTTTTTAAATGATTGTTGAATTTGGGGAAAACTCTATCAGATTCCTTTCAAACATGAAGTGCAAGAGGTGTGAGATTTCAGGCATTACAAGTTCTCTTCTACAGAGTAATCTTAGTCTTAGACCTGTCCACACTCATTAACCAGTTTTCAAGGGACGATCTCCTTGTATAGGAAAGTCACCGGAAACTACTTAACATATCCAATTTAAACACAAAGTAATATAATCCTAACTCAACTTCCCCTTACAGGTGGTTCTCAGGAGGGGCTCAGGAGACACATGGCAATATTCTGGAGCCAAATTGGAGTGAAGAGAACTGAAACTTTTCCAGTGCCCCATTTGTTACAATTTGGGGGATGCTACTGCATCTACTGGGTAGAGGCCAAATATGCTGCTAAACATCCTACAATATGCAGACAGACACCCCACAAAAAATTATCAGGCCAAAAATGTCAATAGTGTTGGTGATCAGAAACCCTTAGAGCCTGTTCTAGTTTGCCAGCTGCCAGAATGCAATATACCGGAAATGGAATGGCTCAAAAAAGGGGAATTTAATGAGTTGCTAGCTTACAGTTCTAAGGCTGAGAAAATGTCCCAATTAAAACAAGTCTATAGAAATGTCCAATCAAAGGCATCCAGGGAAAGATACCTTGTTCAAGAAGGCCAACGAAGTTCAGGGTTTCTCTCTCAAGTGGAAGAGTACACGGCGAACACAGTTTCTCTCTCACCTGGAAAGGCACATGGTGAACACGGTCAGGGTTCCTCTCTCATCTGGAACAGCACATGGTGAACACGGCGTCATCTGCTAGCTTCTTCTCCTGGCTTCCTGTTTCATGAAGCTCCCGGGAGGCATTTTCCTTCATCTCCAAAGGTCGCTGGCTCGTGGACTCTCTGCTTCATGGTGCTGCAGCATTCTCTGCTCTCTCCGAATCTCCAATCTCCATAATGTTTCCTCTTTTATAGGACTTCAGAAACTAATCAAGACCCACCCAAATGGGTCGAGACATGTCATCACCTAATCCAGCTATCCAACCACTCTCGATTATATCACATTTCCAGGGAGAAGATCTAATTACAGTTCCAAACATACAATGCTGAATAGGAATTACAAGAAACGGCTGCCTTTACAAAATGAGATTAGGATTAAAACATGGCTTTTCTAGGGGACACACATCCTTTCAAACCAGCACAGTGCCCATGGCTACCCTTATACTACTCAACAGAACTGTGCTGGAGATAGTACAGTCTCAACCGATTATGACCAATAATTTAGTTTTGCTAATTTTACAAAAATATATGGCCATTGGGACACAATGTTAGGGCCCCTCCCGGAATCCTGGAAGACTCCCTGCAAGTGAAGGGCCCTGAAGCTGAAAATGTATTAGCTTCACAGTAAATCTGCCTCTGGTATTTGGAGAGGCGCAGACAGCATGTGATGAACAGGACTAGCCAGTTATATTCATTAAGTACTTCCCATGTACTAAGCACTTTGCTCTACACATTAGATACACCTTTCCCTTTATCCCAACATCACTGTCATCAAGCATGGCTACTCCCGTTTTTAGAAGAAAAAAAGGATGCATGGCAGGTGGGCTCTCTACCTTCTGCAGATCACATCGTGTAGTCATTCCCTCTGCCCACGCATAAGGCAAATACGGGCGAAGAGAACTGAAACTTGTCCAGCACCCAGGATTCAGTTAGGATCATTCACATTCGTGAGCAGATATTATCCCCAATTTAGAGTTCAAGAAACAGGGTCAGAAAGTTAGAGTACTTGCCCAAGATCACACACTTAATAACGGAAAATGCAAGATTTGACTTGAGACCTGTCTTGCTAAAGCTCATGGTTCAGATTTTATCAAGCAAGCAGACAATTCACATCAATAGAACGTTTTTCAAGACCAAACTTTACTTCCTCGTACACTTCCTTTCCTGTCTTGCTACTGATGTGGAATATTTTTTCATTTGTTTATGTCCTGAAATGTTAAGGGCTTTTTTAAAAAGATTAATAGCCTTTTTTTAAAAGATCAATTACCCTACATTACAAAAAATAAAAGTGTTATTATAATTAACAAATTGTTACCTAATTCAAGTAGATTGTAAATTAGAGCCATTTTTAGATTATGTTATGCTACATCTGCCTTGCAAATAAGTACCAAAAATTCATCAGAAATCACCAGTTATTTCTTTTAGGGCTTCTCTAATCATTTTTCTTTCTTTCCCCTCTCCCACCACTACCCCAGCTTCTTCTGAAAGCACTGAAGTCATGGCCATTGGTAATGGCCTTTTCCCTCATGAACTCTGTTCCTCTCATTTAAACGGACTGCCCACTCCAGTGGGGTCAAGACTAAAACCTGGCACATATCCCAATTATTATTTAGTTTTCTCAGAGATAAAGAAACTTGGATAAGAGTCAGACTAAAACAGCTCACTTCTTGATGGGAATTTTCCCATGTTGCTATATCTCTATGACACTTTGTCCACAAGGATATTAACACTGGTAACCTCTCCCCTCCTTATCCCTAACGCTTCACTCTTCAAGGGTTCCCTTAAAGCACAAAGCTATATTTATTCCTCGCTCCTTAACAGTGCATAACCTATTTATTCCATCCTTTTTAAAGTGTAATTCTCCTTGTCTCTTAGCCTAATCACTCACCCACACAGAACAAAGTTTGCCCAAGAGTACAGCCATCACTACCAAACAACTTAAAATCTGGATCACACTGTTTATCACATGAATATATGACAGTGCAGCACAGTGAAAAGAGCTCCAGTTTTGGCTTTACATCTTAGTTTATTAGCATGTGACCTTAAAGTAGCAGAGATATTATGAGATGTTACAATATCTGATATTATATCCATCAGATATCTTTAGGGAACCTAATATCAAATTCTCAAACTTGATTGTGCATTAGAATTATCTGGAGGACTTCTTAAAAGATTGCTGGGCCCCATCCCCTAGAATTTCTGAGTCAGTAGAATGGGAGTGGGGCCAAGGCATTTTCATTCCTAACAAGTTCCCAAGCAATGCTGATGCTATCAGTTCAGGGACCATACTTTGAAAACCACTGCCTACCCCACAGGGTTAAAGCAAGTAGAATAGCCCACTGTGGTGCCTGGCACATGGTAGACAGTAAACAAATGATGGCTGCTGTTAGCATGACTAAATACTTGTCCTATTCTTTTCCTTTCCTGTGCGTTCAATTTGTTTTTTCCCACTGAATTGGACACCCCTGCTCTCCACACAGCACTGATCTTGAAACTGAAAAATCAATAAATTAATAGTTGATTGAAGGACCTGTAGGATGCTAGCAATCTTCCCAGAGGGAAATACTATTTCATCCTTCCTGTCAGTAGCTACTTGAAGAATGATTGCATAAACAAGCATGTGCATTCACGCTCAATTGGAAGGTACAAGATGGACCACCCTCTGTGGTTTCCTCATGTGATGAAGAAAATCAGACTATAAGGAGCTTCAAGGACAGTGCTGTAAAAGCTGACAACACCACACAAGGGCTCCTGTGGAAGTGGTACGTCTTAGTCTTTTCATGGTCCCTCCCAAGGCATAGCTCAAGACAACTCTCTGTACCCATACATGAGGTAAATAGAAGGCAAAGAAATTGATTCTGCAAGCCACAAAGGAAAGCAAGTCTTAGGTACCCTTTAGTAATTTAGAACTAATTACTCCATGGTTTTATAATTGTCATTTTTGTGTCACATCCACTGGTTCAGGGACCAGACTTTGAAAACCACTGCCCACCCCCACTGGGCTTTAAGGACTTTAAAGGCAGAGACAGTAACCTAGCTCACCTTCCTTTCCCCGGGATCTACCAGAGCATCTAACATGTAATGAGCATTCAGTAAACACTTAAATTTTTAAAAGCATAGTTCTTCACAACCTACTATTAATTTAACTACCTCCTTGTCTCCATTAGGCACTGTTATCACATCAGATCAAAGCAGAATCTGACAGTGAAGATTGCAGCTTGAATCTGAGCAGGTCGGTGGTTGGAAGTCAATAATCATAACTACACCAAATTCATCTGTATACACTGACTAGTAAAACCCTAGAAAGAGTTTTTCAGCTAAGAAACTTTACCAAAAGCAACATCTTTTCTGAAATACACCCATCACAAACACACACAGCACTCTAAACACCTTGCTCCCCCCAAGAGGTCCTGGGTCTAAGACTCTCCACTGAAAGTCAAAGGACCTCATACAATCAAGTAACTTTGGGACAATAGGGGAACTTAAGTTTATCTCTCTCAAGGCCCTCATTTTATCAGTAGGGAACAGAGGCCCACAGAATTAAAGAGACTTCAAGAAAGATAAACAGTATGAAATTGGAAAAGCAACCAATTCAAAATACGAATATAATTTTGAATTTCCCCCTTTGTTCCATTCGCAGATTCAGGAGAGTTGCAGATTTGGCTCTTACTCATCTAATCCTCCCTGTATCATTATGAGCTAAGTCCCAGGGCATTAACCATTAATTTTCTTGGGTTATTGCTCATTAACAAGTAACCATTCCCAAAATCAGAGATTCTCACTTCTCCCTAAAAATATTCTGTAACTGATTTGATTTTTAAGAGCAGAAAATCACATCCATTCATTCAACAAAATTATCATTTACTGAGTATCAGACATAGTAGGCACATATACCTCTTTGACAGGTGCTGAGTGGCAGCTGAATTTTTGTATTTTATTTTATTATTTAAGATCAATGATTCTTATAATTAGCAGAAACTTTAAGGCTCAGTCTAGGCTAATCCATTCATTTTACAAGTGAAAAAAAACAGAGGTCCAGAAAAATGAGCAATTCCTCTCAGGCCACAACTCAAATCCAGATATGAGTCCCTATCCACTTCAACCCCCCAAAGTTTTAGGTGAAGACTCCATTAACATCACGATAAGGATTTAACAGTACTGCTTTCAAGGTCCCTAATTGGAACATCTCTGGTACTCTAATCTTGCAAAATGCTGAACAAAAATATTGCAGAATGATTACTCTGTTTATGGGGCATGCAGGGTACTGTCAAATAATGATTAGAAATTGAATGAGTAGTGATTTGGTCTACTTTCAAGGGGACAGTTAGGACATTTTCGGTGCAGACAATAAATAGCACACCAAGTGAAATGGCAGCCTCATTTAAATGTATTATTACAGAGCATGAACCTCATTTTATCTATAAAGAATTTTGAATAAAAATGTAATTGCTAAAGAGATATTCAGACTAAACTTAATTACAATCATTCACCCAAAGTAGCTGCTGCTATTGATTACAGTAAAAATTCAGCTGAGCTAAAATGCATTTTAAAAGCATATCGACAATAGGAATCTTAGTAATCAGACCCATCTCCAGTAACTGAAATGTCTCTATTTTCATTAGCTCATTATTGTATTATATGGTTACAAATTTTAATAAATACCAATAATCCAATGCTTATTTAAAAGATCTAACATTATACATCTTAGTGCTCCAAAAACTCCAAATCATTTGCTATTTAGAAATTTTGCAACATTGACTTCATCAGTTCTTTTATTATGACACGGTACAAGTCAAAGGACAATGGATTGGACTTCCTGGAAGATGGCGGCTTAGTAAGACGCGCGGATCTTAGTTTCTTCCCCAGGACAGCTACTAGGGGAGTAGAAACGATACAGAAAGCGCCCAAAGCCACAACAGAGATAAAAAAGACAGCGTACCCCATCCTGGAACGGCTGGCTGGCTGAGAGAAGCAGCTCGGGTGAGATCGCCGAGGCGCACGGGCCTCACCAGGCGGGGCGGGAAGCGGCCGGAGTTACTCCCTTCCCCCTTCCCGGGCCGGCTGGGAGAATTTGAGAGGCGGTCCCCTGAAACCAAGGCGGCTGGCGCCCACACCACGCGCAGCCCCCCGGACCAACTGAGAGAATTGGATCGGAAAGCCCCAGGCCGCGGAGAACGGTGACGGGTGGGGGAGGCCCCTTCCAAACCCGTGACTCCCAGGGAACGTGCACTCTCTCGGGCGGGCCGCTGCCGCTGGCGCCCTCCCGCCACGCTTGTCGCCCAGGGCCGACTAGGAAATTCGGACGGGCTCTTTCCCGGGCTGCGGCGACCAGCAACCCTCCCTGCGTTCAGACCCCGGGCCGGCTCAAGCCGCTTCGGCTAGCGAACACCCCGGACGGCGAGAGTTTTCCAAAGTTTAAGGTCCCACAGCACCTTTTACTGGTGGGACCCACAGACAAACGTGTGCCACGAGCGCCACCTACTGGGCAGGATAAGAAAAACAGAACCTAGAGATTTCACAGAAAAATCTTTCAAACTTTTGGATCCAATACCCAGGGAAATCTGTCTAAATGCGCAGACGCCAACAGAAGATAACGGATCACGCTCAAATAATTGAAAATATGGCCCAGTCAAAGGAACAAACCAATAGTTCAAATGAGATACAGGAGCTGAGACAACTAATGCTAAATATACGAACAGAAATGGAAAACCTCTTCAAAAACGAAATCGATAAATTGAGGGAGGACATGAAGAAGACATGGGCTGAACATAAAGAAATAGAAAACCTGAAAAAACAAATCACAGAACTTATGGAAGTGAAGGACAAAGTAGAAAAGATAGAAAAAACAATGGATACCTACAATGATAGATTCAAAGAGACAGAAGATAGAATTAGTGATTTGGAGGATGGAACATCTGAATTCCAAAAACAAACAGAAACTATCGGGAAAAGAATGGAAAAATTTGAACAGGGTATCAGGGAACTCAAGGACAATATGAACCAGACAAATATACGTGTTGTGGGTGTCCCAGAAGGAGAAGAGAAGGGAAAAGGAGGAGAAAAACTAATGGAAGAAATTTTCACTGAAAATTTCCCAACCCTTATGAAAGACCTAAAATTATAGATCCAAGAAGTGCAGCGCACCCCAAAGAGATTAGACCCAAATAGGCGTTCTCCAAGACACTTACTAGTTAGAATGTCAGAGGTCAAAGAGAAAGAGAGGATCTTGAAAGCAGCAAGAGAAAAACAATCCATCACATACAAGGGAAACCCAATAAGACTATGTGTAGATTTCTCAGCAGAAACCATGGAGGCTAGAAGACAGTGGGATGATATATTTAAATTACTAAAAGAGAAAAACTGCCAACCAAGACTCCTATATCCAGCAAAATTGTCCTTCAAAAATGAGGGAGAAATTAAAACATTCTCAGACAAAAAGTCACTGAGAGAATTTGTGACCAAGAGACCAGCTCTGCAAGAAATACTAAAGGGAGCACTAGAGTCAGAACCGAAAAGACAGAAGAGAGAGGTATGGAGAAGAGTGTAGAAAGAAGGAAAGTCAGATATGATATATATAATACAAAAGGCAAAATGGCAGAGGAAAATATTATCCAAACAGTAATAACACTAAATGTTAATGGACTGAATTCCCCAATCAAAAGACATAGACTGGCAGAATGGATTAAAAAACAGGATCCTTCTATACGCTGTCTACAGGAAACACATCTTAGACCCAAAGATAAACATAGGTTGAAAGTGAAAGGTTGGGAAAAGATATTTCATGCAAATAACAACCAGAAAATAGCAGGAGTGGCTATACTAATATCCAACAAGTTAGACTTCAAATGTAAAACAGTTAAAAGAGACAAAGAAGGACACTATATACTAATAAAAGGAACAATTAAAAAAGAAGACATAACAATCATAAATATTTATGCACCGAACCAGAATGCACCAAAATACATGAGGAATACACTGCAAACACTGAAAAGGGAAATAGACACAAATACCATAATAGTTGGAGACTTCAATTCCTCACTCTCATCAATGGACAGAACATCTAGACAGAGGATCAATAAAGAAATAGAGAATCTGAATATTACTATAAAGGAGCTAGACTTAACAGACATTTATAGGACATTACATCCCACAACAGCAGGATACACCTTTTTTTCAAGTGCTCATGGATCATTCTCAAAGATAGACCATATGCTGGGTCACAAAGCAAGTCTTAACAAATTTAAAAAGATTGAAATCATACACAACACTTTCTCGGATCATAAAGGAATTAAGTTGGAAATCAATAATAGGCAGAGTGCCAGAAAATTCACAAATACGTGGAGGCTCAACAACACACTCTTAAACAACGAGTGGGTCAAAGAAGAAATTGCAAGAGAAATTAGTAAATACCTCGAGGCAAATGAAAATGAAACCACAACATATCAAAACTTATGGGATGCAGCAAAGGCAGTGCTAAGAGGGAAATTTATTGCCCTAAATGCCTATATCAGAAAAGAAGAAAAGGCAAAAATGCAGGAATTAACTGTTCAATTGGAAGAACTGGAGAAAGAACAGCAAACTAATCCCAAAGCAAGCAAAAGGAAAGAAATAACAAAGATCAGAGCAGAAATAAATGAAATTGAAAATATGAAAACAGTAGAGAAAATCAATAAGACCAGAAGTTGGTTCTATGAGAAAATCAATAAGATTGATGGGCCCCTATCAAGACTGACAAAAAGAAGAAGAGAGAGGATGCAAATAAATAAGATCAGAAATGGAAGAGGAGACATAACTACTGACCTCACAGAAATAAAGGAGGTAATAACAGGATACTATGAACAACTTTATGCTAATAAATACAACAATTTAGATGAAATGGACGGGTTCCTGGAAAGACATGAACAACCTACTTTGACTCAAGAAGACATAGATGACCTCAACAAACCGATCACAAGTAAAGAAATTGAATTAGTCATTCAAAAGCTTCCTAAAAAGAAAAGTCCAGGACCAGATGGCTTCACATGTGAATTCTACCAAACGTTCCAGAAAGAATTAGTACCAATTCTCCTCAAACTCTTCAAAAAAATCGAAGTGGAGGGAAAACTGCCTAATTCATTCTATGAAGCCAACATCACCCTCATACCAAAACCAGGCAAAGATATTACAAAAAAAGAAAACTACAGACCAATCTCTCTAATGAATACAGATGCAAAAATCCTCAATAAAATTCTAGCAAATCGTATCCAACAACACATTAAAAGAATTATACATCATGACCAAGTAGGATTCATCCCAGGTATGCAAGGATGGTTCAACATAAGAAAATCAATTAATGTAATACACCATATCAACAAATCAAAGCAGAAAAATCACATGATCATCTCAATTGATGCAGAAAAGGCATTTGACAAGATTCAACATCCTTTCCTGTTGAAAACACTTCAAAAGATAGGAATACAAGGGAACTTCCTTAAAATGATAGAGGGAATATATGAAAAACCCACAGCTAATATCATCCTCAATGGGGAAAAATTGAAAACTTTCCCCCTAAGATCAGGAACAAGACAAGGATGTCCACTATCACCACTATTATTCAACATTGTGTTGGAGGTTCTAGCCAGAGCAATTAGACAAGAAAAAGAAATACAAGGCATCAAAATTGGAAAGGAAGAAGTAAAACTATCACTGTTTGCAGACGATATGATACTATACGTCGAAAACCCGGAAAAATCCACAACAAAACTACTAGAGCTAATAAATGAGTACAGCAAAGTAGCAGGTTACAAGATCAACATTCAAAAATCTGTAGCATTTCTATACACTAGTAATGAACAAACTGAGGGGGAAATCAAGAAACGAATCCCATTTACAATTGCAACTAAAAGAATAAAATACCTAGGAATAAATTTAACAAAAGAGACAAAAAACCTATATAAAGAAAACTACAAAAAACTGCTAAAAGAAATCACAGAAGACCTAAATAGATGGAAGGGCATACCGTGTTCATGGATTGGAAGACTAAATATAATTAAGATGTCAATCCTACCTAAACTCATCTACAGATTCAATGCAATACCAATCAAAATCCCAACAACTTATTTTTCAGAATTAGAAAAACCAATAAGCAAATTTATCTGGAAGGGCAGGGTGCCCCGAATTGCTAAAAGCATCTTGAGGGAAAAAAACGAAGCTGGAGGTCTCGCGCTGCCTGACTTTAAGGCATATTATGAAGCCACAGTGGTCAAAACAGCATGGTATTGGCATAAAGATAGATATATCGACCAATGGAATCGAATAGAGTGCTCAGATATAGACCCTCTCATCTATGGACATTTGATCTTTGATAAGGCAGTCAAGCCAACTCACCTGGGACAGAACAGTCTCTTCAATAAATGGTGCCTAGAGAACTGGATATCCATATGCAAAAGAATGAAAGAAGACCCATCTCTCACACCCTATACAAAAGTTAACTCAAAATGGATCAAAGATCTAAACATTAGGTCTAAGACCATAAAACAGATAGAGGAAAATGTTGGGAGATATCTTATGGATCTTACAACTGGAGGCGGTTTTATGGACCTTAAACCTAAAGCAAGAGCACTGAAGAAGGAAATAAATAAATGGGAACTCCTCAAAATTAAACACTTTTGTGCATCAAAGAACTTCATCAAGAAAGTAGAAAGACAGCCTTCACAATGGGAGACAATATTTGGAAATGATATATCAGATAAAGGTCTAGTATCCAGAATTTATAAAGAGATTGTTCATCTCAACAACAAAAAGACAGCCAACCCAATTACAAAATGGGAAAAAGACTTAAACAGACACCTATCAGAAGAGGAAATACAAATGGCCAAAAGGCACATGAAGAGATGCTCAATGTCCCTGGCCATTAGAGAAATGCAAATCAAAACCACAATGAGATATCATCTCACACCCACCAGAATGGCCATTATCAACAAAACAGAAAATGACAAGTGCTGGAGAGGATGCGGAGAAAGAGGCACACTTATCCACTGTTGGTGGGAATGTCAAATGGTGCAACCACTGTGGAAGGCAGTTTGGCGGTTCCTCAAAAAGCTGAATATAGAATTGCCATACGACCCAGCAATACCATTGCTGGGAATATACTCAAAGGACTTAAGGGCAAAGACACAAATGGACATTTGCACACCAATGTTTATAGCAGCGTTATTTACAATTGCAAAGAGATGGAAACAGCCGAAATCTCCATCAACAGAAGAGTGGCTAAACAAACTGTGATATATACATACGATGGAATACTATGCAGCTTTAAGACAGGATAAACTTATGAAGCATGTAATAACATGGATGGACCTAGAGAACATTATGCTGAGTGAGTCTAGCCAAAAACTAAAGGACAAATACTGTATGGTCCCACTGATGTGAACAGACATTCGAGAATAAATTTGGAATATGTCCTTGATAACAGAGTCCAGCAGGAGGTAGAAACAGGGTAAGATAATGGCCAATTGGAGTTGAAGGGATACAGACGGTGTAACAGGACTAGATACAAAAACTCAAAAATGGACAGCACAATAATACCTAATCGTAAAGTAATCATGTTAAAACACTGAATGAAGCTGCATCTGAGCTATAGGTTTTTGTTTTGTTTTGTTTTGTTTTGTTTTGATTTTACTATTATTACTTTTATTTTTGTCTCTATATTAACACTCTATATCTTTTTCGGTTATGTTGCTAGTTCTTCTAAACCAATGCATATGTACTAAGAAATGATGATCATGCATCTATGTGATGATGTTAAGAATTAATGATTGCATATGTAGAATGGTATGATCTCTAAATGTAGGGCTAATTTCTTTTTTTCCGTTAATTAAAAAAAAAAAAAGATAAGGGATAATTGGAGCTGAAGGGATACAGACTGTACAACGGGACTGGATATAAAAACTCAGAAATGGACAGCACAATACTACCCAATTGTAATGCAATTATGTTAAAATACTGAATGAAGCTGCATGTGAGGTATAGGTTTTTTTTGTTTTTGTTTTTGTTTTTTTTTTCTTTCTATTATTGTTTTAATTCTTATTCTGTTGTCTTATTTCTTTTTCTAAATCGATGCAAATGTACTAAGAAATGATGAATATGCAACTATGTGATGTTATTAAGAATTACTGATTGTACATGTAGATTGGAATGATTTCTAATTGTTTTGTTAATTCTTTTTTTAATTAATAAAAAAAACACTGAATAAAAAAAAAAAGGACAATGGATTAATATATATTTATAACTAGAAGGAAAAGGAAAATTTTAGAACCACAACTACTTTCCACAACAAATGCATATATATCCATTCTTACAGGTTTGGGATCCTGCTTGTGTTCAAAAAGGATGTTGAACCAAAATGCTTACCTTTCAAAAATCGTATATACATACACATGTAACTACAATTTTTTAATATTTTGCTGGGCACCCTATCAGGCTAAATTCTAAACACGCGCCTCCAGTGTGTAATTAATATTAATATAATGCACTAGGTTGTATGTTACAAAAATTTTTAAAAATTGTAAATAGAGAAAATAGTCATGATACAAGAACAATGTGATTCATTAATTTTGAAAACTTGAGTTAACACTAAAGCTTTCACAGCTACAAGATTCCTAAATAATAGTAATGTTGAGGATTTGCTTTAAGTCTCCGACAAACCCCAAGAAAACCTCTTCTGTTGCTCAGATGTGGCCTCTCTCTCTCAGCCAACACGACAAGCAAACTGCCCTCCCCCTCTTTACATGGGACATGACTCCCAGGGGTGTGGACCTTCCTGGCAACGTGGGACAGAAATCCTAGAATGAGCTGGAAGTCAACATCAAGGGCTTGAGAAAACCTTTTTGGACCAAAAGGGAGAAGAACAAAATGAGACAAAATAAGTGTTTATGGCTGAGAGATTCCAGAGTCGAGAGGTTATCCTGGAGGTTATTCTTAAGTATTAAATAGATATCACCTTTTTAGTTAAGGTGTAAGAGGCTGGAGGGAATTGCCTGAAAATGTAGAGCTGTGTTCCTGTAGCCATGTTTCCTGAAGATGACTGTATGATATAGCTCTCGCAATGTGACTGTGTGATTGTGAAAGCCTTGTCTGATGCTCCTTTTATCTACCTTATTGACAGACAAGTAAAACATATGGATTAAAAATAAATAAATGGGAACAAATGTTAAAATAAACTTAGTAGATTGAAATGCTAGTGATCAATGAAGAGGGGTAAGGAGTATGGTATGTCTGAATTTTTTTTCTGCTTTTTATTTTTTTCTGAATTGATGTAAATGTTCTAGAAATGATCATGATGATGAATATACAACTATGTGAAAATATTGTGAGTTATTGTTTAACAAGAATGGAATGATATGGTAAGAATGTTTGTATGCAGTTGTTTCATAAATAAAAAATATATATATATACAAAAAAAAATCTCCAACTAGATAGATAGAGGTAGATACACTGATACATGGGATATGACAAACTTGGCAAAACAAAATGTTAAAATTGGTGGAGCTGGGTATCTGTGGTAAAGATTTGTTGAAGGTCTCTGTATGAGATTTGTATTATGTTTCTAACTGTCCTGTACATTTTAATGTATTTCAAAATAAAAAGTTGAAAAAGACTATAACTGAACATAAAATAACTAAAAAATGCAGCATAATTCCTTCCTCTAGTATAATGAAGAGCACCATATTTCTTCAGTATTTGGTATATTTCTATATTATAGAAGACGCATACTAGTGTATTAATCTTACGGTTGAGAAAGTAGAGCTTCGGAGATATTAAATATGTCAAAACTCATATGACCAGCTAAAGGAAAAGTTGAGTCTCAAATCATCATCTAACTAAAGCCAAAACCCTGTCTTTATTTACTAATTGCCACGCAAAGTAGACTAGGCAAAATGTCTTTAATATCAGATGACTAGATATACTTCAATTCTCTCCTCTATCAAAATTAATGAGTTAATTTTACATCAGTGTTTGGGTTTGCAAAAGCTGCTGAATGCAATATACCAGAAAAGGATTGGTTTTTGCAAAGGGGATTTATTAGGTTACAAACTTACCATTCTAAGGCCATGAAAATGCCCAAATTAAGGCATCCAGAGAAAGATACCTTGATTCTGTAGAAAGGTCAATGGCATTTGCGGCTCCTCTGTCATATGAGAAGGCACATGGGGACATCTGCTGGTCCTATTCTCCACGCTTCTGATTCAATGGCAGTCTCCAAAATGTCTCCGGGCATTTCTTTATCTCTTAGCTTTTACCAGGGTGTATTCTTTCTCCATCTCCAAATGTCTCTGATCTCTGAGCTCTCTGTGTCCTCTCATAAAGGATTCCAGCAAAAGATTAGGGCCCACCTTGAATTGGGTGGGTCACATCTCCATGGAAACAACCTAATCAAAAGGTCCCACCCACAGCAGATCTACACCCACAAGAATGGATTTGAAGAACATGGTTTTTCTGGGATATATAAGTTTCCCACACCAGCATAATTAGATTATAATTAAAGCACTAGAACAATGAGTGGCAAATGTTTGTTAAATAATTCAACATATAAATAATACACTATGATCTAACATGAAATAAGTAGATTATGCAAATTCATAGTCAGAAATTAGAATACAGGTCAAAAAGGCACTACAGGAGCAAAGGTGGGATAGGGAATGGGGAGTTAATGCTTAATGAGTGCAAAGTTTCTGTTTGGGGTGATGGGAAGTTTTGGTAACAGATGGTGTTGACAGGCGCACAACATTATGAATGTAATTAACAACACAACTGTAAATGAAAATGTTAAAATTGGAAAAGTTATGTTGTATATGTTACCACAATAAAATTTTTTGACAAAACCATAAAAAAAATCTCCAACAACTATTTAAAAAGTTGAAAAAGTGATCAGACTTCAACTAGTGATATATATGAAGCTGATCTGGATAGGATTAAAGTAATCACAATACAAGGTAAAGGAAGATATGGTCTGTTTTAAAACTTCAACTTCAGTGCAATACCAAAGGAAGAGATTTTTGGGGGGGTGCAAAATTTATATTTAGGATAGTACATCTACTAACTTAATTTGTACAGTCGGTTTATGTGAACACAATAATTATATGGACTCTTGAATAGGGCGCGAGATTTTGTTTGTACAGATTAGTGATGCCCTGATATATTCAAGAGTAATCTGGCCAAAGAATCATTTGCAAAGTCCCCTGCGGAGACTGGGAAGAGAGGAGGAAATATTCATCTTCCCCATCTGGGGAATTCCTGATTATCTTGCAAGCAGTGGGGACAACCAACCAACCGGCTAAGCCCTCACTCTTGGGGTTAAACCTCCATGAAACTTATTCCTACACAGAACCTAAGCCTACTTATAATTATGTTCAAGAGTCACCCCCAGAGAAACTATTTTATTGCTCGAGACGTAGCCTCTCCCTCTAATTCAACCTGGCAGGCAAACTTACTGCCCTCCTCTTTCCCTTAACTCCCAGGGGTGTAAATCTCTCTGGAAACAAGGGACAGGACTTCCACAATAAGTCAGGACTCTGGCATCATGGATTGAAAAAGACTTCTTGACCAAAAGATGGTGAGAGAAATGAGACAAAATAAAGTTTCCATGGCTGCAGAATTTCAAATGGAGAGGTTATCCTGAAGGTTATTTTTATGCACTACATAG
Source organism: Tamandua tetradactyla (assembly GCF_023851605.1). Taxonomy (NCBI): domain Eukaryota; kingdom Metazoa; phylum Chordata; class Mammalia; order Pilosa; family Myrmecophagidae; genus Tamandua; species Tamandua tetradactyla. Next base: position 48,261,777 of record NC_135329.1, on the reverse strand, counting down.
ATATCCCTTTAGTTTATGGCATATTTGACTGGCTGGAAAAAAGTACCTGAAACTGCTTAACTGTCTTTCCAGTAGCCTTGATTCTTGAAAATGTGTAACTACATAGCTTTTACAATGTGATTGTGTGATTGTGAAAACTTTGTGTCTGATGCTCCTTTTATCCAGGGTAAGGACAGACAAGTAAAAACAAAGATAAAAAATGAGGGGCAGGCAGTGCAATGGTGGCTCAGTGGCAGAATTCTCACCTGATGCACCGGAGACCCAGGTTCGATTCACAGTGCCTGCCCATGCCAAAAACAAAAAAAAGGGGGGATAAAGGGTAAAAAAAATTGGGTAGATTGAAATACTAGTGGTCAATGTAGTCAATACAAAATGTGGTCAAATACAAAGAAAGAGGTAGGTTGTATAGGATATACAAGTTTTTTCTTCTTATTTTTCTGAAGTGACGCATATGTTCTAAACATTATTATGGTGATGAAAACACAACTATGTGATGATATTGTGAGCCACTGATTATACACCATGTATGGAATGAATGTATGGGTGTAAAGATCTCTCAATATTAAAAAAAAATCTCTGGCAAAAAAAGGGGGTTAGAATAGATGAAACAAAATTAGCAAAATATTGATAACTGCTTGAAACCAAGTGATCAGTACACAGATTATACTATTCTTTTATACTTTCATATGTATGATTGAAAATTTCTACTATAAAGTTAAAAAGACAGCTCACAAAGATAGATGCAATATACAAATGTATTTCTTGAAAGTCAACCAAAATTTTCCTTTGTTTCTGATATTCTTTGTTCTTTCCAAAGTAACTGAGAGGTATTGCATATTTAAATATTATAAAATGGACTTAAAATCATTTACAAGTTTCTTAGAGTAAGTATGCAGATATCTTACAGATGATATATTGCTTTTACCAACAAAATTACAAACAATGGAAATATCTCTCAATGGCCCTTTAAAAGTATGCTCACTCATTTTCTGGTCCATGTAGCCAAAAAGGAAAAAAAAAAAAAAAGTATGCTAATTCTTTAGCACAAATTAGTTTAAAATGCAATTGTTTTCTCATGTAATGTTAAAATTTCATCTTTTCACGGAACAGGTTATTTTAATGTCTACTAGGTATACTACTAATTTCGCATCGCAGAAAGATCAATACACTAAGAGTACTTTTTAAAAAGAAAAATTATGCATACATTCTAGAACACTTTGATAAATCTGATACTAGCATGTTTCACAAACACTCCCCATCTTATTAAGATTTAGCCATTTAATAGAACCCATAAATCACCTTAACTGGGTGTTTGTAAACTGCAGTATTATATAAACTGAACAAAAAAGACTTTTTTGTTCAGTCGTCAAACCATACTATTTACAAACAATACTGCAGTTTGTAAGCTGCAGTATTATATAAACTGAACAAAAAAGACTTTTTTGTTCAGTCGTCAAACCATACATAACTCATGTGGGATTTCATTGGTGTCTAACTCCTCAATGGATCATCTTTTATACCAACTTGGAAGAGCACTGCTTCAGACATTGACAATTCCCAGGTTATTGAGCTAATGAGTGTGGTTTAATGAAGTACATACTTAAAATTTTTTACACAAATTAGCTTTTTATAAATAACTTAGTGTATTCCTTTAGGTCTAAAGGTAATACAAGCTCATTTTACAGAGAAAACTGAGGCTGAGTGGCAATCCCCAAATACTATTTTCTTAGGATTATGTTCAAGTAAAAATATGCATCTATCTACAGACATCATCAGATCACTGCCCACATTCAGGGTAACACTGAATTTTCCTTCACTACATTCACCTAGTATTTTCTGAACAACTACTGCTAAGTTTTATGAGATAAGATGACAGGTAAGACAAAACAGAGAACCTATTGTGAAAAGACACAAAAATGTAGAGATCATCATGTAACAAAGATGGTTTTATGCTGGGCAAAAGACTCTGCAGATCACCCTGACCTAAGCCAAGTAAATCATTACTTCTATTCTAGAGACCAGGAGCCACTATGTGAAAAGGAGACAATTTCCCAGCTGTGGCTAATGTTACAGGGACTAAAACAGAGCACAGTGGGAATGAGAAAAGGGTAAATGAGATACTATCAATATAAAAAGCATTAGGAGGATTTGGGGTCAAAGGTCCAAATCTTACCAGGCATGACCCTTATTTGCAAAATGGGGTAATAGTAGTTTCACCTCTTAGGTCTACTCTGATAAGTTGAGCTAACTCACATACAGGGTTGATTTCATGCAAAACAAGTTACGTGAGGTTGACGTGCATATTTCTTCACCCTACATAAACAGGAAGGCAGATTTTGCAAGGTCATTTTAAGGCTTAGCACTACCTGAAAGCCACTTGATAGTAAGCAAATCAAAACCAATTAGCAAACATCTGCATCATGCTCCAACTACAGACAGAACCTGAACAACTAAAGCCACGTAAATGTTGCTCAAGAATCTTCAGAGACATGAGGAATAAAGGAATGTCATTATTGAAGGGTGCTGAAAAAAAAAAAAAGAATCTTCAGAGATTTCATCTCATGCAATGCCACCATTCCATGGACTGAAAAACTAAATTAACCACCAAGCTTACACACCATTTAGAGTATACTGAATTATATTTAAATATACTCATACTTAATTTAAAATCCATTTAAGACCTAAAAAGAATTTGTGTATAAAAATTCAGTGAATAAATATTACTTTCTCATCAGGTTTTACTCTTGGAAAAAAAATTGTTCCTAGTATGCAGTTTTCTGGACCTGTTTTTTGGGGTACGTCTGAAACCTGTCCTCTCTTAAGGCAATACAAATAGAATGTCACACACCTTGGTTTTTATCATCCTTGAAATCTTTACCTTTTGTGCTCTATTGCTTTTATCAGCCTAAGAGTTAAGCCAATCCTTTCTGAATCAACTTTTGCTTACTAGCTACTGAATAATAAATGAAAGATTACTGAAGTGAAAGTGTCAATATTTAATTATTTCTGGCAATTTCAGAAAATTAAAACTATTATATCACTGGATACAAAAATATCCTCACATACACCAAACTTTCCCACAAACTACAGGCACTTTCTCTCTGCTCAATATCTCTCATGTTTCTTTCTTCTGTGTCTTTTGTTTGTGTAACAATCTTATGTCTTTCAGCCTATACAGGAAATCAAAAATACGTACACAGCTTAGTGCATTCATGTCTCTGGAATTGTGAAAAACATTCCTAAGACAGCAACTGAGAATAATACTTTATTTAGTCATTTTGGCTTACAACTGAAACTCTGGAAATTCAAAATTAACATCCTTGCCAGTGAGCTTCTTATACACACCAGAAAAAGTTTCAACCTGCAACAAAAGAAATAATTCATCACAACTTTTAAATTCACATACTAATCTAAAACATGTTTTGGTGAAATTGTGCCCTGTATGGTTTTTCTCCTCAGCAATGAGATGCTGAGAAGATAAGGAATATACAGGACCATGCCCTCACCACTCCAAAGACTGGGGACAAGTTTGATCTCCAATGTTGTGGAACAAGATTATACATCACTGCACCAGAGTGCTATGCTCCTTTACACCACATGGACAGAGCCACTGCATGATTCCAGAGGTTGTCCACATTGGTTAATTTTTTTATGAAGTCCTAAGGAAAGTGACACTTGTCCCCCAGATTCTTGAACTCATCATCCACCCAGTCCTTAATTTATCAAGGATATATAGCCTTACCAAAAGTCAGACCATGGAATTGTTTTATTTCATTCCTCTAATAATTTAAAAGCTACAGAGAATTTCAAGTGTCCAAGTTTTTAAAACCTATCACACATAATCCAAAAAGGAAGTGGGTGGAGGTCTAGATTTAAAAAGGCTGGCCATAAGTTTATACTGCACTCTCTACTTTTACCTGTTTGCAAATTTCCATAATAAAATGTTAACCTATTACCTTGTGTTCTACATTGTTCTGCTGTGCTTTGTCCAAATGAACCTTTATTAGCCGGCTGCCATCCAGTTTTACACGGATTCTCTTGCCCACAATTTCACTTGGGAATACCAAGTCTTCAAGGATTGCATCATGCACAGCTGTCAGAGTACGGCTTAAAGAAAATAATTACAAAATTAAGCAATCTTAACAAATGTCTACCCTCTGGTGAATCCCAGGAGGGTACTACTTGAATTCAAAACATAAATGGCAAATTCCAGTTCCTGAAATCAAATTAAGACTAGATTTCAAATAGGCTAGTTATATTTAACACATCACATCAAAGCCTTTGCCTAATTAGAAGAGGGTAATAAGCAGGTTATTAATTTATTTCAAAAACTTAAATTTATTTGAAGTGATACCCTGTAATCCACACATCCATAAGGTCAACTACAAGTGGTTATCTCTGGGAGGTGAGAAGTTGAGGACCTTTATTCTTACTCGTCTCCAAAGCCATCAGCACTCCGATGCTATCAAAGTAATCTCTCTACAACACTGCTGTGAGCATATAATTTCCCTATAGAAGATACTTCAAGGGCTTTCCTTGAGCTCCAAGACACCACCACTCTCCACCTAGCTGGCAGTCATCCTTGTTCTCCAAAATTCAACTGTTAATACTCTATCCCTAAAGATATCCTTCTCTATCTTCAGCTCTAGGACAAATGGCCCCTTCTATATGGGTCCCTGATTATGTTTCATTTCACAGCACTTTCCAACAACACCCTGCAATCATCCAAGCACGTATCTTATCTCCAAGAGGATTATAAGCTCTTTGAGGGCAAGCCTGTAACTTTTTACACCTCTGTAACCCTACACCTCACGTATTCAACTGTTTTAACGGTAACTGCCACTCTATGAGCAACTATGAGGCAGGGATATTACTAAATATTCTGTTAATCCTTACAATAACCCTGGCTTGCAGATATGAGGGTAGGTTTACAGGGGAAAAAAGCTTAACACTGAAAAGTACCTTGCCCAAAATTATACTGCTAGTTAAAGGACGAGCCATGACTTAAACCAGCGCCTTTAAAACGCCCATAATATATATTGTGGTGTTAATCAATCATTATTTTAAACCCATTCACAATAATGCAAACTGCCAACAGAATTTGCTCCTCTCCCTATTACAATCAAGTTCACAACCTATGTGGTTGCCTAATGAATGAGAAGGTTCAATTAATTCCAGATTTGGGGGTACCTATGTCAAGACAGTCCTTATTTTCTTTTCAACAATCTAAGATACTCTGTGCTCCTCTTAGAAACTACCTTCTATTATGATTATTTGTCTAGGTCTTATTCACTCCACAGCAGCTCATATTATACTATCATCCTAACCACCCATATTTCCTATCTCACAATACCTATAATACACAATAAACATTTGAGAAATGGCTTACAGAAGCTACTCTCTAATGGTGATGAAGTAACAGCCACAAGGCTTTATTGTTCCATGGCCACAGAAGTATACTAGAAACATACACCAATTTCAGCAGCAAAAGGAGGAAATCACTTCCCCAAGTCTTTAGCACCTTTCAGAAAGCAAATTAGGCAGATAGCTCAATTGTTCATTACTACTCATTAAACATTCTCACAGTACTAGCAGAGCACACAAATATCCAAGCGCGCTAAACAATTTCCACAAAACAATCAAAGCTGTTAAGAGTCATTTCTCAGATTCCAATATTCCAGAATATTTTAAAAGGGGGGAAGAGTAAAGGCAATTCAACTTTATAATCACAAACCAGAGAGGATGAAGTGCTTCATTGGAAAAATAACTGAACCGTGTTACAGATAACAAGAGCCTACGAAAACATAAATGACAACATTCAAATCTCTGTAGAAGAAAGATACTCTATAAAAGGACTGGAGTGGAAGTAAATTTGAAGGCATGACTCACCAACCAGATCTTAATGTAGACAGGAGGGAGAAAGAAATGCTTTTAAGTTATAGACTAAGTCACCAGGAACACAGTGAAATAATTACTTGAGAAAATTGGGAAAACATAGTCTTGAGGCTGAGGGAGAATTAGGGTTATAAATCTGGGAGTCAGTCCCTTAGTCGGGTACAAAGAAAATAAATGCACTAATTTAATACTGAAGCCCAAAACTTGGATTCTCAGAACTGAATTACAAAACCATCTTTTAAGTTTCATGGTCTGTTTTCTCATCCATTCATTAGGGATAATACAGATTATATACTTCATTGTGCTGCCAATATGGAAATTAGAAGGATACTAGAACATACTTTTTCTCAATCTTATCTCTAGAGAAGGATCTACAGGGGTCCAATAATCCAAATTTGTGAAAAATGTACTAATCAGAGACATTAACGAAATACCAGAAGGTCTAGTTCAAGAAACTCACTATTAATATTTGAGTTTATGCCAGATAACCTGCAAGTCAACCAAGTTAAACATTTTCCCATCATCATTTTAAACTGTAGTGATGATACTCTTATGTGTCATGTCAGCACAAGAAAACTTTAGTCTAATTCACAAGCTAATGTAAAAAGCTACCTTTTACAGACCTGCACAATGAGCCCTAATTAAACAATGCATTGCAACTAATAGTATAATTTTGAAAATGTGCTTTCATCATTTGTAGCAAACGTACCACACCATTCAAAGGTTACTAAGATATGTGGGAATGCTATATTTTATGTGCCATTCTTCTGTAAACCCACTTCTCTAAAACAAAATTTAAAAACCTGCCTTAACCATTGTCTAGTATGTTTTACTACAGTACTAACAAGTTCCTTCTCATCAACCCGAACTTTTACCCACAGAATTTGAGGAAAGTCTCATTTTTTATGATAGCACTGGCCTATTATACTGCCTCTACAGTGAACTTTAAAATATAGGAAACCAAGTTACTCCATTAACAAAATTTTTTTAAAAAGTTGAAGTGGTAAGACTTTGACTAGAGATATGAATGAAGCTGATCTGGATATAAGGTAAATCGAAATACAGAGTAAAGGATGATATATTTTAAAACTTCAACTTCTTGCAGCGTACCCCAAAGAGAATAGATGCAAATAGACGTAGACATTTACTAATCAGAATGTCAGAGGTCAAAGAGAGAGAATCTTGAAAACAGCAAGAGAAAAGCAATCCATCACATACAAGGGAAGCCCCATAAGGCTATGCGCAGATCTCTCAGCAGAAACCATGGAGGCAAGAATACAGTGGGATGATATATTTAAACTATTAAAAGAGAAAAACTGCCAACGAAGAATTCTATATCTAGCAAAACTGTCCTTCAAAAATGAGGGAGAGGACTTCCGGGTCAAGATGGCGGCTTAACAACATGCGCATTTTAGTTCATCCTCCAGAACAACTACTATAATAACCAAAACAGTACAGAACAGCTCCTGGGGCCACGTCAGTGACCAGACACACAGCATATCCCAGTCTGGACCAGCTGGACGGGCTGCGAGCACCCCCCAGAACCCTGAGTTCCCAAAGCTGCGGCGACCAGCTCCTCTCCCCCACAGGCTGCTTCCCAGAGGGGAAAGGAAAGGACTTTACCAGCAGCAGGGACTGAGCACAATCAAATGCCAATTGTGGAACTAATTAACAAATTCTGACTACTAAAAATAGGCCCCCAGCTTAGGTGAACCTGGTCAAAGCGGAGGTTTCTCATTTTGCCCTGGCGCCAAGGGGGCAAGACTGACAGAAAAAGGGGAAAAAAAGAAGGAAACAAGAGGTTTTTGTGGCTATGTATCTACAAAGGCTTGACTGCCTCTGGATACAGCGGCAGGGCTTTTCAGGCTGCAACTGCCCCACGCATAGGCAGAAGTGAGCTCTTTTGGGGGCTTATCTGGAGCCTGTGCCTTCCCCAGGGGAGGTGTGAAGCCCCACCCAGGTGAAATCCCTCCATCAAGGAATTCAAACACCAGGGCTTGGTAATTTGAAGCCATTAAAACCAGCCTGCAACCTCTCCTCTGGCTCCACCACGCCCCAAGTAGGGAGAGTAGGGGGCATGGATCATAGGATTTCTGAACTGGAGGACGGAACATCTGAAATCTGACAAGAAACAGAAACTGTAAAAGAAAAAAAAATGGAAAAATATGAGCAGGAATCAGGGAATTGAAAGACAATATGAAGCGCAAGAATATACGTGTTGTGAGTGTCCCAGAAGGAGAAGAGAAGGGAAAAGGAGGAGAAAAACTAGTGAAGGAAATTATCACTGAAAATTTCTCAACTCTTATGAAAGACTTAAAATTACAGATCCAAGAAGTGCAGTGAACCCCAGACAGAATAGATCCAAATACACATACTCCAAGACATTTACTAATCAGAATGTCAGAGGTCAAAGAGAAAGAGAGGATCTTGAAAGCAGCAAGAGAAAAGCAATTCATCACATACAAGGGAAGCCCCATAAGACTATGTGCAGATCTCTCAGCAGAAACCATGGAGGCGAGAAGACAGTGGGATGATATATTTAAACTATTAAAAGAGAAAAACTGCCAACCAAGAATTCTATATCCAGCAAAATTGTTCTTCAAAAATGAGGGAGAAATTAAAACATTTTCAGACAAAAAATCACTGAGAGAATTTGTGACCAAGAGACGAGCTCTGCAAGAAATACTAAAGGGAACACTAGAGACAGATACAAAGACAGAAGAGAGAGGTGTGGAGAAGAGTGTAGAAAAGAAGACTATGAATAAAGGGAAAAAGAAGGAAAATTAGATATGTCATAAAAAATCCAGAAGGCAAAATAGCAGAAGAAAGTACTACCCATGCAGTAATAACACTGAATGTTAATGGATTAAACTCTCCAACCAAAAGACATAGTCTGGTAGAATGGATTAAAAATAGGACCAATCTATATGCTGTCTCTACTCAAAGGACATTAGGGCAAGGACACAAATGGACATTTACACACCAATGTTTATAGCAGCATTATTTACAATTACCAAGAGATGGAAGCAGCCAAAATGCCCATCAACAGATGGTTGGCTAAACAAACTGTGGCATTTACATAAGATGGAATATTATGCAGCTGTAAGACAGAATAAAGTTATGAAGTATGTAACAACATGAATGGACCTTAAGGACATCATGCTGAGTGTGATTAGCCAGAAACAAAAGGACAAATAATGTATGGTCTCACTGATATGAATTGACATTAGTGAATAAACTTGGAATATTTCCTTGGTAACACAGACCATCAGGAGATAGAAATAGGGTAAGATATTGGGTAATTGGAGCTGAAGGGATACAGATTGTGCAACAGGACTGAATATAAAAACTCAGAAATGGACAGCACAATATTACCTAACTGTAATACAATTATGGTAAAACACTGAATGAAGCTGCATATGAAAATGATAGAGGGCGGAGGGCTGGGGCATAAATGAAATCACAAAGAAAGATAGACGATAAAGATTGAGATGGTATAATCTAGGAATGCCTAGAGTTGTATGATAGTTACTAAGTGTACAAATTTAAAAAATGTTTTTGCATGAGGAAGAAAAAAACAATGTCATTATTGCAGTGTGCTGAAAATAGATGGTAATATTTTAAAATTTCAACTTACGTGTGAGACTAAAGCAAAAAATGTTTATTTGGTACAAATTTATACTTTGACTAGTGCATCTCCTAATACAACTTATGTAGATAGTTGGTTGAATACCTTAAGTACACAGAACTTTATATAGGACATAAGATTTTGTTGGTTTGTCCAGGTGATGGCCTGATGAATCCCAGAGTGATTTGATCAGTGAGTGGAAAAGTATTTGCAAAGTCCTCTTCAGGGAATGGTGAGAACGGGGGAAAACTCAACTTCCCCAAGTTGAATTCTTGATATTCTCACAAGCAGTGTGGGCAACCAGAGCTATAGGCTGAGTCCCTAGTCTTGGGGTTTGTTCATATGAAACTTAACCCCACAGGGGATAGGTCAAGCCTACTAAAAATTAGGCCTAAGGGTCACCCCCAGGAGAACCTCTTTTGTTGTTCAGATGTGGCCTCTCTCTCCAGCCAACACAGCAAGCAAACTCACCACCCTTCCCCTGTCTACGTGGGACATGACTTCCAGGAGTGTGGATCTTCCTGGAAACGTGCGCAGAAATCCCAGAATGAGCTGAGATTCAGCATCAACGGATTGAGAAAAGCTTCTCCACCAATAGGGGGAAGAGTGAAATGAGACAAAGTGTCAATGGCTGAGAGATTCCAAACAGAGTCAAGAGGTTATCCTGGAGGTTATTCTTGTGCATTAAGTAGATAACACCTTGTTAATCAAGATATAATGGAGAGGCTGGAGGGAACTGCCTGAAAATGTAGAGCTGTGTTCCAGTAGCCATGTTTCTTGATGATGATTGAATAATGATATAGCTTTCACAATTTGACTGTGTGATTGTGAAAACCTTGTGTCTGATGCTCCTTTCGTCTACCTTATCAACAGACGAGAACATATGGAATAAAAATAAATAATAGGGGGAACAAATGTTAAAACAAATTTAGTTTGAAATGCTAGTGATAAATGAAAGCGACGGGTAAGGGGTATGGTATGTATAATCTTTTTTTCCTCTTGTTACCGTTTTATTTCTTTTTCTGTTCTCTTATTTCTTTTTCTGGACTGATACAAATGTTCTAAGAAATGATGAATATGCAACTATGTGATGATATTGAGAATTACTGTTTATATATGTAGAACGGAATGATATGTTAATGTTTTTGTTTGTTCTTAATTTTAATTAATTAATTAATTTAAAAAAAAAAACTTCAACTTCTGCATGAGACCAAAGGGAGAGATGTTTATTTGGTGCAAAATGTATATTCTGGGTAGCAATAAATAATTTAATCTAATTTAATGGGTATGGTCAGTTTAGTTGAACACCATAAGCACATAGAATCTTGAATGGGATTTGAGATGTTGTGTACAGATTAGCATGACCCCAAAATATCCCGGAGTTATTTGGGCAGTAAATAAAAAAGTATTTGCAAAGTCCCCTTGGGGGACTGGGGACAAAGGAAGAAATCTATTTTCCCAACTGTGGCATTCCTGATATTATCACAAGCAGTGGGGACAAACAAATCAATAGGCTGAGTCCTCTATCTTGGGGTTTGCCCTATCAAAACTTATTCCTGGAAAGGAGAACCTAAGCATGCTTATAATTAGGCTTAACAGTCACCCCAAAGAACCTCTTCTGTTGCTCTTATGTGGCCTCTCTAAGCCAACTTCGCAGATGAACTCACTGTCCTCCCCCCTATAAAGGATATGACTCGCAGAGGTGTAAATCTCCTTGGCAAAGTGGGACAGAAATCCTGGGATGAGCCAGGATCCAACATGAGAGTCTAAGAAAGCCTTCTTGACCAAAAGAGAAATGATACAAAATAAAGTTTCAGTGGCTGAGGGAATTCAAACACAGTCAGGAGGTTATCCTGAAGGGTATTCTTATGTATTATATAGATATCCCTTTTCAGTTTTTTATGGTATATTGGAGTGGCTAGAGGGAAGTACCTGAAACTGCTGAACTGTTTTCCAATAGCCTTAATTCTCAAAGATGATTGTATAACAATAGAGATTTTACAATTTGACTCCGTAATTATGTAAACCTTGGGTCTGGTAGTCCCTTTATCCAAGGTATGGACAGATGAGTAAAAAAAATAATAAATAAATGGGAAGGATAAAGGGTAAAAATTGGGTAGAATGAAATACTGGTAGTCAATGAGGAAGAAGGTAAGAGGTATGGAATATATGTGTTTTTTTCTTTTTATTGGAATGATGCAAATTCTAAAAATGATCATAGTGATGAATACACATTCATGTATGTGTATACGTGATGATATCATGAGCCATTGATTGTATACTATGTACAGACTATACATTCTGTGAAGATTTCAATAAAAATATTTAAATTGATGCTGATAAAATACTCACCTCCTGGGACGCTTCTGCTTATTTTTTGTACGGCTTTTTCGAGTTGGCTTAGGCAAAATTCTTCTCTGGAAGGTAAAAATTACCAATCATGTTACAAAATACAAAATAGACCTTCAGATGGCAGAAAGCTAAGAACTGTTAAATGCTTTAAGAGTAAAAAGACTTATTAACAAATAAATTAAAATTCAAGAAAGCAAAGCAAACCAGACCCAATTTACTGACAAAATTCTGTGAAATTACTGTTTTTTCACTTAACAACTCAGAATCCATATAAAATTGTTATTGTTAAAATGCTGCGGAGGGCGGGCCATGGTGGCTCAGCAGGCAGACTTCTCGCCTGCCACGCCAGAGACCCGGGTTCGATTCCTGGTGCCTGCCCAGGCAAAAAAAAAAAAAAAAAAAAAATGCTACAGAAATATTCGTTTCATAGTATGACTGAGTTCCCAAATATTATACATCTTTTCACATTCAAACATACCCATTACCCAATATGGACATTAAAATACCTACTGACCCAGAACATTGTTTCTTTCATTTCTGATTAATCCTAGCAGGCCAGGTTCGAATTTCACAACATTCCCAGCACCATATCACCTAGAATAGTTCCCTTGTATACGTGAAAGGGTTGTCTCACTGTTCTAACAAATATCAAGTCTTAAGAACAGATTTTAACAAAATAAAACATTTAACAGTATAACACATACCTGAGCAATAAACACAACGTGCTTTCCACTGAACTTTTTCTCCAATTCACGTACTAGCCGGACTTGGATTTTCTGGAAAGACTTCAGTTGCGGAACAGGAACAAAGATTATAATAGCTTTCCGACCACCACCAACTTCGATTTCCTTAAAAAAAAAATAAATAAAAGTACATCATCTACTCTTTAAATTCATAAAATCTTGTTTTTTCATACTAACACATTACTTGGCATCATCCAATGTGTATAGTTTACCAGTTGTTACATACAATTACACTAGAATTTTAAGAGCTCATTCTTTTTCATTTTTCAGCTCATAAGTGATACACACCACAGTTCCACTGTCAGTCTTTCTCAGACCTGACAAATGCGACCCACAAAAACGTTATGAATTTGTTGACAGCTATATATGAATGTTAATTCTACTGCAGGTATTAATTTTAAATGTCTTGCAAGCAAAAATGATGGCTCACTATCCTCTTCATACCCCTCTTCACCAAATTTTAAGGCATCCAGATACACTCTAAAGTGAAGCCATTAATTCAATAAGATGTGTTAATCTTTAATGCATTTGCATTAAAGCACTTATCATCCTTTTACAATCTTCGCATTTTCTTTTTTCAAGAAAAAAGGATAAGGAGAAATCCGCCCCATCAATCTAAATTTCTACAGACATGCATCTCCAGGTCAAAGTATACCTCCATGACAGACTGTTGCTTCCACTTCTGCACTAACAGAATGTTTCAATTCCAAGTTTAATTAAGTCTCCATCATGGGAACTCCCCACGATATCTTGCTATTTTACAACTAAATGGATCCAGCTCGGATTCTGCTTCTCCCTATTGTAGTTACTCAACTAAACTGCAGTGCATTCTCAATTCCAAACCCTACACCTGGATATACACCATGTAACTAACAATAATATAGACAAATCTCTGCAGTCTACGTCAAGGAGCCAGGCTCCAAGTTACCATTAAATTTAAGTTGCAAGTCATCTAACAATAAAACAACCCTTCTCAGGCATTGCTGAAAGAGTAGGTATTATACATCAACTTACTTTACAAGGGTGAAAATTAACTTTACCTTGGCTGCAGTTATATTCAGCTCCCTTAACTGAGCCTTTAGGTCTGAGTTCATCTCCAGCTCAAGAAGAGCCTAAAGAAACAGAAAACAACAGTAGATCACTTTCAATGTCTACACTGTTAAAACGAGCCTTACTAATACGCAGGCGAAGCACTTCTGTGCGCCGCCCGCCTCACCAAAAGTCACAACTTGTGGGAAAGTAACAAGTATCGCCAAAATGTGAAAAAGCTACCCAGCTAGTACTGGGATGAGGTCAAAGCAGCCTGATACACATGGCCACTTTCCCAGAGGAGCGTCCTCCCCTAACCCACCCGCAACTCCAGGGAACCGCAACAGCTCCCCTCCCTTAAATTTCACCTACCTGAGAAATGCCAGACTCGAATTCATCTGGCTTTTCGCCATTGGGCTTCACGATCTTTGCACTCGAACTGAACATGGCCTTTTTCTGGAAGCACGGAACGAACCAAGTTTAGCACTCTCCACAGACCACCCCCTGACTGGAGACCCAGCGCCGTCTCCAAAGAGGGCTCCTACCGCCCCGCGCGGCGCACGCGCAACCCGAGCGCCCCGCCAACGCGCGCCTGGCGCCGAGTGCCCGCTGGAGCCCCGCAGCTGTGCCCCGCAGGGTCCGACACCCATGAAGGCCATCGGAGGGCGCAAAATGGGTAATCGGCTGTATCCCTAGCCGGTAAGTAGAATCCACTGCTCTAAGGCTGACTCCAAAACGCATTTTTTCCGAAGTTGACAAGAAAAACTCACGCCGAAGAAGACGCCCTACAACCTACCTTGTTCAGCGCCGGCCTAGGAAGAGGCCAAAACCTCGCGAGAACTCGTCAAATCTCGGCAGCGGAAGGGAAGGGGAGGAAACTGTTCAAAGAGAGGAGAGGAAACCGGAAGAACCACTGAGAAACTTCAAGAACCCTAGAGAGTCCCAGGAACTGGCTCCAGTGGGGCGAGTTAGCGGGTAACACTTTTTTGCCAAGGGAATCGTTCTTTTTTGGTGCATTTTACGAGAGCTGTTATACCGGCTCGCAAGGTTTGTATCTTCAATTTCTATTCGAGCCAGGAGTCCTCGCGGCGTCTGTACCTGGTCCTGGCTAAGATTACCGGGCTGAAGGTAGGGGGGTTGGGGAAGACAATTAAGAAAGGGAACACCTAAGATTTTTTTAAAGATGCCAGTTTAAACCCGAGGAAACTCCCACTGAAGCGACAGAAACTTACCAGTGAGTCTTGGGTTCTAGTTTCTGCTTATAGAATATCAAATAAGATATTTGTCAAAAAAAAAAAACTGTAGAAAATAAGTACTTTACAAATAGTTAATTTTCAGACAGATATTTAGTCTTTAATATATAAGTACGGTCGGTGCTGTGGACGACTCAATCTACAAAAACCTTTGTCCTCAGGGACTTTTTTAAGTCATTCCAGTTCACGTTTATCGAAGTCTTCTGTGGTGGAGCACTGCCAAGCTTTGAGGGTGTATAGATGTATAAAACACGATTCTGACCTTTTAGGGATTTACAGTATGCAAGTTGCAAAAGGAATTATACCCGAAGCGGTAAAGAATTCGAGAAGGCCATATGAGTAGTACCTGAATCAAATGAGGACTACGAAAATGGGGGGGGGGGTGGCGGGTGGAATGTAAATGCATTGGGAAGAGTCAGGATTTGAGCTGAGCGATTTAAAAACGAAAAAGGAATGAGTGCAATAAAGATTTGGGGATGGTATATGGCTTTGGAGTGGTTCAGAAATACCCAGTTCAGAAGAACTGAAAACAGGGATGTGAACAGTCATTTACACTCAGATGTTCATAGTGGCATTATTCACAATTGCTAAAGGATGGAAGCAGCCCAAAGTGTTCGTCAACTGATGAATGGATAAATAAAATGTAGTATATACATACACCGGAATGTTATTCAACTATAGGAGAGGAGGTCCTGATGCATAGGACAAGTCGATGAATCCTGAGGACATTATATTGAGTGGAGTAAGCCAGACACAAAAGGACAAATACAGACACAGTATGACCTCATTAATATGAACTAAAGATAACAAGCAAACGCATGGTGTTAATATGTAGGTTACCAGGAGATAGAATGAGGTAGAGATTGGGGAGCTGGTGCTTAATTTGTGCAGAAATTTTAATAAGGTGAATTGTAAATGTTTGGAAATGGATAGAAGTGATTGTACTATATTATTAGTGTAATTAACAGACTGAATTATGTGTGAGCTTGTGGTTGAAAAGGGAATTTTAGAGTCCTGTATGTCACTATAAAGAAAGGTAGAGGATGAACCATGGGACTCTATAACGTAGTTGAACCCTGTTGAGAAAAAAGACTGTGAAGTACAAATATAAGAATTTTCTTCCTTGAACTAGCACAAATAGATGTCACTATTACAAGGTGTTAATAATAGGCTAGTATGAGACAAAAACAATACAAACTGTAGGCTACAATTAACAGTAATATTTCAGTATTCTCTTATTAGTTTGTAAAAGGGAATTTTATAAAGCTTAACAGTAGCTAATTTTTCCTGCTTAATTTAGCTATTTACATATATCTTAGCTTCTGAAATATCCAGCAAAAGCATTTGTGTCATTTTGTATTCATGGCTATGCATTTGGTGTGAGTTAAGAATTATAAAGAAAAGAATTATGGGCCCCATCAGGTTGAAAATAAACAATCCGAGACTTTCCCAGGGCGGTTATCTGTTTCTCGCCCTTCCCCCCCTGACTCCTTGCGCCTAAATCACTTGTTGTAAAACTGTGGCTATCTGCAATAGCCACTCCCATGACTCATGCTCAAGAAATGCTCGCTGTGAAACTGTTAAAAGTGCTTGTTGTAAAACTGTTCTTATCTGCTTTTTTGTAAAACAGCACCTGTGACCCATGCTCAACCCCCACCCCCCTCATCTTACCCTTTAAAAAGCTTTTGCAGACTTAAGTTCGGGGCTCTCTGTTCCTGCGTGTTCAGCGAGCCCCACACATGTGTGGAAAATAAACCTCTTGCGTGTTGCATGAGAGAACGTCTCTTGGAGTCCTCCTTTGCGTGGCAAAATTCTCAAATTCTTACATTTGGAGGTCCCACCGAGATCGGCTCTTCGTAAGGGGAGGCTCCAACAGCTCTTTCTCTCGGGGTAAGTGAGGCCTTTTTGTCTGAAGTGCGATCGCTTAGTCTGTCAGACTGGCAGTGACTGTCGGGGAGTCGCGTGAGCACTCCCCGACCGCAACCGACAGACGTGTCCGGGGTTGCAGGTCACTCTCCCGAGGGACGCCTCGGGATTGGGGGACCTCCGGGGACGCCTGGAGGATTCCTACAGGGCCGACTCTGATTCTGTTTTCCTTCTGACAGGGGGAAACTCGATCATAGTCATCAGGCCAGTCTGAGCTGTGTCTCTGAAACTGTGTAAACGTGGTGTGCCGGCTCTGTGTGTGTCTGTCTGTATTTGTGTGTTGGGAATTGTTTTTGTTTTACCGAAGATGGGTCAGGGAATGTCGACTCCACTTTCTCTGACCTTAAGACACTGGTCGGAGGTCAGGGAAAGAGGTCAGAATCTATCTTTTATTGTAAAGAAAGGCAAATAGCAGACGTTCTGCTCGGCCGGGTGGCCCTCTTTTAACGTGGAATGGCCTCGGGAAGGAGCTTTTCATCTACCCTTGATTTGGGCCGTCAAGTCAGTCATCTTCCGCCCTGACCCGTATGGCCACCCAGACCAGCAGCCCTACATCATGGTTTGGCAGGACCTGTGTGAAAATCCACCTCCATGGGTAAAGCCGTTTCTTACTCCTCTTGGTCAACATGACTCTCCCTCTGTACTTCCAATCAAGGAGCCGGGTCCTTCTCAAGCTCAGAAACTCTATCCTTCCTTACCTCCTGCAGTCCTACCGGAATCCCAATCGGATCTACTCCTCTTCGACGCAGGTCCTTCTTCCCCTCCTCCCTACCCTTCAGCTCCGGTACAGGACCCCCCTTCTCTCAGCTCACCTTCTCCCTCCTCTAGTTCTCTCTCCCCGCTCTCTTCCATTTCCTCTTCGCAGGTTCACCAACAGACTATCCCAGATGAACCAGGACTGGCACATAGTACACG
Organism: Tamandua tetradactyla; assembly: GCF_023851605.1. Taxonomy (NCBI): domain Eukaryota; kingdom Metazoa; phylum Chordata; class Mammalia; order Pilosa; family Myrmecophagidae; genus Tamandua; species Tamandua tetradactyla. Next base: position 48,244,036 of record NC_135329.1, on the reverse strand, counting down.
AAGCAGACGAGCACTAAGCCCATCTGATGTGGCGGTCACTCTCCCCCTCAGACCGCACGGGCCTCCAGTGGATGATGGACATGGGGGAGAAATGCCTGCTCTACAATACTGGCCCTTTTCCTCCTTTGACTTATATAACTGGAAAAATAATAACCCTCCTTTTTCCGAGGCTCCCACTAGGCTGACTGGATTGGTGGAGTCCCTTATGTTCTCTCACCAGCCCACTTGCGATGATTGTCAACAACTCCTGGGGACTCTCTTCACCACGGAGGAGTGAGATCGAATCCTACCGGAAGCCAGGAAGCAAGTTCCTGGACAAGACGGGAGACCCACCCAACTCCAGCATATCATCGATGATCGGTTCCCGCTGCGCCGCCCTAACTGGGACCCGAACACCTCTGAAGGTAGGGAGCATCTGTCCATCTATCGCCAGACTCTAGTAGCGGGTCTCCGAGCAGCCGCACGCCGGCCCACCAATTTGGCCAAGGTAAGAGGGGTTATTCAGGGAGAGGACGAATCGCCCTCAGTCTTTTTAGAAAAACTAATGAAAGCATACCGTAGGTATACTCCATTTGACCCTCAATCAGAGGATCAAAGAGCCTCAGTGGCCATGGCCTTTATCGGCCAATCAGCTCCAGACATTAAACGCAAGCTGCAGCACTTAGACGGGTTGCAGGACCTAGCCTTGCGAGATTTAATCAAAGAAGCTGAAAAAAATGTTTTATAAAAGAGAGAGGAAAAAGAGTTGGTAAGAGAGAAAAGGAGAATGAAAAAATTAACAAAAATCCTGGCCACAGTAGATGAAAGAAACACTGAAAGTAGAGGACAAGCTAAAGAAAATCCCTCGGGTCGGTGTTATCATACCCCTCTTAGTCCAGACCAATGCGCCTACTGCAAAGAAACTGGGCACTGGGCCAAAAACTGTCCAAAAAAAAAAAAAAAAAAAAAAAAAACGGAGGGGTACTAGGCCCCCGAATTAGCAACAACTGGCCACATTGGCTCTAGAAAGTGAAGACTAGGGGAGTCAGGGCTCGGCACCCCTCCCCGAGCTCAGGGTAAAATTTAATGTGGAGAGGGTACCAATTAATTTTGGAGTCGACACGGGAGCAGTAATATCGGCCCTCCAAGAACCTATAGGCTCGCTCTCTACAAAAAGGTCCTTGATGCGGGGAGCAAATGGCAGTCGCTACTGCACCTGGACTACTAAAAGAACCATGGACCTGGGGAAGGGGAAGCTTCAACACTCCTTCCTAGTTATTCCTGAGTGCCCTGCCCCGCTTATGGGAAGAGACTTGTTAACTAAACTAAGGGCGAGAATCACCTTCAATCCTAAGAGGCCAAAGGTGAAATTTTTAAACCCGCTAGTAAACCAACCTGTAATAACTGCCCTCACCTTGCCAGTCGAAGAAGAATATCAGCTGTATGTAAAATCAGAACAGCTCCACAGTTCTATTCCTCAGGCCTGGCTTGAAGAATTCCCTAATTCCTGGGCAGAAGTTGCTGGGTTAGGGTTAGCAGTCAATCAGCCCCCAGTAGTGGTGACCCTAAAGCCCACCGCTTCTCCAATTCGGGTAAAACAATACTACTTAAGCAAGGAAGCCCGGGAAGGAATCAAGCCCCATATAGAGAAATTCCTTGGCTTGGGAGTACTTAAGCCCTGTCAATCAGCCTGGAACACTCCCTTATTGCCGGTCAAAAAGCCAGGAACTAGAGACTATAGACCGGTGCAAGATTTACGGGAAATAAATAGCAGAGTGCAGGATATACATCCTACGGTGCCAAATCCCTATAACCTGCTCAGCACTCTCCTTCCTGAAAAGACTTGGTATACTGTGCTTAATCTAAAAGATGCTTTCTTCTGCCTGCCCTTGCATAAAGACAGTCAACCCTTGTTTGCGTTCGAGTGGGTCGATCCAGAGACGGGGTCCTCAAACCAACTGACTTGGACACGCTTGCCCCAGGGGTTCAAAAACTCCCCCACCATTTTTGATGAAGCTCTTCATAAAGACTTAAGCTCCTTCAGAATTCAGCATCCCAGAGTCACCTTGCTACAATATGTGGATGACTTACTGTTGGCAGCAGACACTAAGGAGGACTGTGAGTATGAGACCCGAAAACTGTTAAGTGAGCTAGCCGCACTGGGGTACCGAGCCTCGGCCAAAAAGGCCCAAATCTGTAAAAGGGAAGTAATCTTCCTGGGATATACTCTTAAGAATGGAAAGCGATGGCTCACCGAGGCTAGAAAGAAAACTGTAACACAAATACCCCCGCCCACGACCCGAAAGCAGCTACGAGAGTTCTTAGGGACAGCGGGATTCTGCCGGTTGTGAATCCCAGAGTTTGCAGCCCTTGCTGCCCCATTATTCCCCTTGCTCAAAGGGAGCGCTGATTTCCAGTGGGGAATAGCACAGCAGGAAGCCTTCGACAGCATTAAGAAAGCGCTCCTGTCAGCTCCAGCTTTAACCCTCCCAGACGTGAATAAACCTTTCACGCTCTACATAGAAGAAAGGAGAGGCGTGGCTAGAGGGGTCCTAACACAGGCTTTAGGCCCATGGAAAAGACCGGTAGCCTATCTGTCCAAGCGATTAAATTCAGTTGCCAGTGGATGGCCACGCTGTCTCAAAGCCATCGTGGCAGCTGCCCTCCTGGCAAAAGACGCAGACAAACTCACTCTAGAACAGAAGCTGACCATAATAGCCCCTCACGCCCTGGAGAGCATAATCCACCAGCCTCCAGATAGATGGATGTCAAATGCCAGAATTACTCACTATCAGAGCATCCTCCTAGACAAAGACAGGGTGACTTTTGGGGCCCCATCAGCTTTAAACCCGGCTACCCTGCTCCCGGACGAGACCGCGGGACCTGTGCTGCACACTTGCCAAGAGATATTAACTGAAGAGACCGGAATCCGCAGAGACTTAAAAGACCAATCATTGCCTAACTCGGAAGTAACCTGGTTTTCGGACGGAAGCAGCTTTCTCCAACACGGTAAGAAACGAGCGTGAGCGGTGGTAGTCAGTGGGACAAAAGTTATTTAGTCTTCTAGCCTCCCGGAGGGAACATCTGCCCAAAAGGCTGAACTAATTGCCCTCACAAAAGCTCTAAAATTAGCAAAAGAAAAGCGAGCGACTATCTATACAGATAGCCGTTATGCCTTTGCTACTGCCCAACGTACATGGGGCAATTTACCAACAAAGAGAGCTATTAACCTCAGCTAGTAAAAAATCAAACACAAAGAGGCTCTGACCCAATAACCCTGGGTAATAAGCAAGCAGATGAAGAAGCAAAAGCGGCAGCATTAAGGGACCTTATAAACTTGGTCCTAGTAACCAAAAAAAAAACCCCAGCAACCCCCTGAAACACTATCTGAAGTTGCACCCCTAGGAGAATCGGAAGCCCTAGCTTACATACAGCAGGTCCACCAGCTCACTCACCTGGGGACAGGGAAACTACAGCAGCTCCTGCAAGACCGGAGGGAATTGTACCCTCTGACAGCCTCAAAAAGGAAAAAGCTGGCAGATCGCGTAGCTAGAAAATGTCAGGCGTGTCAAATTGTGAACGCCTACCCCACCAAAGCTCCTAACGGAAAAAGACTAAGGGGAACTCAACCTAGGCAGTTCTGGGAAGTCGACTTTACTGAAATTAAACCTGCAAAATATGGACTTAAATACTTACTAGTTTTTGTAGACACCTTTTCAGGATGGGTTGAAGCCTACCCAACTAAGAGAGAAACGGCCCAGGTCGTAGTCAAGAAGATTATGGAAGAAATTTTTCCCCGGTTCGGTCTACCAAAAGTAATAGGGTCAGATAACGGACCCGCATTTGTAGCCCAGGTAAGTCAGGGTGTGGCCAGGATATTGGGGATTGATTGGAAATTGCATTGCGCATACAGACCCCAAAGTTCAGGACAGGTAAAAAAATGAACAGGACAATTAAAAAGACCCTAACCAAATTAGCTTTAGAGACTGGCTTGAAAGATTGGACCATGCTCCTGCCTTATGCCCTGTTCAGAGCCAGAAATACCCCCTCTGCTCTCTTGTGTAATCTAACCCCTTATAAAATCTTATATGGAGCGCCAACTCCAGTCAAGGACATGTCCTCCATTCTAGAGATTAATAGTTCCCTTCATACCCCCTTGCTTGACAGGCTGCGAGCCTTGGAAAAAGCCCAGCGGTTCCTGTGGCGGCAGCTCTCCACCTCCTACCAGCCAGGAGACAACAGAACTCCGCATCAATATCAGGTGGGAGACTTTGTCTACGTCCGCCGCCACCAGGTACAGACTCTTAAACCTCGCTGGAAAAGACCGTATCAGGTACTCTTGACCACCCCCACCGCAGTCAAGGTCGATGGCATCGCATCCTGGATCCATGCGTCTCATCTCAAACCTGCGCCTTCGCCCTCTGAGTCCCAGTGGAAACTGGAAAGAACTGACAATCCTCTCAAGCTGCGGGTTCGTAGGGTTACTACTTCTTCTCCTCCTTCCCCCAGGGGAACCCAATTCCAACCCGTATAAGCCTTGGAAATGGACAATATCCAGATGGGAAAATGGGAAGACTATAAAAACTTGGGAGGGAGCAGGGGGGCCTTCATTCCTGGTACCCCCTTGTAATCTTACCACTCTGGGGGTAACTGTCGCTGCCGGTATAAGCAAAGGGACTGCTGCCATTGTACATAGCAATCAACAAACCAGTCAATTACAGGCCGCGATAGATCAAGACTTAAAAGAAATAGAAAAATCTGTCTCAGCCCTTCAGAACTCTCTAACCTCCCTTTCAGAAGTAGTTCTGCAGAATAAGCGGGGACTTGACTTACTTTTCCTCAAAGAGGGGGGACTATGTGCAGCTTTAAAAGAACAGTGCTGTTTCTATGCGGATCACTCTGGTGTTGTTAAAGAGTCCATGACAAAACTCAGAGAGCGCCTTCGTGAAAGACAAAAAGAACGAGAGGCGCAACAGGGGTGGTTTGAATCTTGGTTTACTAAGTCCCCCTGGTTGACAACGCTATTATCTGCTCTCGCTGGGCCCTTAACTGTGTTACTTTTAATAATAACTATAGGACCATGTATTCTAAATAAAATTATACAGTTTTTACAGGGGCAGATTGGAAATGTCAAACTAATGCTCATCAGACAACAGTACTCAGTGTTAAATAATCCAGAAAATCTCTAAGATTAGAGATATATACGAAAAGGAGTGGGGAATGTAAAAGGGAATTTTATAAAGCTTAACAGTAGCTAATTTTTCCTGCTTAATTTAGCTATTTACATATATCTTAGCTTCTGAAATATCCAGCAAAAGCATTTGTGTCATTTTGTATTCATGGCTATGCATTTGGTGTGAGTTAAGAATTATAAAGAAAAGAATTATGGGCCCCATCAGGTTGAAAATAAACAATCCGAGACTTTCCCAGGGCGGTTATCTGTTTCTCGCCCTTCCCCCCCTGACTCCTTGCGCCTAAATCACTTGTTGTAAAACTGTGGCTATCTGCAATAGCCACTCCCATGACTCATGCTCAAGAAATGCTCGCTGTGAAACTGTTAAAAGTGCTTGTTGTAAAACTGTTCTTATCTGCTTTTTTGTAAAACAGCACCTGTGACCCATGCTCAACCCCCACCCCCCTCATCTTACCCTTTAAAAAGCTTTTGCAGACTTAAGTTCGGGGCTCTCTGTTCCTGCGTGTTCAGCGAGCCCCACACATGTGTGGAAAATAAACCTCTTGCGTGTTGCATGAGAGAACGTCTCTTGGAGTCCTCCTTTGCGTGGCAAAATTCTCAAATTCTTACAAGTTGTTAAGAAAGGTATCACATCAAGGCTAATAACGGAGGAGCATATGGGATATGGGTTTGTTTGGTTTTTTCAGAGCAATGAAAATGTCCTAAAATTGTGTTGATGAAAGCACAACTCTGATAGTACTGAGAGCCTTTGGTTGTACGCTTTAAATGGATTATATGGTAATATGAATAAAACTTAACAAAAAGTTTAGAGGCAAGTATTTGCTGTGGCATATGGTGTATTTAACAAATGAACAAAGAAAATCTCAGTTCAAACATTTATTGAAAAAATATCTACCACCTTGCCTTAGTGTCACTTTATATGTAGAAGGTAGCCTAAGGGTACAACCACTGAGGAACGGGAAAGGGGAACTATGACATTTACATACAAGGGAGTACTGAGTGGTTGCTAGAAGGGATGTAGTTGTGAGGCATGCGACTAGGTGAATGAGCCTTAAGGACATTATGTTGAAAAAAAATGTCAAAAACAGAAAGAAAAATATGCCTCACTCATATTAATTAACTATAATATACAGACCCAGAGAACTGAAGTTGAGAGCATGGGTTATAAGGTTGGGGCCTATTGTAAAGGTTCCTAGATTGTAAACTCTTACAGCAGTCATTTATTTAGGAGTTATAAATGATATTTACAAAATCTGAGATACTGAGCTGTTTATCACCTCGCCATGCCCTGAAACTTTAGGTATTTATGTTAACACCGGAGATTCACAATTAGAGCACTGAAGCTATGCAAGTCAACATTACCCCATTTCAGCAACTGTTTAAAAAGTTGAAAAAGTCATCAGACTTCATCTAGAGATATGAATAAAGCTGATCTGGTAAATCAGAATACTAGGTAAAGGATGATATGGTCCATATTTTCAAACTTCAACCTCTGGGTGAGACCAAAGGGAAAAGTTTATTTGGTGCAAAATTTATATTATTCAATTCAACTTGTGTGGTCAAATTCCTAGAACACAATAACTACATGGAATCTTGAATAGGGCATGAGGTCTTGTTGGTTTATACAGGTTAGTGGATGCCCTGATGATATATCCCAAGTAATCTGGCCAGAGAACAAAAAAATATTTGCAAAATTCCCTTGGAGGAACCAGAGAGAAAGGAGGAAATATTCAACTTCCCAATCTGTTGAATTTATTCAACAGATATTCTCACAAGCAATCATGGGGTTTGATTCTATGAAGCTGCTTTAAGCAAAGCAGAAGCTTACCCTATTGATAACCGTGGCTGAACATTACCCCCACAGAGCCTCTTTCATTGCTCAGATGCGGTCTCTCTCTCTGTACGGCGCGGGTGAACTCGCTGTCTTCTCCCATACATGGGATTTAACAATACTGAACTCCCACGGGTGTGAATTTCCTCCCATACATGGGATTTAACAATACTGAACTCCCACGGGTGTGAATTTCCACGGGGGTAAGCGGGGTAATATCTTGGAAATGAAGAGATCATCTACTTAAAAACAGAGAAAATGAGACAGAAGTCTCACTGGTCAACGTTTACCTCGTCTAGAGCTGAAAAATTAGCTCAGCTCCACTTAGATAACATAAACTGCGCGAAACCAACCATACCTACTGAAGAACAAAGATACAAAGTTACAAAGATAATTAAATTTGAACTTTAAACTGCTTAAGACTCATCCATGTATATTACACTGAAAAAGATACATAATAACAAAACTAAGCCTTTTTTTTCATACTCATTAAAACGAAAACCACTCAGACTGCTTCCTCCCCCTCTTGCTCTTTCTAAAAGAAAGAGAAGAACGATCATCAATGGCAATAAGCAGTTGTAGTAAAACAACACTTAATGCCGGCTTCACGCTCAGGAGAGGATGCTGCGTCTCCTCCTCGTGGTTTTCGGTGCCCTACACAGTCAGAGAACCTTCTCTAGTAACGAACTATAGAAATGATCCCTGAAAGTATAGTCTTAACTCAAGTACCATCTCCTCTGGCAGGTCCAAGAGAGCTGCTCACACTTCACCCAGGGCGACCTACTTTCGGCGTTTCTCGTTCTCCGGTGGAAAAAAGACGGAAACAGGCTCTACAATACAATCTTACCTATTGCTATCAGCTAACAACACAATTTTAGCTTTTTAAGGGAAAAATGTACAGAATATTATTTTTTTTAAGCTCAGCAGCCACATAAATTAGCATAACTCTGAAAGGTAGCCAATCACAACCCGCATCGTTAAGCCGCAGTTCTGGGCAAACCGCCCCGCCCCTGAAAACCAAATGGAAAGGACCGCCTCTGCTTGTCGCTGCTGGTGAGGGTGGGGCTGGGGGAAGAGTGCCTTGGGAGCTACACGCAACAGCCAAAGGAAGAGTTTGACCTTCAGACGCTGCTAAATTAGGAGGCAGATCACCGGGACTGTCCGGGTTGCGGGGCGCTGGTGGCTGAGACCTAGGACTGAGACACAGTATTACTTCTCACTTCATTCCCAGTTGCGTCTTTTGATTTTTGTTTCCTATGCTTGCAATGCCTGTTAACATTTTTTGAATTTTTAGAAACAAGCTAGCCTTTCGGTGGGGGAAATAAAGACAACTGTCTCATTTAGGAAAGTTAAAACTCAACTTGAAGCTTGTTCAAGAAAAAGAAGTAAAACTGAGCTGCACCTATAATCTCTATCTAGGCAACCATTCCCAACCCCCTTGATGAGCTATTTCCATTTCTTTGCTATGCATGCCTTTTTTTCAGCCGTTCATCTCCCACTCTATCAAAGCAGCCCTCTACAAGTTCATTCAGAAAGTTCCTTCTGGTTTCCAGTACTTTGCCGCATGGGAGTGATGAGAGTGGACCCTTTGCCTTATTCCTGATCTGGAAAGCCTTCAGGCTTCCACTATATTATATATGATGTTAGTTGAAGCCCGATATTTTATAGTCTAACAAGCTCCAAGTTGCAGGCAATAATCTGATGCTGAGACTGCACCCTGAGTAACAAGAAACTAAATGTAGCAAAGATTACAAGAAGATATAGTAGCAAAATTCCTTTCAACATTAAGAAAGCTACTTTAAGTTTAGTTTTAGAGGGACCATGAGACCCTGACCCTGAATATTTGGTCCAGGACAAAACCAGGGGTAAGTGACAGGGGAGGGGAAGAGGTGGGCAGTTAAAATCCCAGAATGTGTTCACCTTAGAAGTATATTCCATATTGTGTAGAAGTACTCATTATAAAGGGTCACATGTTCAGAATGTATAATCTAGCATCTGGAATGCTGACAGCCTAGAAGTCAGAAAGGTGGAAGAGCCAATAGTGAAGGTGCAGAATAGACTTCAAAGTCATTTTTTTTTTTCTCTCCAAATCTCAGCTTCTAATGTTAAGAATATAGTGACAGGGCGGGCCACGGTGCTCAGCAGGCAAGAATGCTTGCCTGCCATGCCAGAGGACCCAGATTTGATTCCTGGTGCCTTCCCATGTAAAAAAAAAAAAAAAAAAATATATATATATATATATATATATATATATATATATATATATATATATATATAAGAATATAGTGACAGAGAGTTACTGATTAGTCCTTGCATGTAAAACGAACTTATGTACCTGTCTGTTCAGTCAAGAATTAATGGATTGAATTTAACAGAAGATTTTTTCTCTCCCCACTACTTACAGCTGGCAGATTTTTTTAAATTTTTTTTATTTATTTTTTAAATATAACAACAAACAAATGCAAACATTCTTAATTTATGATCATTCCATTCTACATATATAATTAATAATTCACAATATCATCACATAGTTGCATATTCATGATGATCATTTCTTAGAACATTTGCATCAACTCAGGAAAAGAAATAAAAAGACAACAGAAAAAAATTCCTACATACCATGCCCCTTACCCCTCCCTTTCATTGATCACTAACATTTCAGTCTAAATTGGTTTATTCTTAAAAGTTTTAAGGTCATTTTTCCTATGTGATAGTATATGATCTTTAGGTGTTAATGATCTTCCAAGCGGACTGAGGGATAAATTGCTTATTATTTAAATATAGAAATATGTAGTTTGCTTTTATCGCAAACTTATTGTTTGCTCATCTTAAATGTATTACATAAAAAACAACACCATTCAGAGGGGACAACCAAATTAATAGGCTGAGCCCTCGATCTTGGGGTTCACCCCTATGAAACTTATCCCTGCAAAGGATAGGCTTAGCCTACTTAAAATTAGGCCTAAGAGTCACCCCCAGAGAACCTCTTTTGTTGCTCAGATGTGGCCTCTCTCTCTCTCAGCCAGCACAGCAAGGGAACCCACTGCCTTCTCCTTCAATGTGTGATTCTCCCTGGCAATGTGGGTCAGAAATCCCAGGATAAGCTGGGACCTGGCATGAAGGGATTGAGAAAATCTTGATCAAAAAGGGAAAGAGTGAAATGAGACAAAATAAAGTGTCAATGGCTGAGAGATTCCAGAGTCGAGAAGTTATCCTGGAGGATCACAATGTGACTGTGTGATTGTGAAAACCTTGTGTCTGATGCTCCTTTTATCTACCTTATCGACAGACAAGTAAAACATACAGAATAAAAATAGATAATAGGGGGAAGAAATGTTAAAATAAATTGAGTAGATTGACATGCTATGATCAATGAAAGAAAGGGGGAGACAAGGGGTATGATAAGTATGAATTTTTTTCTGTTTTTTTTATTTATTTTTCTGAGTTGATGTTCTAAGAAATTATCATGATGGTGAATATACAGCTACGTGATGATAGGGTGAATTAACGATTATATATATAGAACAGATCACATGTTAAGAATGTTTGCGTTTGTCTGTTACATTTTTTTTTTAATTTTTTTAAAAAATGACAGTCATGCAAAGAAGCAAGAAAATCCAGTCAATAATGAGGAAAACAATCAACTCACATGACCCAGGAATGATAAAGATGATAACATTTGTAGGCAAGAATATTAGGATAGTTAAGACTATATTCCGTATGTTCAGGAAGGTAGAAGAAAAATTGAACATGTTAAGTAATAATATGGAAGATACAAAAAATTTAAAAATTAATAAATTTTTAAAAATTTTTTTAAAAGGGACGAGAGAAATGAGAAGAAGTTTTAGTGGCTGAGAGATTTCAAACAAGTCGAGAGGTTATCCTGAAGGTTATTCTTATGCATTGTATAGATCTCCCATTTCTTGAAAGTGGGTGTATGATACAGCTTTTGCAATGTGACTATGTGATTGTGAAAATCTTGTGTCTGATGCTCCTTTTATCTCCAATATGGATGGATGAATAAAAAAAAATGGATAAAAAATAAATAATAGGGGGAACAAAGGTTAAAATAAATTGAGTAGATTGAAATACTAGTGGTCAATGAGAGGGAAGAATAAGGAGTATGGTATATCTGAGTTTTTTCTTTTTCCTTTCTTTTGCTGGAGAGATGCAAATATTCAAAAAAAATGATAATGTTGCTTGTTTTAGTTTGCTAGCTGCCAGAATGCAATATACCAGGAACAGAATGGTTTTTTAAAAGGGGAATTTAATAAGTTGCTAGTTTACAGTTCTAAGGCCAAGAAAATGTCTTAATTAAAATAAGTCTGTAGAAATGTCCAATCTACATACAGTGAAAGATACCTTGGTTCAAAAAGGCCAATGAAGTTTAGGGTTTCTCTTTCAAGTGGCAAGGCACATGGCAAACACAGTCAGGGTTTCGCTCTCATCTGGAAGGGCACGTGTCAAACATGGCATCATCTGCAAGTTTTTTCTCCTGGCTTCCTGTTTCATGAAGCTCCTGGGGAGGCGTTTTCCTTCTTCATCTCCAAAGGTCACTGGCTGCTGGACTCTCTGCTTCTAGTGACTATGTCATTCTCAGCTCTCTCAAAATCTCTCGTTTTCTCCAAAATGTTTCCTCTTTTATAGAATTCCACTAAACTAATCAAGACCCACTGGAATGGGTGGAGACATGTCTCCACCTAATCCAGTTTAACAACCACTCTTGACAGAGTCACATCTCCAGGGAGATGATCTAATTACAGTTTCAAACATACAATACTGAGTAGGGATTAGAAGAAACAGCTGGATTTATTAAATGGGATTAGGATTAAAATATGGTTTTTCTAGGGTCCATACGTCCTTTCAAACAAGCACAGTGATGAATACACAACTATGTGATGATATTGTGAGCCACTGATTGTACACCATATATAGAATGTTTGTATGTCAAGAATATTTATATGTTAGTTTGTTACAGTTTACAATAAAAATTTTTTTGGTTTTTTTAAAAAATTTTATTAATAAGATCAGTCAATATACAGCACGAGCATTTTAATGTATGAACATTCCATCCATGGTGTGCAATCAATAGCCCACAATATCATCACATAATTCTATATTCATCACCATGATCATTTCTCAGAACATTTACGTCACTCCAGAAAAATAAATAAAAAGAAAAAACGCATACATACCATACCCCTTTCCCCTCCTCTCATCCTAGTATTTCCCTCTATTCAATTTATTTTAACATTTGTTCCCCCTATTATTTTTTTTTCCTCAGGGACTCCTCAGAGTTTCATCACGCACATTGTATTTTTAAGTGAAGTCTTGCAGGTTACACTGCAGGTGTATTATTTATTTATTTTCAATCCATATTTTTTACTCATCTGTCCATACCGTAGAGAAAAGGAGCATCAGAACAAAGTTTTTACAATCACACAGTCACTTTGCAAAAGCTGTATCATTATACAATCATCTTCAAGAAACATGGCTACTGAAACATAGCTCTACAGTTTCAGGCACTTCCTTCTAGCCACTCTAATACACCTTAAACTAAAAAGGGATTATGTATATAATGCCTAAGAATAACCTCCAGGATAACTTCTCTACTCTATTTGAAATCTCTCAGCCACTGACACTTTATTTTGTCTCATTTCTCTCTTCCCCATTTTGGTTGAGACGGTTTTCTCAATCCCTTGATGCTGAGTTTCAGCTCATTCTAGGATTTCTGTCCCACGTTGCCAGGGAGGTTTACACCCCTGGAAGTCATGTCCAAAGTAGAGAGGGGGAGGGCAATGAGTTTGCTTGCCATGTTAGCTGAGAGAGAGAGGCCACATCTGAGCAACAAAAGAGGTTCTCTGGGTTTGACTTAGGTCTAATTTTAAGTAGACTTATCTTATCCTTTGCAGGTATTAGTTTCATATGAACAAATCCAAAGTTTTGAGGGCTCAGCCTATTGATTTTATTGTCCTCACTGCTTGCAAGAATATCAGGCTTTCTCCAAATAGGAAAGTTGAATTTTCCTTCTTTCTCACCATTCCCCCAAGCAAACTTTGCAAGTACTTTTTTATTCACTGTTAAAATCATTCTGGGATTTATCAGGGCATCACTCTGGCAAACCTACAAAATCTCATGCCCTACTCAAGGGTTCATGTACTATGGTGTTCAATTAAGCGGTCTATATAAGTTACATTAGGAAATGCACTAGTCAGAATATAAATTTTGTACCAAATAAACATTTTTTGCATTAGTCTCACATATAAGCTAAACTTTAAAATATGAATGACCATTTATTTTCAACACCCTGCAATATTGACATTCCTTTGTTCTTCCTCATGCAAAAATATTTAATTTGTACATTTAGTCACTATCATTGTACACTCTAGGCATTCCTAGATTATACCATCTCAGTCTTTATCATCTGTTCTAGTTTGCTAGCTGCCAGAATGCAACACACCAGAGACAGATTGGCTTTTAATAAAAGGGGATTTATTTCATTAGTTCTTCAGAGGAAAGGCAGCTAACTTTCCACTGAGGTTCTTTGTTATATGGGAAGGCACAGGACAATCTCTGCTGGCCTTCTCTTCAGGCCTCTGGGTTCCAACAACTTTCTCCGGGGTGATTCCTTTCTGCATCTCCAAAGGCCTGGGCCGAGCTGCGAGTACTGAGATGAGGTATGCCGAGCTGCTTGGGCTGTGGTACGTTGTGCTCTCTCATTTAAGCACCAGCCATTTAAGTCAAACATCATTCACTGCAGCAGGCACGCCTCCTAGCCGACTGCAGATGTAATCAGCAATAGATGAGGTTCACGTACCATTGGCTTATGTCCACAGCAACAGAACTAAGTACCTTCACCTGGCCAAGTTGACAACTGAATCTAACTACCACATGTCCACCCCTTGTCAGCTTGGCAACTACACGCATCACCTTAAACAATATTAAGGTGCAAAAAAAAATTCTCTTCTGGCTGAGGACCTGTGAATCTCAAAACAAGTTGTCTGGTGTCAATATGCAAAGGAGGATATTCACAGGATACAGGCTTTCATTTCCATAGGGAGAAATTGGAAGAAACACAGATGTAAAACCTGCAGGGCAAGTGCCATGGGATTTCAAAGTCTGAAAGTCACTTATCCTTCGGCTTTAGAAAGTGGCAGTCCCACCTTTTCCAAGGGACTATGCAGTGGCCTGCCTCTTTCCAAATCAACCTCGGGGAACATCGAGGAGACCACCTTTTTCTTGGCTCCACTCTCTACAGGCATCAGGGCCACCCCTGGGCTCTCTGCCATTTCCAGGGCACATGCTCAACCCCTCCATGTGGTGGCAGCCAGGCTCTCCCCAGTCCCCAAGGAGCATGCTGTACCTTCTCAAAGTCCTGAGGCAGCACAACTCTTCCACTGCAACAAAATGGGAGACTCATCCTCTGCCCTCAGGGCAAACTCACCCTCTCCATGTACGTGGGTGGGTCCACTCTCCTGGCCGAGGTTTCTTGGCTTCAGACCCGAGCATCCATGGTTCTCACTCTGCAAACTCCAATTTGTCCCTTTGTGTCCCCCTTTGTCCAGATTGGCAGTGGCTCTGTTTGCACCAACAGTCTCTTCAAGCACTCCAGGACTTCTCCATCATTCTCTTCAAATTTCCTCCAAAATCTTCCCCTTAGCCATCCAAAAAACTGTTCCAGCATATCTGGTATTTGCAAACCACAGCAGCACCCCACTCTCGGGTACCAAATCTGTTCTAGTTTGCTAGCGGCCAAAACGCAACACACCAGAGAGGGATTGGCTTTTAATGAAAGGGGATTTATTTCATTAGCTCTTCAGAGGAAAGGCAGCTAACTTTCCACTGAGGTTCTTTCTTACATTGGAAGGCACAGGATGGTCTCTGCTGGCCTTCTCTCCAGGTCTCTGGATTCCAACAACTTTCTCCAGGGTGATTCCTTTCTGCATCTCCAAAGGCCTGGACTGAGCTGCGAGTGCTGAGATGAGGTATGCCGAGCTGCTTGGGCTGTGCTACGTCGTGCTCTCTCATTTAAGCACCAGTCAATTAAGTCAAACGTCATTCATTGCAGCAGGCATGCCTCCTAGCCAACTGCAGATGTAATCAGGAACAGATGAGGTTCATGTACCATTGGCTCATGTCCGCAGCAACAGAATTAGGTGCCTTCACCTGGCCAAGTTGACAACAGAATCTAAATACCACATCATCTATCTTTCCTTCTGAGTTCTTTGGTGCCCCCAGCCCTCCTCCCTCTACCAGTCTCACATTCAGGTTCATTCAGTGTACTAACATTTTTGTATTACAGTTAGGTAGTATTGTGCTATCCATTTCTGAATTTTTACAATCAATCCTGTTGTACAATCTGTATCCCTTCAGCTCCAATTACCCAATATCTATCCTCTTTCTATCTCCTGATGGTCTCTGTTCTTAACTGAAATTTTCCAAGTTCATTCATTAATGTTAGTTCATATCAGTGAGACCTTACAATATTTGTCCTTTTGTTTCTGACTAATCTCATGGCACATAATGTTCTCAAGGTCCATCCATATTGCTACATACTTCATAACCTTATTCTGTCTTCTAGCTGCATAATATTCCATCGTATATATATATACTACAGCTTGCTTAGCCACTCATCTGTTGATGGATATTTAAAAAAATTTTTTTAAAATAGAATGTATGTTTGTTACGGTTTACAATGAAAATATTTTTTTTTAAGTGTATTGCCTTTGGAAAATCAGATCTATTAAAATGCTATGAACATTGTCTACCTATAGTTATGCCTAAAAGTTACTTCTGGAGGACATCATCTGTTGCTCAGATATGGCCTCACTCTCTCTTTAAGCCCAACTCTGCAAGTGAAATCATTGCCCTCCCCCTACATGGGACATGACTTCCAGGTGAAAGTCTCCCTGGCAGCATGGGAGATCCCAGGGATGAGCCCGGCCCTGGCACCGTGGGATCAACCAATCTATCCTGACCAAAAGGGGAAAAAGAAGTGTAGCAAATAAGGTATCATTGGCTGAGAGAGTTCAAATAGAGTCAAGAAGCTACTCTGGAGGCTACTCTTACACAAGCTTCAGCTAGACATTGCTACCTATCATGGTTTGCCAACCACCAACCAAAACCATTCCTGCCAACCCTAAATTATACCTAGGGCTTTATCTGAGATTCTACAAAGGTTCCATGCACTACGATTACTTTCCAGAAACCTACTATCTCCAGATGGGTTCCTAGGCCAGATAAGTCCTGAAATGCAGAGAGGCCAGCCTCTCCAGGACATCAACTAGTTCCATCCCCCATCCCACATTATCAACAGCCCTTTCCAACATGAAAAAGTTAGAATGGGCATAGCCCAAATAACCCTAAAGAGTGGGGGAAAGATCAAAGGAGATGGTGGAGTGACACAGAGAAGTTAGCATTTAACAAATGAGCATGGCTGCTGAATCATTATATTGATATTTCTTTGTCTCCAGTGTTTTGGAGCACCTAGAAGTAAAAACTTAAAATTGTGGAATTGTAACCCATACCACATTCTGAAATCTGTCCTACAGCCAATTGTTGTGGTGTATTTTGAAATTTATTGTTTTTTTGTATATATGTTATTCCTAGGGCTACAAGTGGGCATTTTCTGACTTTTAAGGTCTACACCTACCCAGTTAAAAACCTGGAAAAGTGCGTGCATTGAAAGCGCAAGTGGGGGATGGTGACATAGCAAATGTGTTTGATACCCCGAGTCAGTTATTTAAAAAAAAAAAAAAACCCTCCTCCTTGGTATCATAGTCCCTGACAAACTCTGGGATCTGTCCTGTAACTACTTGTTGAAGAGTGCTTTGACGCTGTTGTGTTTTTCTTTCTTTGCTTTGTATGAATGTTTATACAATAAACAAGTTAAAAACAAAAACCCTCCTCCAACAATAATTTCCATTATAATCATGTAATCATCTGTAGTAATCATTATCTTCTCGATTCATTTTTTTGGTTTTAAAACCAGCAATTAACATTTTTAAGGGATGCATTTCTATTTTAAAGATGTTATTCAAATTCAATAAAATATTTAATGTGCGAACTGAAATTCGAACTTTACCAAACAAAAATATATCACCTCATAGTTCTCACTGTTTCAGATTTTTAAATAGAAATGCTCACAGAGGATGATGGAATTGAAGTAGCTCAAATTCTCTTTCTTTGTGTTTATGATCATTGTGCTATCATTTACTCTGAATCTACTGTTTAAACGCAGAAGGATGTAGTGCCACAGGGCTTGGGAACACAAACTGTGTCTGAAGCAAGCTTCACCCACCTAAGCCATATGAACTTGGTAGGAAGTCCACACATATTGGATACAAACTGTACTATTGAGGGTTCTAGGAATTAACTTCCATGTAAAATACAGATAATCCTCATTATTCTTGGATTTATATTTGCAAATTTACCTGCTTGCTAAAATTTATTCATATTTATGAAATAAATACTTGTGGTGCTTTAGGGGTCACTTGCTGACATTTAGAGTGGCAAGAAAATTTTGAGTTGTCCTATACACGTGTTCCCAGCCAAGACTGAATGAAATCACACTGCCTTCTATTCCAGCCTTCATACTGTAAACAAGTGTCTGTTCTGTGATACATTTAGTGCCACCGTTTTTGGATTTTGTGCTTTTTTAATAATTTCACTGTTTAAAATGCTCCCCCCCAAGCATAATTCTGAAGTGCTGTCTAGTGTACATAAGCACAAGAAGGCTGAGCTGTGCCTTATGGAGAAAATACGTGCTAGATAAGCTTCATGCAAGCATGAGTGTTATTGGCTGTTAGTTCAATATTAATGGATTGATGATATGTATTAAATATATATAAAACAAGGTTATAGATAGATCAGTTGATGAATATGTGGTGAGCAGAGTTTCATATTTCCCCTAGTAGCAATGGTTCAATATTTGCTAATTCAGTGTTCACAGTGACTTTATAGAACCTAACTATTGCAAACAATAAGAACCAACTGTATAATGTTAATTAAAAGACAAATAACAGGGGGTGCAAGGGTAGTTTAGTGGTAGAATTCCCGCCTGCCATGGGGGAGACCCAGGTTCAGTTCCCGATCCATGCACTTCCCCAAAAAACAAGCAAACAAGCAAAAAACAAACCAAAAAATTCGACAAATGGTGCTGCAATAACAGGATAGTCACATGAATAAATAATGAAATGTGACCTTCCATACAGCATCCCTAAAAAAACATAAGAAACAGAAGTTTGGAAATTACATATGTATTATTAAAACTCAACAGTAACCATAGGAATTGTTTAGACTTATACCAATATAATATTATATACAATATATATGTATTTTTAGGGAAGTATAGTTCATCACTGGCTGTATTTAGAAATTTGCAGTGCTTAGTGATCATAGAGAGCAGTCTGACATGGGTTCAGATTTTCTTATAGCTTTTAAATTCTCCATAGAGAAGACCCTCCCTTCTTGCCTGCACCCAGGATGAAGAGCTCCCATCACCCAGTCATTGCTGTCACTGGTGGGAGGTGGGGTGGGTGTCAAGGCTGTGGGATAATGGATTAAGAGAAGGAATTGAAATGAGGAAATGGATGCTTATGGCAAACTCCATCTCCATCCACATTTTCTATGGGTTTAACTCTATCAGTGACTATTGAACCTCAGGCTGTGAACCTGCTAAGGTCCTAGCAGTTCCACTACACCAGGAATGCCTTATACAAGATAAGATGGAATCACTTAGGCTGCCAGTCAAGTGAGCCCTGAGCTATAAGCGGAGCTCTGAACCAGCAGCAACAGCAGCACCACTTGTTAGAAATGGAAATTCATGGGCCCCACCCCAGACTCACGGAATTGGACCCTGGGGTGAAGCCCAGTCATCTATGTTTAAACAAGTCCTTATCAGAATAAGTAAAGCTTACTCATCAGTAAACAGTATCAGTATCAGTAACTGGTTGGGGAGCCCAGCCAGTTCTGAGAAAGGCTAGGGAGGGAGGCAGCATTTTAGGTTATCCTCATATATATCTGAATGAAAAAGAAACTGAGGCATGTAGCAATGAAGTGAGGTAGTCGTTCGGCTTGCGGGTGATGGGTACTTTCCTCACTTTTTTCTGCATGCAGATTTTCAAAAATAAATGGCAGAGCGGGCCACGGTGGCTCAGCGGCAGAGTTCTTGCTTGCCAAGCCGGAGACCCGGGCTTGATTCCCGGTGCCTGCCCATCTAAAAATAATAATAATAAATGGCGAAAGTCATTTTAAAAAATTCTAAGTAGATGGCCTCATTTACAGAAGTAATCCATTCTGATATTCCCTACAGTCTAGGAAGTAAGGCTGAATTAAGACTGTGGTGGTTAAGATAAGGAAGAAGAGATAAAGAAGAAGAGATGACTGATATATTTAGGAGGCAGAATCTCAGGGTGTGTCCGTCCATGCCTTTGAGTAAATGCCCCACTGTACACTTTCCAAGGATATTAAGTTTTGTGTGTTAAACCAGCAGCAGGACTCACCCTTGAAAGAAGAAAAACAGGGGGAGACTTAGCTGGGATTGCCCCAAACCAGCACCTAATGGGGCCTGTTGCGGTTCTGAAAAAAGAGGCACTGAGAGCCAGGGTGATCAGGCCTTTAGTATTATTGAGGGGACTTATGTACAAACAACTGCAGCTACCTTGCAATGGACAGCGAGACAGCAGGAAGTACACTCATATTTGTCCGCACATATGGTAACCACTTATTTAAAAAATATTTTCATTGTAAAAACTTAGCATACAAATATATATTCTTAACACAAAAATGTTCCATACATGATGTATGATCAATGGCTCACAATATCATCACCATGGTCATTTTTTGAACATTTGCATCACTCCAGCAAAAGAAATAAAAAGAAAAAACTCATACATTCCATACCCCTCAACCTCCCTCTCACTGACCACTAGTGTTTCCATCTACTCAATTTATTTTACCCGTTGTCTCCCCTATTTTTTATTTATTTGTTTTTATCCATATATTTCACTCATCCGTACATACCCCAGATATAAGGAGCATCAGACACAAGATTCTTACAATCACACAGTCATGTTGTAGATGTTATATCTTTATACAACTGTCTTCAAGAATCTATGCTACTGCAAGGCAGCGCAACAGTTTCAGGTACTTCCCTCCAGCCACTCCACTACACCATAAACTAAAAAGGGATATCTATACAGTGCATAAGAATAACCTCCAGGATAACCTCTCAACTCTGTTTGAAATCTCTCAGCCAATGACAGTTTATTTTGGCAACCACTTCTTAGATGACATGGGGCTGGGGAACAGAGGGGGCTAAATGCCAGAGGCTTGTGTGCAAATTTTGGGAATATAGCTGGGCATGTACTCTTTTCTCAAAACAAGATGTGGCTGGGGCTGGCATCTAAATCTCGGCAGTCTTCAAGGAGTTTCAGGGAGGGCTGCCTGGAGCCAAGCAGGCCAGGGACCAGGTCAGTCTCCATCAGATATAAGATGCTCCATGCATCATACACTGAGTGAAAACAGATTTGTAAGAAAATAGACTGCTTCCCCATTTTATATTTTCATATCCTTTCCAGAATAGAGCAGTGTGTTTGAAACAGCATCTATCAAGGCCACCAACTTAGGATGTAAGGGGTTTCCATATTTTCCTAACCTGGCCAGCTCGATAACATAAAGTTTACTCTGGCCAAATCTTTCTCTATTTTCTCCCCATCCCAACTGCAGTAACTATTCAGAGTCTCTCACTACATTTCACTTCTCTGCAGGCAGAAGAAGGGTTCCAAGAGCTTTCAGTCTCAACTCAATTTTCTATCAGTATAGTCGGCATTTCCTGTGAAAACTATTAAAATGTGAATCTAAAAAAGGTTATGAACATTGTGAGGATAAAAAGGGAATACTATGAACAACTTTACAAACGTAACTTCAACAATTTAAGTGAACTGGGCCAATTCCTCAAACAGCATGAAACATAATTTTTTTTTAACTTTTTTTATTGTATAGTATATCGTATGTTCTAGTTTGCTGGCTGCCCGAATGCAATATACCAGAAATGGAATGGCTTTTAAAAAGATGTTTTTAATAAGTTGCTAGTTTACAGTTCTAAGGCTGAGAAAATGTCCCAATTAAAGCAAGTCTATAGAAATGTCCAATCTGAGGCATCCAGGGAAAGATACCTTGGTTCAAGAAGGCCAATGAAGTTCAGGGTCTCTCTTTCAAGTGGAAGGGCACATGGCAAACACAGTCAGAGTTTCTCTCTCTTCTGGAAGGGCACATGGTGACCACAGCCAGGGTTCCTCTCTCATTTGGAAGGGCACATGGTGAACACGGAGTCATCTGCTAGCTTTTTCTCCTGGCTTCTATTTTCCTTCTTCATCTTCAAAGGTTGCTGGCTGGTGGACTCTGCTTCTCATGGCTATGTCATTCTGTTCTGCTCTCTCTGAATCTCCCAAAATGTTTCCTCTTATATAAAACTTCAGAAATTAATCAAGACCCACCCAAATGGGTGGAGACATGGCATCACCTAATCCAGTTTAACAACCACTCTTGATTAAATCACATCTCCAGGGAGATGTTCTGATTACAGTTTCAAACATACAATATTGAATAGAGATTATTCTACTTTATGAAATGGGATTCAGATTAAAACATGACTTTTCTAGGGGACATACATCCTTTCAAACCAGCATATCGTATATACAAAGCAAAGAAACAAAAAAGCAATAACTTTCAGGACAGGCCACAGTGGCTTAGCAGGCAACGTTTTCACCTGCCATGCTGAAGACCAGAGTTCAATTCTTGGCGTGTGCTCATGCCAAAAAAAAAAAAAAAAAGCAGTAGTTTTCAAAGCACTCTTCAACAAGTAGTTACAGGAGAGACCCCAGAGTTTGTTATGGGCTACCATACGATCCTCTCAGATTTTTTCTTCTAGCTGCTCTTGAATATAGGAGGCTACAGGGCTTAAATATTCTTTTATCATCTCTCATGGTCAGGTTCATGTGCCAGCTTGGCCAACTGGTGGTACCTGTTTGTCTGGTGTTGCGATGAGGACACTTCATAGAATTAAATCATGATCACGTCAGCTGCATCCATAGCTGATTCCGTTTGTCTTCTACAATGAGTGATGCTTAATCTAATCACTGGAAGCCTTTTAAGGAGGATTCAGAAGAGACAGGCTCTTTTCCTGCTTTGGCCTGCGAGCCTCTCCTATGGAGTTCGTCCAGACCCTCCATCGTAATCGTTGGCTTCACAGCCTGCCCTGCAGATTTTCGACTCTGTGTTCCCACGGTTACATGAAGCACTGTTATAAATTTTATATTTGTGAGTTTTTCCTGTTGATTCTGTTTCTCTAGAGAACCCTAACTAATACATCATCACAATAAACTTTTTTCCTTTTTTTGTGAAAATAACATATATACAAAAAAAACTATAAATTTCAAAGCACAGCATCACAACTAGTTGTAGAACATATTTCAGACTTTGTCATGGGTTGCAATTCCATAATTTTAGGGTTGCAATTCCACAATTTTAGGTTTTTACTTCTAGCTGCTCTAAAATACTGGAGACTAAAAGTGATATCAATTTAAAAATTCAGCATTCACATTCTTTGTTAAGTCCTATCTTCTCTGTATCACCTGAAACAGATCATTTGAGCAGCTCTGTAACTGTTAAAGAAATTAGATTAATAATTTTTTAAAAATCTGTGAAAAGGAAATCTCTAGACCCTGATGATTTCACAGAAGAATTCAAGTAAACAGAAGAATTAACACCAATTCTACACAGCCTTCCAGAAAATGGAAGAGGAGAACACTTCCCAACTCATTTTATGAGGCTAATATTACCTTGATATCAAAACCACACAAAGTACAAAAAAGAAAACTACAAAGCAATGTTCCTTCATGAACATAGATGCAAAAAATTCTCAGAAACATATTAGTGTAACTATGTTTCTTGATGATTGAATAATGATATAGCTTTCACAATGTGATCGTGTGATTGTGAAAACCCTGTGTCTGATGCTCCTTTTATCTACCTTGTCAACAGACAAGTAGAACATATGGAATAAACATAAATAATAGGGGGAACAAATGTTAAAATAAATTTAGTTTGAAATGCTAGTGATCAATGAAAGGGAGGGGTAAGGGGTATGGTATGTATAATTTATTTCCCCGTTTTCATTTTATTTCTTTTTCTGTTGTCTTTTTATTTCTTTTTCTGAATTGATGCAAATGTTCTAAGAAATGATCATGATGTTGAATATACAACTATGTGATGATATTGTGAATTAATGATTATATGTGTAGAACGGAATGATCATATGTTAAGAATGTTTGTGTTTGTTTCTTGTCATATTTTTTAATTTAAAAATTAATAAAAATAATTTTTAAAATATTAGTGTAACTAGTGGTCAATGAGAGGAGGGGTAAGGGGTATGGTATGGATGAGTTTTTTCTTTTTCCTTTTTATTTCTTTTTGTGGAGTGACAGAAATGTTCTAAAAAATGATCATGGTGATGAATACATGACTATGTGAGTATATTGTTAGCTGTTGATTGCACACCATGTATGGAATGTATGTGTGTGAAGACTTGTCAATTAAAATATTTTTAAAAGTTAGAAAAAAAAACGCATAGTGAATTGAATCTAGAAATACGAAAAAGAACCATACTACCTGAACAAGTGAGATTTGTTGGAGAAGAAATGGGCAGAAAGGGGGCAAGAGGCAGACCCAGGGAAGCAACAAGCTTTACTCTGCACAGGGCATGGCTTGGGGGCCTGAAGGGAAGTCTTCAGCCCGCGGGGAGAACAACGAAGGCTCCTCTATATTTGAGGGACCCAGCGGCACGAGGGTTTGGGGGCACAGGACAGGAAGGGACCTTGAGTCCTTGGCCCGTGGCGGGGGTGGGGGAGACGGAGGGAGCGCAGATCAGGCCGTGGACCAATCAGCCAGTTTGGAATTCACCGGGGGTAGGTGGCGGAGTTTCTTTCCTGCAGGGTGTGGTTGGGCAGAAATGAAATGTTCCATGTCGTGGCCTCTGTTGTTTTGTCCCTTGTTCCGAGTCCAAGCCTATCATTCCAACAAAGTTTATTCCAGATTCAAGTCTTGTCAAAGGATTTGAAAATCAGTTAGTCAATCATGTTATGAGGCTAAAGAAGAAAAACCACATGATCATATTGACACAGGAGAAGCATATGACAAAATTCAACATCCACTCATGATAAAAAAACATTCAGAAAAATAGGAATAGAGAGGTCTTCCTTAACTTGCTAGGGAGCATCTACAAAACACCTACAGCTAACATCCTACAATAGTAGTGACAGGTTGAACGCTTTCCATGAGATCAGGAACAAGGCAAAGGGCCCAGCCTTCATCACCCTCGTGCAGCGAAGTACTGGAAACCTGAGAAAACTTTGCTGGAAGAATTTATAAAGGCTGCTTTGATAGTTGCTTTCAGGGGCGGGGAGGTTTTCCCAGAACATTGCTTGACGATACGGGTTGTGATTGGCTACCTTTCAGTGTTATGCTAATTTAGGGTGCCGCTAAAACTTAAAAAAAAAATTCTGTACATTTCCACTTAGATAAAATGTGTTGTTAGATGATAACAATATGTAAGATTGTATCATAGAGCCTGTTTCCCTCTTTTTTACTCGGGAGAACGAAAAACCTGGAAACTGGGTCGCCCTGGGTGAAGTGTGCGCGGCTCCCTTGGACCCGGCAGAGGCGTTAGGCAGTGAGTTAAGACTATACTTTCAGGGATCATTTCTATAGTTTGTTACTAGAGAAGGTTCTCTGACTGTGTAGGGCACCAAAAACCACGAGGAGGAGGTGCAGCATTCTTCCCTGAGCGTGAAGTCGGCGCTAAGTGTTGTTTTACTACAACTGCTTATTGCCATTGATGATCGTTCTTCTCTTTCTTTTTGAAAGAGTTAAGAGGGGGAGAAAGCAGTCTGAGTGGTTTTTTACTTTAAGTAAAAGTCAGATTTTCACAAAGTTGTTCCGCATTTCTGTACATGGCTTGTTATATCAACGGTGATTTATTGTTTCATTTTTCCTGTAGTTTTCGATAAGCTGTTCGGGAGTTGTTTAAGCGTATTTTTTCGTGTTTATAAGGAATGTTGAATCTTAAGGGTATTTATTTATTCAGTTGAAGGGCGCGATGTTTTTCTTTCTCTAAATTATAAATGGATTTGAGTGTTCAGCTTCCACAGGAAATTCAGTGACTATTATTTTCAAACGTTTACAAATGCTGCACAAATCACACATTACTTCCCCATTCTTTGCCTTCATTCTATCTGCTGATGACCTATATTCTAGATACTAACTCTTCGAGTTTCGTTTGTTATATTTAGTTCATATTAGTAACGTCATACAATACAGCATAATGTCCTCAGGGTTCATCCATGTCGTTGCATGCATCGAGATTTCACTTCTTACAGCTGAATAATAGTCCGTAATATGTATATATCACATTTTCTTTATCCATTCATAGGCTGATGGATCCTTGGGTTGTTTGTGAATTTTGGCAATTGTGAAAAATGCTGCTATGAACATCAGTGTGTAGATGTATGCAGCCCAGGCTACAGTTCTTCCGAAAATATACCTAATAGTAGGATTGCCAGATCATAAGGCAGTTCTATGTTTAGATTCCTGAGGGATCACCAGTCTGTCTTCCACAGCAGCTGTACCATTTTATATTCCCAACAAAAATGTTCCTATTTCTCCGCATCCTCTCCAACACTTGCAGTTTTCTGTTTTTTTTTTTAACAGTGGCCATTCTAGTAGGTGTGAAATAGTATCTCGTAATTTTGATTTGCATGTCCCTATCAGCTAGAGATGGTGAACATCTTTTCATGTGCTTTTTAGCCATTTGTATATTCTCTTTGGAAAAATGTTCATGTCTTTTGTCCATTTTTCCCCTTTTTATTGAGATTTATTATATATTCACATACCATATAATCATCCAAAACGGACAATCAGTGGTTCACTGTATAACCATATAGCTGTTCATTAATCATCACTTTATTTATTTATTTTGGCATGCAATTTCAATTTATTCACAAACCTCCTGTAACCCATTCACAGACCACAGTCTATTTTTTAACATTTTCATTACTCAAAAAATTTTGAGAAGAAAAATAAAAGTAAAAAAGAACACACAGAACATCCCATACCCGCATCACCTTTATTGTTCATTTTTTGTCTTTTTTTTTTTCTTACTCATCTGTCCAAACACTGGATAAAGGAAGTGTCAGTCACAAGGTTTTCACAGATACACAGAACCACTTTAAAAGCTCTATAGTTATTCAATCATCTTCAAGAATCAAGGCTATTGGATTATAGTTCAACAGTTTCAGGTATTTTCCTCTAGCTACTCCATCCACCAAAACTAAAAGGGATGTCTATATATGCATAAGAATAACTTCCAGAAAGGCCTCTCTATTTGGAAACTCTCAGCCACTGAAACTATTTTGTTTTATTTCTCTTCCCTTTTTTGGTCAAGAAGGCTTTCTTACTCCCACATTGCCAATGCCAGTCTCATTCCTGGGAGTCATATCCCACATTGCCAGGATTAATTACACTCCTGGGAGTCATGTCCCATGTGGGGATGGGGCGGGGGTGGGGGGCAGTGTGGGTTCATCTGTGGAGTTGGCTTAGAGGTAGAGGCCGCATCTGAGCAACAAAAGAGGTTCTTCAGGGGAGATTCTTAGGTATATCTTAAGTAGGCTTAGCTTCTCCTCTGCAGGAATAAGTTTAATAAGATTTGCCCTGTTTTTAAATTGGGTTGCTGGTCTTTTTATCATTGTTCTAGTTTGCTAGTTGCCAGATGCAATATACCAGAAATGAAATGGCTTTTAAAAATGGGAATTTAATAAGTTGCTAGTTTACAGTTCTAAGGCCGAGAATATGTCCCAGTTAAAACAAGTCTATAGAAATGTCCAATCTAAGGCATCCACGGATAGATACCTTGGTTCAAGAAGGCTGATGAAGTTCAGTGTTTCTCTCTCAAGTGGAAAGGCACATGGTGAACATGGTCAGAGTTTTTCTCTCATCCGGAAAGGCACACGGTGAACACAGAAAGGGTTTCTCTCTTGGCTGGAAGGGCACATGGTGAACACGGCGTCATCTGCTAGGTTCCTCTCCAGCTCTCCGAGAGGCGTTTTCCTTCTTCATCTCCAGAATTCACAGGCTAGTGGACTCTCTGTTTTGTGGTTCTGTGGTGTTCTGTCATCCTTCTCTTCTCCCTCTGAATCTTTTGTAGGATTCCAGTAAAGTAATCAGGACCCACCTAGAATGGATGGAGACACATCTCCACCTAATCCAGCTTAACAACCACTCTTGATTGAGTCACATTTCCAGGGAGATGATCTAATTACAGTTTCAAACATGCACTACTGAACAGGGATTAAAAGAAACGGCTACCTTTACAAAATGGGATTAGGATTAAAACATGGCTTTTCTAGGGTACATGCATCCTTTCAAACCAGCACGGTCATTGAGTTGTAGGATCTCTTTATATATTCCTGGGTAGTAAGACCCTTATCAGACGTGTAGTTTCCAAATATTTTCTCCCCATTGAGTAGGCTGCTTTTTCACCCTCCTGACTAAGTCCTTTGAAGTACGAAAGTATTAAATTTTGAGGAAGTTCTGTTTATTTTATTATTATTATTATTTTGGCATGGTCAGACTGTGGGAAACTGTTTTCCTCTTTCATTGCTTTGCGCTTTAGGTGTAAGGTCTAAGAAACCATCTTCTACCATGAGATCTTGGAGATGCTTCCCTACATTTTCTTTTAGGAGTTTCATGCTTCTGGCTTTTATAATTAGGTTTGTGAGCCACTTTGAGTTAATTTTTGTGTAATGTGTAAGATGGGCGTTCTAGTTTGCTGGCTGCTGGAATGCAACACACCAGAGATGGATTGGCTTTTTTTTTTATGTATTTATTTTAAATCCATGTTTCACTCATCTGTCCATAAGGTAGATGAAAGAAGTGTCAGACACAAGGCTTTCATGATCGCACAGTCACGTTGTGAGAGCTGTTTCATTATACAGTCATGTTCAGGCAACGTGGCTACTGGAACACAGCTCCACATCCTCAGGCAGTTCCCTCCACCCTCTCTGTTCAAGGTGATAGCTGTTTAATGCGTAAGAATAACCTCCAGGACAACCTTTCGACTCTGCTTGGAATCTCTCAGCTGTTGATACTTTGTCTCATTTCTGTCTCATTTCTCTCCTCCCCCTTTCGGTTGAGAAGTTTTTCAATCCCTTGGTGCTCAGTCCCAGCTCATTCTAGGATTTCTGTCCCACATTGCCAGAAAGGTTCATACCCCTGGGAGTCATGTCCCACGTGGAGAGGGGGAGGGCAGTGAGTTTGCTTGTCATGTTGATTGAGAGAGAGATGGCCCGACACTTCTTGCCTACGGATCCTCAGCCTCCATGGCTTTGCCTCTGAAGTTATTTTTCCTCCAGTGTGTCCCTTCTCTTAGCCCCCCAGTCCAAACTGGCAGGGGCTCTGTCTATACAGGTCCCACAGCACTGTCGTTGGCTTTCTATGCCATAGCCTTGGATCATGCCCATCAGACATAAGGAATTTCCACAAGTCCTTCCTGGATAACTCCGTGTCCAATCTTGGCTTTCTCCGAGATGATGGCTGACTGGGTCCGTGTTTGGTTAAATCCTCATGTGGGGCACTATTCTCTGGGGTCTCCCCTCCTAGAAGCCCAGAATTTTCCAGAGCCTCAATTTCTGGTTTCTTTGTACCCAAGAGTTCAGTTCTCATCTTATCTCTTTCCTGTCACATTCACTGAAAGCTGCGAGGAGAAACCAGGCTGCACTTTCCACATTGAATTTGCAGACCTCCTCTGCTAAATTTCCAAGTTCATGCCTTTGAAAATCTGCCTTCCAGCCAAAGCCACTGGTCAATTTTAGCAGATTCTCTGCTGTTTTAAAACAAGGATTGCCTTCTTTACAGCTGGCGGTAACACACATGCCTCCTTTCTGTCTAAGGCCTCATCAGCGGTACCTTCGGAGTCCACATTTCTACCAACAGTCTCTTCAGACATTCTAGGCCTTCTCTATCAAGCGCTTCTGTTCTAGTTTACTAGCTGCTGGAATGCAATATACCAGAAACAGAATGGCTTTTCAAAGGGGAATTGAATAAGTTGCTAGTTCACAGTTCTAAGGCCAAGAAAATGTTCCAGTTAAAACAAGTGAATAGACGTGTCCAATCTAAGGCACCCAGGGAAAGATACCTTGGTTCAAGAAGGCTGATATAGTTCAAGATTTCTCTGTCAAGTAAGAAGGCACGCGGTGAACAGAGGCAAGGTTTCTCTCTCATCTGGAAAGGCACATGGCAAACACAGCGTTATCTTTGAGCTTTGTCTCCTGGCCTCCTGTTTGATGAAGCTCCCTGGGAGGCGTTTTCCTTCTTCATCTCCCAAGGTCACTGGCTGGTGGACTCTCTGATTCTCCTAGCTATGTCGTTCTCTGCTCTCTTAGAATCTCATGGCTTTCTCTCTTGTCATTCTCTAGGTTTTCGGATTGGCTTTTAATAAAAGGGAATTTATTCCTTTAGTTCTTCAGAAGAAAGGCAGCTAACTTTCATCTGAGGTTCTTTCTTACATTGGAAGGCTCAGGGTAATCTCTACTGGCCTACTCTCCAGGCCTCTGGGTTCCAACAACTTTCCCTGGGGTGATTCCTTTCTGCATCTCCAAAGGCCTGGGCTGAGCTGCCAGTGCTGAGATGAGGTATGCTGAGCTGCTTAGGCTGTGCTACATTGTACTCTCTCATTTAAGCACCAGCCAATTAAGTCAAGCATCATTCATTGCAGCAGGTATGCCTCCTAGCTGACTGCAGGTGTAATGAGCAACAGATGAGGTTCACATACCATTGGCTCATGTCCACAGCAACAGAACTAGGTGCCTTCACCTGGCCAAGTTGACAACGGAATCTAACTGCCACAATGGGGTTCTACAATTAGTTTTAGAAAATATTTCAGAGTTTGACATGGGTTATGTTTGCTAGCTGCCGGAATGCAATATACCAGAAACAAAATGGCTTTTAAAAGGGGGAATTTAATAGGTTGTTAGTTTACAGTTCTAAGGCCAAGAAAATGTCCTGTTTTAGTTTGCGAGCTGCCGGAATGCAATATACCAAAAATGGAATGGCTTTTAAAAAGGGGAATTTAATAAGTTGCTAATTTACAATTCTAAGGACGAGAAAATGTCCCAATTACAAGTCTATAGAAATGGCCAATCAAAGGCATCCAGGGAAAGATACCTTGGTTCAAGAAGGCCGATGAAGTTCAGGGTTTCTTTCTCATCTGGAAAGGCACATGGTGAACACAGTCAGGGTTCCTCTCTCATCTGGAAGGACACATGGCGAACACAGAGTCATCTGCTAGTTTTTTCTCCTGTCTTCCTATTTCATGAAGTTCCCTGGGAGGCATTTTCCTTCTTCATCTCCAAAGGTCACTGGCTGGTGGACTCTCTGCTTCGTGGTGCTGCAACTTTCTCTGCTCTCTCTGAATCTCTTTCATTCTCCAAAATGTTTCCTCCCTTTTATAGGACTCCAGAAACTTATCAAGACCCACCCAAATGTCAATTAGGTGACATGTAGTCACCTAATCCAGTTTAACAACCACTCTTGATTTAATCACATCTCCAGGGAGATGATCTGATTACAGTTTCAAACATACAGTTTTGAATAGGGATTATTCTGCCTTTATGAAATGGGATTTAGTTAATACATGGCTTTTTTAGGGGACATAAATCCTTTCAAACCAGCACAGGTTACAGTATCACAATTTTAGGTTTTTACTTCTAACTGCTCTAAGATACCGGAGACTGAAAGAGATATCAATTTAATGATTCAGCATTCATATTCATTTGTTAAATCCTATCTTCTCTATAAACTCCACTATCGCCTTTGATCTTTCTATCCCTCTCTTTAGGGGTGTTTGGGCTATGGGAATTCTAACTTTATCATGTTGGAAGGGTCTGTCACTAATATGGGGTAGATAGATAGAACTAGCTGATGTTCTGGAGAGTCTGAGCCCTCTAGGTTTCAGGACTTATCTGGCCCATGGACCCATCTTGGAGGTTATAGGTTTCTAGAAAGTTACTCTAGGGCATGGAACCCTTGTGGCATCTTATATGTTGCCCTAGGTGTTCTTTAGGATTGATTGCGATGGTCTTGGTTGGGGTTTGGTAAGTTATGATAGGGAGCCATGTCTTACTGAAGCTTGCATAAAAGCAACCTCCTGGGTAGCCTCTAAACGCTATTTGAACTCTCTCTGCCACTGATACTTAGTTAAACTTAGTTACACTTCTTTTCTCTCTTTTAGTCAGGGTGGAATTGTTAATCCCACGGTGCCAGGGCCGGACTCATCCCTGGGAGTCATCTTCCATGCTGCCAGGGAAACTTTCACCCTGGGTGTCATGTCCACGTAGTGGAGAGGGCAATGATTTCATCTGCAGAGTTGGATTTAGAGTGAGGCCACATCTGAGCAACAACAGAGGTCCTCCAGAAGTAACTCTTAGGTATAAATATAGGCAGGCTAAGCCTCTCTGCTACCTACATAAGCTTCACAAAAGTAAATCTCAAGATCAAGGGCATGGTCTATTGATTTGGGTGTCCCTAAAGTTTGACGCAGTATCAGGGAGTTCCCTGAAGGTAAGTTTAACAGTCTTGGGGGCACGGGTGGTTCAGTGGTAGAATGCTCGCCTTTCGTGTTGGAGACCTGGGTTCAATTTTCCTGGAACATGCACCCCCCTCCCCCGCAAAAAAAAAAAGTTTAATAGCCCATATTTTTTTTCTCCCATCCCCCAAGGGACTTTGCCAATACTCTTTGATTATATGCTTTTGTACTCTAGGATGTATCCAAGCATTACATTAAGCTATACAGGATTAAAGGACCTCTTTCTTATTCTGTGCTCCCTGTGTTTCAGTTGTTCAAATGAGCTATACAGATAAATTGGGTTCTTATGATCTTTTTCTTATTTGTGTGGGATCAGTAGTAATTCACCCTCTCATTTCTGATTTTATTCATTGGCATCTTCTCTCTTTTTTTCTTTGTCATTCTAGCTAAGGTCTTGTCAATTTTGTTGATCTTCTAAAAGAACCAACTTTTGGTTTTGTTTATTCTCTCGATTGTTTCTGTTGTTATTCTCAATTTCACTATTTTTGCTCTAATCTTCGTTATTTCTTTTTACTTGCTTTGGTATTTGTTTGCTTTTTTCCCTCTATTTCCTCCAGGTGTGTAATTAGACCTTTGATTTTAGCTCTTTCTTCCTTTTTAATGTAGGCATTTAGGGCTCTGAATTTCCCTCTCAAAACTGCTTTCATTGCATCCCATAATTTTTTTTTTATATGGACAGGCTCCAGGAACCGAGCCTAGGTGTCTCCAGCATGGCAGGCAAGAACTCTACCGCCGAGCCCATAAATTTTGATATATTGTGTTCTTGTTTTCTTTTGTCTCGATATATTTTAGTGATTTCTCTTGCAATGTTTTCTTTGGCTCACTGATTGTTTAAATGTGTGTTATTTAACCTTTATAAATCCGTGCATTTTCCAGTCCTCTGACTGTGTTGACTTCCAGCTTCTTTCCATTATGATTAGAGAAAGTGTTTTTTATCATTTCAATATTTTAAAATTTATTAAGACCATTTTGTGCCCCAACATGTGTTCCATCCTGGAGAATGACCCTCGAACACTTGAGAACAATGTATATCCTGCTGTTTGGGGGTGCGTTGTTCTGTGTATGTCTGTTAGATCTAGTTCATTTATAAAATTATTCAAATTCTCTCTTTCCTCATTGATTCTCTTTCTAGATGTTTTATCTATTGATGTGAACGTTGTATTGAAGTCTCCAACTATCATCGTAGTTATGTCTCTTTCTCCCTTCAGTTTTGTATGTGCTTGCCTCATGTACTTTGGCTCATCTAAACCCTGTTTAGATGCTGTGCTGGTTTGAAATGATATATATGCCCTAGAAAACCCATGTTTTAATCTTACTCCCATTTTGTAAAGGCAACCCTTTCTTCGAATCCCTATTCAGTATTGTGTGTTTGAAACTGTAATTAGATCATCTCCTTGGAGATGTGAGTGGTTGTTAAACTGGATTAGGTGGAGGCGTGTCTCCACCCATTTGTGGTGGGTCTTGATTAGTTTACTGGAATCCTATAAAAGAGAAAACATTTTGGAAAAAGTGGGAGATTGAGAGAGAGCAGAGAGTGCTGTAGCACCATGAAGCAGAGAGTCCACAAGCCAGCGACCTTTGGAGATGAAGAAGAAAAATGCCTCCCAGGGAGTTTCATGAAACAGAAAGTCAGGACAGAAAGCTAGCAGATGACGCTGTGTTCGCCATGTGCCCTTCCAGATGACAGAGAAACCCTGACCTTGTTCACCATGTGCCTTCTCACTTGAGAGAGAAACCCTGAACTTCATCGACCTTTTTGAACCAAGATATCTTTCCCTGGATGCCTCAGATTGGACATTTCTATAGACTTGTTTTAATTGGGACATTTTCTCAGCCTTAGAACCATAAACTAGCAACTTACTAAATTTTCCTTTTTAAAAGCCACTCTGTTTCTGGTATATTGCATTCTGGCAGCTAGCAAAGTAGAACAGATGCATATATATTTATGATTGTTGTTTCTTCTTGGTGGATTGTCCCTTTTATTAATATATAATGTCCTCATTTGTCGCTTATTACATTTACTTTTCTTTGCATGCTTTCAAATTCTTCCTTTTGTGCACCCAGTGTTTTCTTAATATCCTTTGTCTCTTTAGCCATCTCCTTGAATTGGTTTAGGAGATTTATTTGAACATCTTTGATGAGTTGTTTCAGATTCTGAACTTCCTCCAACTTTTTTATTTGCTCTTTTAACTGGGCCTTATCTTCCTGTCTCTTAATATGGCTTATTTTTTTGCTAATTTACTCTGAAGTTTGGCTTTTCTCTCTTGCTAAAGCTTTTGTTATAGATATGGTTTGTGTTACAGCTCTTCTTTGGTTCATCAGGGACCCATGAAGGGGGCACACAGGATTTCCACAGGGCCCTAGGGCAAAAGTCGGGTAAAGATGCCAAAAAAGCCTTTAATTCTGCTCCCCAAGTGTGTGCTTACATGCCCTGCCCAGCGTATGACCATCTTCATCCAAAAGCTTTTTAGATGTTTTCCCAGAGATGTGCTTTCCCCACTGCCAGCTGCTGGTGGTCTTTGGCAGCCTATTCCCCTCAGACCTCAGAAGGTAGGCTATTTTTGTTTGTTGGCACCCTCCAATGGTGTGGTTGATACTGCTGTTTCCAGCAGTCCAGGTTTGCCAGTCAACATCTGGCACAGTGCCAGATTAAGATATTACTGTTACTTATAGTCCGTAGTTTGCAATTGCTGTGTTTTCCCCCATATACCACTCTAATATTAACTCCTTTTAATAGTTTTGTGCATTTGTTCTAGTTCATGGAAATTATCATCCACCACAAGGTTTACCGAGTTTTACATTCCTTTGGTTTAACCTCTGGCTTTCCTTCTGTTGACATATATGACTCTAAACTTCCCCTATCAAACATACTCACACATAATTCAGCTCTGTTAATTATACTCACAATAAAAGACATAGACTTGGGCAGGCCACAGTGGCTCAGCAGGCAGAGTTCTCGCCTGCCATGCTGGAGACCCGGGTTCGAGTCCCAGTGCCTGTTCATGCAATAAATAAATAAATAAGAGGCATAGGCTTTTCAACTAAATTTTCTCCCTGGCTCACAGCAATTTAAGTACTGAATAGTCTTCCCCTACTGGTAAAATACCACTTATAGAAATAGCTTTGGAATGGATAATAAATGGGACCATACCCCTTCAGAGTTTGAGTACCCAAGAGAATGATGAGAAATGTGTTACACAGTCTTCTCCTTCGTTTGTCCCTATTCACCGTTTTAGATTTATGAATCCTAATGTCTCTTTGCCAACTGACAACATAAACAAGCTCATTTATTTGTTCTCCACATACATACTTACTTGGTTCAAAGAATAACAAACTCCTGATGCCATCCAAGTTTTGTTCTGTTAGTGAATAAATAGGATAAGAAACTAGCTGTATTGCCTGATACTCAAATGTCTCCAGGTCAATTTTATTCCGTTTTGCATATGATTAATGTTAACACTGTTTCCCATGAAACAACAAAGACAGTGAAACTAAATCCTCTTTGATAATGTACAGTGACTTTCTATCCACATTCAGTACTCAGGATTAATTTAAAATAACTCGTATTTCTTCACAACTCTCATTTAGCATTAGGAAGTTTTGACTTACTGGATGACTATTGGTTGTTTAGCAATTAGGAAATTTAATGAAAAGAAAATGTATCTTTGAAAGTGGACAGATAGCACAACTCTTTATAGTAGCACTACTCACAATTGGCCAGGTGATGGAAGCAGCCCAACTGTCTGTCAATAGGTGATTGGATAAACAAAATGTGGTGTATGCATTAATGGAATATTATCCAGCGGTAAAAATGAGTGAAGTTCTGGCACATGCTACAACACGGATGAGCCTTGCAGACATCATGTTGAAGGAAATAAGACAGACACAAAAGGTCAAATATTCTATGATTTCACTTACATGAAACAACTAGAATATGCAAATTCATAGAGACAAAGTAGATGAAAAGTTTCCTGGGGTGGATGGACGGGGAATAGGGAGTTATCACTTAATGTGTAGGGTTTCTGTTTGGGCTGAGGGAAGAGTTTTAGTAATGGATGGTGGTGATGGTAGTCCAATATTGTGAATGTAATTAGTACTACTGAATTGTTACATTTGAAAGTGGTCAAAATGGGAAATTTTACATTGCACATATGTTGCCACAATAAAAGTGAAGGGAAAAAAGGGGGGAGCGACAAAGCAGTGGGCCCCAAATTTCTCAAAGTAGATCACAGAATTACATCTTTATCTCCCAACCTTGCTCCATCATTTTCAACTACAAATCAAATTCTCCCACTTTCCACCCCACACCTAGGAAGTTTGAAAATGGGTGTCCCAGCCTGCTTAGGCAGACAATATGTTAATGGTTCCAACTTTGAGTGCACATCAGCATCGCCCGATGAGCTTGTAAAACACCAGGATTGCCAGGCTCCCCGCCCAGATATTCGGTTTCAGATGGTCCGGGGCCGGGGATGGGGAGGGGCATAGGAGGGTGAAGAGGTCGGGTGGGGATGAGGTGCTACTGCACATCGGTAATTTAAAAAAGCTTCCCAGCTGTGATGCTTGTGCAGCCAAGATTGAGAACGTGATAGGAGAACGCTGGAGGGAGTGTTCCACAAATTGCCTTGCTGGAGAGAGAGATGAGATGAGGAGCCTCAGGCAGATCCAACAAGGATGTGTTTTCTCGGTGGATCTTCCGGAGCGTCACACAGTCACTGGCTTGGCCCCAGGTCCATTCCTAGACCTCTCCCCTCCCGTGACCTCGCCCAGCTCCAGGACCCTGTCCTAGGCCCGGTTCTACGCTCTCGCCTTTTCCAGATCCTGACCTGCTCCATGCCTGCTCGCTAAAGGATCAACTTCTCTCCAAGTCCCGCCCTGCTCCAGGCTTGGTTGCTCTCCAGGCCGTGTCTCGCTGAAATCACGCTTTTCTCCTTGCTAAATACTGTTCCCAGCCGCGCTCCGGGCCCGCGGGACTCAGCTTTGTACTCCGCCCCAGTTCCTCCAACTCTAGGCCCTCCTCCACCTCGCTCCGCCCCGCCCCGGGCTCCGCCCCGCCCCGGGCTCCGCCCCGCCCCGGGCTCCGCCCCGCCCCGGGCTCCGCCCCGCCCCGGGCTCCGCCCCGCCCCGGGCTCCGCCCCGCCCCGGGCTCCGCCCCGCCCCGGGCTCCGCCCCGCCCCGGGCTCCGCCCCGCCCCGGGCTCCGCCCCGCCCCGGGCTCCGCCCCGCCCCGGGCTCCGCCCCGCCCCGGGCTCCGCCCCGCCCCGGGCTCCGCCCCGCCCCGGGCTCCGCCCCGCCCCGGGCTCCGCCCCGCCCCGCCCACATTTAGCCCCGCCCCGTCCCGCCGTCTCGTTAGGCTCCGCCCGCGGCTGACGCCATCTCTGTGCGCCGCTGCCGGCAATCTGGTTGTGTTCTGTTCTTAGGTCGCTCG
This sequence comes from Tamandua tetradactyla, assembly GCF_023851605.1. Taxonomy (NCBI): domain Eukaryota; kingdom Metazoa; phylum Chordata; class Mammalia; order Pilosa; family Myrmecophagidae; genus Tamandua; species Tamandua tetradactyla. The sequence continues at coordinate 48,206,911 of NC_135329.1, read as the reverse complement.
ATTTCGAGGTCGGGACCCAAAATGCTTCTCTACGGGAGTGAGAAATGATCAGGCTTTTCTCTCTGGCTCACAGAGTTGCTTTGGTCGCTGTGAGCTGCAATCGCTGCTCTTGGGGGGGCTTCGCGATGTTTTACGCCGTGAGGAGAGGCCGCAAGACCGGGGTTTTTCTTACGTGGTGAGTAATTCTCTTGCCCTGGCTACTAACCTCTTCCTAGCCTTTCACCTTTCCTCCCTACCGGAATGGCGGGAGATAAGTTTTCAAGGATGATGCTTTCTGAGCTTTGCCTTCCAGGGATGTTACATGATTGGCAGCTTGGGAGACTAAAACTGTATATGGCGTTGGCCCTCTACTTGTAAAGAGATGTAGGGGAGCCCTACTTTCTTACTGACTTCCGGGAAATTGGAGATCTTGAAAGTCGAATTGACGTTAGACGAACAAGTTCACCCGGTAGGAAGCCTCGACTAAGTTTATTTTTTGTTTGGAGTATCAGAAATGTCACAAATAGTTCTAGAGTTGCCTCTGGCCTCTTATTTCTCCGTTACTGTTGCAATTGCGAATTTCCAAAAGCTAGTACATAAGTCAGAAGTACTAATTAGCATTACCCGAAGATTTTTTTTCGTACCAAGTAAGGGAGAACTGCAACCCAGGTGATGCCTAATCTAATCTTCCTTGTGTTTGCAAAAAAAAAAAGGAATTATTAGAAAGTAATATTTGCATTTGAATCCCATAACAACCCTTTGAGTTAGGTGTGACTATTCTCATTTTTCAGGTGTGATTATGGTGGTTAGAAAGTTCACTAGGCTAGTGAGTGACAGGTGCAGGTCTTGAACTCAGATTTTCTGATTCCACACAAGGACTCCTCCCACTGCACATACAAGTCTTATTATTAAAGTGCATGTTTCCCTATGAACATCAGCTATGGGATTGAGGAAGAAGCCTTTCAGAAACTGATCTTTTTGCTGTAATGAAATGAGTTCTAGGTGTTTGCTTTTTTCCCCAAAGCCCCAGAACTTTAACTTGCTTTGAGTTTGAGGAAAGCCTGAAGGTGCTGGTGTACTGTCTGGTTCACACATAGCATGACACAGAATGTAGGGTTGTACATGAAAGACAAAGCTAAATAAGACCTTTCGTCTCCAAGGAACTTACAGCCCTATTAATTTTTTAGATTATTCCCAACTTAAGAGAATAATCTTAATTAAAATTGGGATAAGTAAAAGAGGGAGGAAGGAAGTAACGCTGTGTATTCCATTCCAACGCTGTATATTCCATTCCAGGAGTGAATGTAGAGCACAGGTGGATCGCTTTCCTGCTGCCAGATTTAAGAAGTTTGCCACTGAGGATGATGCTTGGGCCTTTGTCAGGAAGTCTGTGAGCCCTGATGGTTCAGAAGGTAGTGGTTATTTCATATGAGCATAACATTTTAACTTGTTCAGAGCCTTTCTTATTCCAGAGCTCATTTCAGCTATATACCTAACCTCTAGGCAGAGGAAGGAGATGCTATGATTGTTTCCACTTTACAGATCAGGAAACAGGATCAGAAAAGTTAACGATAGTGTTTTGTGTTAGCAATGGTATTAAGACAAGCCAGAACACAGATATCCTGCCTCCATTCAGGACGTAATTCCTCGTCTTTTTAAAAATACTTGTACTTGCTGTTAGATTGAATGGGCTGCAGTTTTAAAGTGATGAGCTTATTTCCTTTCACCACATTTATCTGGCCAGTGGTTCCATTTTTATTTTTGGCAGAGTCACACATAAAATCTGGATTTCTTCTAATTTCATGTAGTACAGAAAATTTGAAGTTTAAGGGTGATTCTGCTTTAAAACCAGAGATTTAAAAATATATATCTTAATATATCTTGAGATAGACTCTTTTTTTTTGAACTTTATTCACAAACTTTTTTACCAAAGCAAATTAAGACCAATCAGAGGATAGAGTCTCCCCCCCCCCCCCATCACATTGAGATGCTTGAACATTGAACAGCTCCTCTTTTGAAACCTTGTAACAATTCTGGACAAAGCAATATTTTGGAGAGGCAGATCACTAGGACTCTACCCCTGAAGTCTTAGTTTCCAAGGCAGGTAAGGACCTCATTTCAAAGTACATCTGTTTTACCCTCCATCTTTCCATCAGCTTTTAAAGGAGGTTCTGATGTGATAGTTATATTTTCTACCCAGATGGAGAAATTAGTTTGCATCAGAAAACAAATTTAAAAGTCTGGCTCTTGTCTTTTTTGGATTCTTAATATTTATTTTTCACAGTTATTTTTTTTCACCAATTAGTAATTTATTTATATCTCATTCCCTCCAGTATAAATATTTTTCTGTTTATTTATTAAGTACTCTAAATTTTTACTTCGGGGCAAGATAGTTCTTTAACTCTGTGAATCTTATTTCAGAGTTTACAGAGCCCTCCTAGTCAAGTGACTTATGTATATAAATTGGGATTTAACTTTTTTTTTTTTTTTTTAACATGGGCAGGCACCGGGAAGCGAACCCGGGTCTCCAGCATGGCAGGTAAGAACTCTGCCACTGAACCACCGTGGCCTGCTCATAGATTTAACAATTTTAGTATTCAGGACCTATACCAAAGCAAAAGTGTAAGCCCTTTATCCAGTTTTTCTCTCTCTTAATATTACATTTATCCTTATTTTGGGATTACTAAGTTATTTGTAGCTATTATAGCTCATATAAGCTATATGATTTAGGGTTAATTACTCAAAAATCACAATTATTTTATGAAATAAAAATGATGTGACTCATGTCTCCCTTTTCTTCGAAGTCTTGTCTGTTCTTTAAAAACTTTCCATTTAACTTTCTCTCATTGTAAATATAACCAATACATATGTTAAGATTCTACAAAATTGTACATGTGAATTGAGTTCTGTAGCATACCAAGAAAATGTTTTCAAGTGAATATAGAGTAATACAAAATATAATAGAGTGAAAAACAAAATATTGCCTGTGTACCTTAGTGTTATCCGAAAGATATGGCTTGAAAAGATAGCCTAGGCTAAAGATTTTGTTTTGTACCTATCAAGTAGATACTCAGTAAATGTTAGTGCCCCATTTCTCCATCCCTGGTTTAGGGTTTTAGAGCTAAGAGTGATGTTGGGTTAAAGTCGTTATCCTGGAGATACACTTAGTTGCTCCTTCTTTATCCCATTCCCACTTCTGTGAAATAGCGATGTCAGAAAAACACATTTCAGATCATCCAGTCCAATGTCTTATTTTACAGAAGCCTAGAGCGTTTAGGTGAATTGACAAAAGTTCAGTTGATAAGAGGTAGAGCTCTAAATTAAAATTGTTGTTTCTTTTTTTTAAAATGGGTCTAATTCATCTTGTTCTTCAGCTGCCATAAAATGTGAGTGAGGTGTTAGTTTCTCCCAGATAACTATGAGATGGTATTTGAGAATCTCTTTGAGGTTACCTGGCTGGGCTGCAAAGAAATAAGACTGCAACCCAATCTCTTCTACCTTCTGGTTTCTATTTTGCTTTCTTAATCTACTCCATTATCTGTTTATTTAAGCTAGACTTCCTCATATCCTCCTAGTCTCCCTAGAGGTTCTCAACTTGGCATCCAAGCAATTCTAGAATTTTGAGGTGGAATTTGCAGGGGAAATGCAGGGAGCTCTGAACCACAGATACCACTAATATCATATATAAAATTTAATACTTGTAATTTTCTGGTTAAAGAGCCCCTCAGATTTCTAAAATGTCAGTGGTCCCTAACAGTTGAAGAACCTTTGGTATCTTTATTACCTCTACCAAAACCAGATTTTGTTTTTAACAGAAGCCTTACTATTGTCTTCACATTGAACTTACCAAGTTTATCATGGAAAATTTAGAATTATTTCACGGGATATCAAAGTTTGAAACTGTGTTCACTATCTTAAGTCATTCTAAGGCCACATACAGTAGGTATATTTTAATCTTAGTTTTAAGAAATATTAAATAACTTACTACATTTCTAGTTTCTTAATATTTTATGTTAATGTTCATTGTTTCTGACTTATGAGTAGACTCTGTCTTTCAGGACAGAAAAATAAACTTGTACCAGAATCACAAGTGAAAGCAAACAGGCGACCGCATGCGTCATTGGATATAGATGAAGAGGAAAATGCAGAACCTTGTGCCAAGCATGTAAAACAAGATACAGAATCAATATCTTTGGTTGGCAAAGACAAATTTTCTTACATGGGTATTTCTTGGATTTTAAGATTTTTAATGTGATAATCATGAAAGTATATCTATACCTAAAATTTTTTCCTACTTTGTTAATTGGGCCAATTTGTATGCACACAAAGAGCTCAGTATCTTAGAATTTAGAAATAACAGTTATAACTCCAGAATATATGATGTGACTGCTATAAGAGCTTACAATCTAGGAACCTTTTCGCTAGGCCTTAACCTAATAACCTATGTTCTCAATTTCAGTTCCTTGAGTTTGTTTATGATACTTTGTCCATGAGTGAGACATGATAGTATTCGTCTTTTTTGTTTCTGATATTTCATTCAGGATACTGTCCTCAAGGTTCGTTCACCTAGTCGCATGTCTCACAACTTCATTCCTTCTTGCAGCTGCTTAGTAGTCTGTTGTGTGTATACACCACAGTTCCCCCTTCCATTCCTCATTGAATGAATTAACAGAACCACCTCTATCCTTTGTAGATCGTGAACACTGCCACCATAAACACCAATGTGCAAATGTCCATTTTGTCCCCACTTAGTCCCTCAGTATACACCGAGCAACAGGGTTGTAGGATCATTCCATACAAGGAATTGATGTTTTCATAGACAGAAATCTTCTCCAGCATTGCAAAATACCCTCTAAGTTTAAAATGGTAATCCAACTTCAGTCAACTTTTGAGGCGAATTTCAGTTTTAGTGGTGTAGATCCAGCAGCACTTACTAAATTTCCCTTTTGCAGGAGAATTTGTAGTTGTTTACACTGATGGCTGCTGCTCCAGTAATGGACGGAGGAGAGCACGAGCAGGAATTGGTGTTTATTGGGGGCCAGGCCATCCGTTGTAAGTAAAATAAATAAAGCTACATTCCAGATTTCACCGAATCATATTTCAAAACTTGTAAAAAGATGAGCTAAGATCTGTGTGATTATTTGGAAGACCTGTTAAATAAACGACATTTGCAGGGGATAGCAGAAAAATATGAGTTTTGATTCATGTTGATAATGAACAGATTTGTTATTCAGAATACTGAAGTACTTAGCATTGCTTTCCTAGCCCTAAAACTTGACAGGTCTCTGTGTCTTACTGGTAAGATTTCAAAATTATGTAACTGCCTCCTTTAAAGAGTTACGTGGTATACTGGGAGATCATTTTGGCAAGGTGCACAGGAGGGCAGGTTACTGGACTTGGAGCCCATTATATCACTAGATTTTAACCATCAATCTTGAAAATATATGAGCCTAGAGGTAATCCTCTTATTTTTTAAAAGGCACAAAATCAGGTTCATATGAAATGCAACCATTCAAATAAACTTAACCCATTGGATATGAAAGCACTGGAACACTAACCGACAGCCCTAAATTAGATGTAAAATAGCCTCCATTTCAGGTTTTGAGCCTTGTTATCCAATATTTACAGGAGCCAACAAACATTGTTAGGCATATTTAATGTGAAGTATAAGTAATAGTGTAACTTATGTTTATATTGAGATTTACAGTTTTTCTTTCAGATTATATCTCATTTTAGCTTCAAACCCTGTAAGAGAGGGCAATCTCAGTTATTCTCATTTTACAGGTAGCAGACTGAGTGTGAGAGAGTTTTAAGTGGCTTGACCAAGATCATACAGCTAATACATTTCAGAGCTAGCACTTAAACCCAAGCTTTTGACTTCCAGTCCACTGTCCCTTCTACCATCCCATCCTGTCATATCTTTTTTTTTTTTTTCTCACATGGGCAGGCACTGGGAAATGAAACTGAGTCTCCAGCATGGCAGGTGAAAATTCTGCTGCTGAGCCACTATCCCACTGCCCTGGTCATGTCTTTTGATAAAATGTTAGTAATGCTACATTTTATCAAAAGTAAATTGGTTGATGTGTAAAGGCTATGTTTTTGTTTTTTTTTATAACTTTTTTGTTGTATAGTATAACATATATACAAAGCAAAGGAAAAAAAGCAGTAGTTTTCAAAGCATTCTTCAACAAGTGGTTACAGGACAGATCCCATAGTTTGTCAGGCCACAATGATCCTCTCATGTTTTTCCTTCTAGCTGCTCTAGAATATAGGAGGCTGGAGGGCTTCAATATTTTTTTATCATCACAATCGACTTTTTTTCCTTCTTTTTTTGGTGAAAAATAACATATATATGCAAAAAAGCTATAAATTTCTATGCACAGCACCACAATTAGTTGTAGAACCTATTTCAGACATTGACATGGGTTACAATTTCACAATTTTCGGTTTTTACTCCTAGTTGCTCTAAAATACTAGAGACTAAAGAGATAATTTAATAATTCAGCATTCATATTTATTTGTTAAATCTTGTCTTCTCTATATAACTCTATCATCTCCTTTGGTCTTTCCACACCTCTCTTAGGGTTGTTTGGACTATGGCAGTTCTAAATTTTTGATATTGGAAGAGTCTGTCACTAATATGGGGTAGGGAGATGGAACTGTCTGGTGTTCTGGAGAGCCTGGACTAGGTTTCAGGACTTACCTGGACCAGGGACCCATCTGGAGGTTGTAGGTTTCTGGAAAGTTACTCTAGTGCCCGGAACGCTTGTGGAATCTTATATATTGCCCTAGGTGTTCTTTAGGATTGGCTGGAATGGTCCTGGTTAGGGCTTGGCAGGTTATGATAGGTAGCAAGGTCTACCTGAAGCTTGCATAAGAGCAACCTCCGGAGTAGCCTCTCGACTATTTGAACTTCCTCTGCCACTGATACTTTATTAATTACACTTCTTTTCCCCTTTATGGTCAGGATGGAATTGTTGATTCCATGGTGCCAGATCTGGATTCATCCCTGGGAGTCCTCTCCCACGTCGCCAGGGAGACTTTCACCCCAGGTTGTCATGTCCCACATAATGGGGAGGGCAATGATTTCACTTGCAGAGTTGCTTAGAGAGACTGAGACCACATCTGGGCAACAACAGAGGTCATCCAGAAGTAACTTCTAAGCATGCCTATGGGGAGTCTAAGCTTCTATGCTACCTACATAAGCTCCACAAGAGTAAGCCTCATGAGTAGAAGAATTTTCTCCTGATCAATCTCAACTTCTTTTCACTATGGAGAATGCAAAAAGCGAGGAGTAGAACTCTACAGAGAATTCAGGGGAAGAATGCATGACTCTCAAATTTGAACCTGTATCCATGGTCTAGAAATGTCCTATGATTTTTATATGGCAGTTTCCCATGTTTTATTATGAGTAGGGGAAGTTTCTTTTTACTTTATGCCAATGAAGGCATAAAAATTAATATGGTAGAAGAAGTGGTAGGGTTGGAAAGTTTGTAGCCATCATTTTATAGACAGGTTTGGGCAAGAAGCCTTAAAAAGTGTTAAAGGCAGAGAGAAAAGTTTGTTGAGGGGCAGGATATTTTCACAGACACAGCAGTAACTCCTCACAAATTGCTCTCTAGTCATCAGGAAAAGGAAATCCAGCAGCCCAGCAAGGAAGATAAAGGGGCTGATATGACCTGAATCTGAGCACTGCCACCTAACTAGGCCATCAGGAAGTACAATTTACTAAACTTTTCTGTGTCTAAATTTCCCTATTTACAAAAAAGACACACAGAGTATCCAAGACTGATGTAAGGATTAAATAAATCAAAGCACAACTGAGGGTCGTGTGATGGTGGCTCTGTGGCAGAATTCTCGCCTGCCATGCCAGAGACCTGGGTTCGATTCCCTGTGCCTGCTCATGCAGGAAAAAAACAACAACTGAATGACATCTCAGTTCTTATATCAATATAATGTGACTAATTTCAATATGCACTTTTGAGGGGTTTTGTGAGGATAAATAATTTATGTGAAATAGTACCATGTATGACACATCACATGTTCTTTAAATGTTATCAGTATTACCTGGCGCATAGGGAATACTCCACAGATGTTGATGTGGTATAAAAAGAGAAAATGTGTGTATATATGTGTAAAGTCTCAAAGTATTAATAAATCATTATAGGTCCACTCATAAAAAACAAAACAAAACAAAAAGAGTAAGCCTCATGATTGAGGGCATGACTTATTGATTTGGATGTCCCTGAAGTTTTGATTTGGATGTCCCTGAAGTTTAACACAGTATCAGGGGATTCCTGATGATAAGGTTTAAATAGTTCCATATTCTTTCTCCCCTCCCTTGGTGGACTTTGACAATACTTTTTGATTATCTGGTTAATATATTCTAGGATGTTTCCAGGCATTATAATAATCTATACAGAATTAAAGAACCTCTTTGTTATTCTGTGCTCCCTGTATTCAGTTGTTCAAATGAGCTATACAGATAGGTTGATTAGACTATGCACTACAGAAAATTTCAGTTCCAGATCGTGATGTGTAAAAGCTATTTTTTTTTTTTACATGGGTAGGCACCGGGAATCGAACCCAGGTCCTTGGGCATGGCAGGCAAGCACTCTTACCTGCTGAGCCACCGTGGCCCGCCCAAAGCTATGTTTTTATATGATGATTTTATATTTCAAATAAATATATACTAACCTATTGAAATACTCTAAGAGTCTTAAGGAATCACATAGAGAATTTATTTTATAATTTTTTTTTTCATGCTGCTTTGAAACAGAAATGTAGGAATTAGACTTCCTGGAAGACAAACAAATCAAAGAGCAGAAATTCATGTAAGTTATCAGATATATTTTTCACTCAAAATTTATTTATCATTCTTTAGCACTGACTATGAATGTTTTAGCCAACTTTATATTGTTTAAGTATAGAAGATATTCAGAGTACAAAAGAAGCTTATTTTGGAGTTTACTATTCTTCATAATAGGAATTTACTAAAAAAAAACTTGAAAAACTTATTTTAAAGATATTTAAACGGGAAAATTGCATATATAGCATTATTTCTCACAGAAAATATGGTCATTATAGCTAGTATAGAAAAAGGTGAAATGTTTAAACTTTAAATTCTTTATGAACATCAACAATGTTGAAAGTTAAAACACTTCCTATAGCATGATTATTGATTTATTTCTTCAAGGCAGCCTGCAAAGCCATTGAACAAGCAAAGACTCAAAATATCAATAAGTTGGTTCTATATACGGATAGTATGTTTACTATAAATGGTAAGTTTTCACATTGTAGTTATTCTAGTGATTTTTTAAAAATTAGTAAATTAAAGGGAAAGAGACATTTCTTTCCCTTTAAGGAGGTATTATAATGGGGCAGGACCCAAATGGTATAAGGGGATAACATTGGGTGGTAAGGTACAGAGGAGAGAGTGGGGATTTTGGAGTCCTGTTTCCACAGTATCAATATTTACTACGTATTTGTTTCTTACATGCTTCGTGCTAGGCCCTTTGCTAGGTGCTGAAGATACAGTAATATGATAGATATGTCTCTGCTGTCATGGTATGTAAGAGTCTAAACATGTATAAGCTACTTAAGATAGTGTACTAGTGCTCCTTAAGGAAGCACAATATTTAGGGCCACAGGGAAGGGATCTTTACAAGGTCAAGGAAGGCTTTCTGGAGAAAGTGGCATCTTCAACTAAGAGCTGAAGGTTGAATAAGTTAGAGAAAAGGGAAAAGGAGAGTATTTCAGGCATGTGGAAAAGGCCAAAGCGTGGCACAGTTAAAGAAGTGAAAAGTTCAGAATGCCGACTTAGAATACCAGTGAGGACAGTTATAAGTGATAAGTCTAAGGAGGTTAAAAAAAGACTAGAGCATTCCAGATCTTTTCTTCATAAAGCAATTTGCTCAACTTCTCAACGCCTCATTTTCCTTATCTCTAAAATGGGGAAATAAAACCTCCCTTCATAGAGTCATTGTGATAATTAAGAGAAATTAACATGATAAAGGGCCTGAACCCTGAGCTGATTGACTTTCCCAACGAATTTTGTGTAGGCAGAGCTAATCCTTTTTCCTTTCTTTACTTTTTAATACTTTTTATTGTGATGTATAACATATACAAAAAGCAATAAATTTCAAAGTATATTGTAAGAAGTACTTATGGAACAGATTTCCATAATTTCAGTTTTTTCCTTCTGGCTGTTCCAAGACATTGGAGACTAAAAGAAATACCAATACAGTGATTCAGCAGTCATACTCATTTGTTAAATCCTGTCTTCTCTGTTATAACTCCTTCTCTTTGATTGTTCACCCAGTCTTTAGGGGTTTTTGAGCTATGCCCATTCTAATTTTTTCATGTTGAAAAGGGGTGTCGATAACATGGGATAGGAGAAAAAACTAGTTTATGTTTTTTGGAGAGACTGGCCCCTCTGGGTTTCAGGACTTATCTGGCCTAGGAACCATGTGGAGGTAGGTTTCTGAAAAGTGATCTTAGTGCATGAAGCTTTTGTAAAATCTCATATAGAGCCCTAGGTCTTCTTTAGGGTTAACTGGAATGGTGTTGGTAGTTAGTTAGCAATATCTAGCTGAAGCTTGCATAAGAGTAGTCTCCTGAATAGCCTTACAATTCTATTTAAACTCTCCTAGCACTGATACATTACTTTGTTACATTTCTTTTTTCGCTTTGGTTGGGATGGCATTGTCTATCCCATGGTTCCAGGGCCAAGCTCATTCCTGGGAGTTATGTCCTACGTTGCCAGGGAGACTTTCACCCCTGAATGTCATATCCCATGTAGGGGAGATGGTAGTGATTTTCCTTGCAGAGTTGGGCTTACAGAGAAAATCCTTTTTTTTTCTTTTTTAATATCTTGGATGTCTCCCATTAATCAGGTGTTCATCTGAACAATTTTGATAGATTTTATCACTTTGTTACAGTCAAATACTAAATGTGAAACAAAGGTGACATACAGAGTAGAATTACTTTTCCTGACATACAGGGGAATCTCTTTCAACCATAGAATTGTTTAATAACTTAACTGACTTGGGTTTGAGACAACTGCATGTCTCCAAATAGAACCTCAGAATGTATAGTATTAGGAAACTAGGAAGGATATCAGCCAGTTCTCTGGAGAATTAAGAGCTGTGTGTATTGCTCTGTAGAACATAGGTTAGAAAATATCCTGGGAGGAAGGGAGGAAAGGAGTGAGGGGGGAGCAAATTTAAGAAAAGATAGTAAATATAAGAATAAAGGCAAAAAAGAAAGTGAAGCTAATTGTGAAATAATTAATCTGTATGTATTTCTTTTAGGTATAACTAATTGGGTTCAAGACTGGAAGAAAAATGGATGGAGAACAAGCACAGGGAAAGAGGTAATCAACAAAGAGGACTTTGTTGAGCTTGAGAGACTTACCCAAGGCATGGATATTCAATGGGTGAGTATTTTTTTTAAACATTTATATTTTTCAGCTGTTATGACCAAATAATCTGAATTAACTAGAGAGATTAAATAGTTTATGTAAATGATTTAATAATTTAAGTTAAAATAAGTTTTCATGAAATTAGTATCATAATGTGTACTAAAACACATTTGTATCTTTAGATGATTATATAATCAATACTGATTTTTTTGTTTGTTTCATAAAATTAGAGAAGTTGTAGGTTTACAGAAAAATCACACAAAAATATAGGGATCCCATAAACTTTATTATCAAGTTCTTGTATTAGTGTGGTTCAGTTGTTAAAATAGATGAAAGAACGTTTCTATAATTGTACTTTCAATTATAGTCTGTAGTTTTGACCAGAAGGCATTAACTATATACAGAATACTCTGGCAGTAAAATTTGAGAGATATTCTGTACTTTCTATATTTTATTAATAATGCCCAGTCCAGTCATACTTCTTTACTATTAAAGTGCTATATAATAGTCAGTATGAAACCAGCCATACTGTTTAGTATGATTAATTTATAATATATTTTGTTAAAGAAAAAGTAATAAAGTAGGGGTGGATGGGTGGTTCAGTAGTAGAATGCTTGCCTTACCTGCAGGAGACCCAGGTTCAATTCCTGGATCATGCACCTCCCCCCAAAAAATAAGCAATACAGTTATATAAAAGGCCTTAGTTGCATGACTCTTTTTTTCCCAAAATGGAAGTATTTTTCTTACAACAGATTATTTTTGTTCAGATTTATTTTTCAAATAGTACAGAGCAAGTTAAGCTGTAACCATTGTCCCACTCCTACCTTTCTATCCTTTCCCAGAACCCCTGATAACCTGGCATTTACCTTTGTCTTTGAGTAACCTAAATGTAAAGGGGTTAAATCAAATAAATGCATAAATAAATAAAAAGAATAAGAGGGGGGTGTGTGTATATTTTATAATACACACGCATATATTACATGCACTTTGCTTGGAAAGCTCTCCAAGTCTCATCGTTAAATAGGGGGAAAAACAATATGAGCATAAAGCCTAATTTCTAGAGAAACAAAACTAAATATTAGTAAATATATGCTGTATATAATTATGCTGGGAAAGAGGGCCTATGAAGGGATCTTCTTCTGTTATGTTCTGTAGTTGAAATTTTTGCAATGAGACTGTAGTCATGTGTTGCTTATGTAAAAATTAATAAAAATAAAATGAGAAAATTTATTTTAACAGATGCATGTTCCTGGTCATTCAGGATTTATAGGCAATGAAGAAGCTGATAGATTAGCAAGAGAAGGAGCTAAGCAATCTGAAGACTGAAAGAAGTAATTTTAATACTTGGGAACAATTAAGTCAGTTGCTGTTTGATGCTTTCACTTAATGGTATGAAAAACAAAACTGTGGATAGAGTAATGCAATAGATGTGGCTGGCACAAGTTTTGAATTAAATCACAAAGAGTATGGCATTCTGTGAAATACAGCTTGATAAAAAGTGGATATGTATGGATATAATAAATTGACCATCCATTGAGATTTGAGGATTATTTGAGTTTTCAGCATTATTCTTATTGAATTTGATACTGTTCTCATTTATTTTATTGCACTCTGCCCCGGAATTATAGGACTTTGACTTTAATTAGTATAAATAAAACAATTGCAGATACAGACAAGAGGTATAAGTGCATCCTAGAAAAGTTCATTTGCCTTCTAGTTTGCAGAATTGAGGGTCATGATTTTAAAGTTTGTTTGTGCCTTTGTGCAAATAAAGAAAAGGCACCCCTTCTGTGAGCAGCCCTGTGCCAGGGCACACAGCTTGGCAGACAGAATGTGAGTTGGATCTTAGCTGCACTTGCCCATGTGGTTCCACTCCTGATTAGGGCAAAACCTGTTTTTAGGTAGCCTTGGGTACTTGACCTTGATATAGGAATATTTACAACTTTTAAAGGCTAAGATGTATAAAAATAAATCTTTAAAAAATTTCTTTGGATGTTTTTGTTAAAAAATACTGTGTAAATTTTTTTTGAATGATAAGATTATTTATTTTAATACTTTTTATTATAAATAAAAACATATAGAAAACTACACAAAAGAAATATAGAGCTTATTGAATTATTACTGTTACGGAGTTCCCATATAACCCCCCCCTTATTAACATTTTGCATTAATGTGGTATCTTTGTTACAGTTGATTAGAAAGTATAATTGTACCATTAACTATAGTACGTAGTTTACATTAGAGTTTGTTCTGTGTGTTGTACAGTCTTATGGTTTGTTTTAATTTTTATTCAAGTAACATATATACAACCTAACATTTCCCCTTGTAATCACATTTAAATATGTAATTCAGTGATGTTAATTACATTTACAATGTTGTGTTACCATCACCACTGTCCATTATTGAATCTTTTCCAACACCCAAACAGAAATTCTGTATCATTTAAGCATTAACTTCCCATTCCCCCCACCTCCACCAGCCTCTGGTTATCTGTATTCTGGTTTCTGACTATGAATTTGATTTTTCTAAATATTTCATCAGTGATATGATACAATATTTGCCCATTTGTGTCAGGTTTGTTTTCACTCAATATGATGTCTTCATCACCCATGATGTCACATGTATCAGAACTTAATTCTTGTAACGACTGAATAATATTCCATTGTATGGAAATTCCACATTGTGCTTATCCATTCACCTGTTAAGAACACTTGGGGCTTCCATCTTTTGGCAATTGAACATTCATATGTCAGTATCTGTTCCAGATCTTGCTTTCAGTTCTTTGGGGTATATACCTAGACATAGGATTGCCAATTCTATACTTTCTGAGGAAACACTAAACTTTTTTCTAGGTGGCTGCTCCATTTTACATTCCCACAACAGTGAAGGAGTGTTCCTGTTTCTCCATATCCTCTCCAACACTTATTTTCCATTTTTTTAATAATAGCCATTCTAGTGGGTGTGAAATGGTGTCTCATTTTAATTTGCATTCCCCTAATGGCTAGTGACGTTGAGCATATTTTCAAGTGCTTTTAAGCCATTTGTATATTTCTTTTTTGAGAAATGTCTATTCATGACGTTTGCCCATTTTTTAATTAAGTGGGTTGTCTTTCTGTTGTTGAGTTGAAGGATATTTTTATATATTCTGGATATAAAGCCCTTATTGGATATGTGATTTCCAAGTATTTTCTCCCATTGTCTTGGTTGTCTTTTTACATTTTTTATAAAGTCCTTATGTGCACAAAAATTTTTAATTTTGATATAGTCCCATTTCTCTATTTTTTTCTTTGTTGCTCCTGCTTTTGGAGTAAAGTCTTAAGAAACTGTTGTCTAACCCAACATCCTGAAGATACTTCCCTGTATTTTGGTTCTTATATTTAACTCCTTGATCCGTGTTGAGTTAATTTTTGTATGTGATGTGAGGTAGGGTTCATCTTCATTTGTTCATACATGGATATCCAGTTTTCCCATCTATATTTGTTGAAGAGACTATTCTTTCCCAGTTGAGTGGATTTGGTATCCTTGTCAAAGTCAGTTCACTATAGACATGAGGGTTTATTTCTTAACTTTCAGTTCAGTTCCATTGGTCTACATGTGCATCTTTGTGCCAGTACTATATTGTTTTGATTCCTGTAGCTTTGGAATAAGTTTTTTTTTTTATTTTTTAAAATATTTTTATTGAAAAATCTTCACACACATACAGTCTATCCATAGTGTACAGTCAGTGGCTCACAATATCATCACATTGTGTATTTATCACCATGACCATTTTGTATTTATCACATTGTGTATTTATCACCATGATCATTTTTAGAACATTTACATCACTCCAGAAAAAGAAAACAAAACAAAAACATGCATCTCATACCCTATACCTCTCTTTCTCATTGACCACTAGTATTGCAATCTCCCCAATTTCATTTACCCCTTATCTGCACCCCCATTATTTATTTTTTATCCTGATTTTTTTTTTTTTTACTCATCTGTTCATACCCTGGATAAAAGGAGCATTAGACACAAAGTTTTCACAATCACATGTTCGCATCATAAAAGCTATGTAGTATATAATCGTCTTCAAGAATCAAGACTACTGAAACACAGTTAAACAGTTTCAGGTACTTCCCTCTAGCCACTCTAATACACCATAAACTAAAAAGGGTTATCTGTGTAATGCATAAGAATAACCTCCAGGATAACATCTCGACTGTTTAAAATCTCTGAGCTGCTGGAACTTTATTTTGTCTCATTATTCTCTTACCCCTTTTGATGAAGAAGCATTTCTCGATCCCATGAGTCAGGGTCCCAGCTCATCCCAGAAGACTTGCCCCACATTGATAGGGAGATTTACACCCCTGAGAGTCATGTCCCACATAGGAGGGGAGGGCAGTGAGTTTACGTGTGAAGTTGGCTTAAAGAGAGAGACCACATCTGAGCAACAAAAGAGGTTTTTGGTGGTGACTCTTAGGCCTAAATATAAGTAGGCTTAGGTTCTCTCTCAAAGGTTAATACCCACAATTGGGTGTGTCACATCTCCATGGAGATGATCTAATCAAAAGATTCCAAACTTTGTTATTGAATAGGGATTAAAAGAAACTATTGCTCCCACAGGATTGGATCAGGATTAAATGATGGCTTTTCTAGAGTACATAATCCTTTCAAACCAGCATATAGGAGAATCCCAAGATCCAGGGCTTGGCCTATTGATTTGGTTATCCCCGCTGCTTGTGAGAATATCAGAAATTCTTCATATGGAGAAGTTGAGTATTTCCCCTTTTCTCCCCACTCCCACAAGAGGACTTTGCAAATACTTCTTTATTCACTGTCCATTTCATTCTGGGATTTATTGGGGCATCACACTAACCTGGACAAACCAACAAAATCTTACACCCTATTCATGATTCCGTGTATTTATGGTGTTCAATTAAACTGACCATACATGTTAAATTAGGAAATGCTCTACCCAAAATGTAAATTTTGCACCAAATAAACATCTCTCCCTTTAGTCCCACACAGAAGTTGAAGTTTGAAAATTTGGGACAATATCATCCTTTACCCAGTCTTCTGATATCCTTAGTCCTATCCAGATCAGCTTCATTTGTATGTCTACTTGATGTCTGATCACTTTTTCAACAGCCCATGGCTTTTAAAATCTGCCTTCTATCCAAACCAGTAGTCAACTTTGCCAGGTTATCTGGCATTTTAAAACAAGGGTTGCCTTCCTTCCAATTTGCAAAGACACATTCCTCATTTTTGTTTAAAGCCTCATTGAAGGTATCTTTAGAGTCCACATTTCTACCAACAGTCTCTTTAAGGCATTCTAGGCCTTCTCTATCAAGTATATCACAGTTCTTCCAGAATCTTCCCTTTATCCATTTTAAAAGCTGTTCCAACATAGTTGGTATTTGCAAACTGCATGTGTTAGTTTGCAAGCTGCCACAATGCGATGTACCAGAACAGGAACAGCTTTTGAAAAAGGGAATTTAAAGTTTGCAAGTTTACAGTTCTAAGGTCATGAAAATATCCAAATTAAGGCACCAGTAAGAGGTTACCTTCACTCAGAAAAGGCTGACGAAGTTTGGGGTTTCTCTCTCAGCTAGAAGGGCACATGGTGACATCTGCTAGCTTTTTCTCCTGGCTTCTTGTTTCATGAAGCTCCCCCAGGGGCGTTTTCCTTCTTCATCTCCGAAGGTCTCTGGCTGCATGGGCTCTCTTGATTCTGGTGTCTCTAAAGCTTTTTCCAAAATGGTTCCCTCTTAAAGGGCTCCAGTAAGCAACCCCACCTTGAATGAGTGGAGAAACATCTCCTTTGAAACCATCTAATCAAAAGTTACCACCCACAATTGGATGGGTCATATTTCCATGGAAACAATAAAAAATACTCCACCCAGCAATACTGAATGAGGATTGAAGGGACATGGCTTTTCTGGGGTACATAATAGCTTCAAACTGACACACCCCAGGAACCCATTTCTCTGGTACCAAAATCTGTTTTTGTTTGTTAAAACTGCCAGAATGCAATATACCAGAAATGAAATGGTTTTTAAAAGGAGAATTTATTAAGTTGTAAGTTCACAGTTGGAAGAGATATAAAAATATCCAAACTAAGGCATCCAGAGAAAGATAATCTTGCTTTAAGAAAGGCCAATGGGCCTGAAACACCTCTGTCAGCTGGGAAGGCATGTGGCTGGTATGTGCTGGGGTCTTTGGCTTCTCATTTCAAACAGCTTTCCTGAGGGCATTTTCTTTCTTCATCTTCAAAGGTTTCTGGCTGTGTGGGCTCTGAAGCTTTTTCCAAAATGGTTCCCTCTTTTTTTTTTTTTTAAACTTTTTTATTGTATAGTATAACATATATACAAAGCAAAGAAATAAAAAAGCAATAGTTTTCAAAGCACTCTTCAAAAAGTGGTTACAGAGTAGATCTCAGAGTTTGTCGTGGGCTACCATACAATCCTTGCATATTTTTCCTTATAGCTGCTCCAAAATATAGGAGGCTAGAGGGCTTAAATACTTTCTTTTTTTATCATCGCAATTGACTTTTTTCCCCTTTTTTTGAGAACAATAACATATACAAAAAAGCTACAAATTTCCAAGCACAGCACTACAATTAGTTGTAGAACATATTTCAGACTTTGACATTGGTTACAATGTCACATTTTTTGGTTTTTACACACCATACAAATCAGCAGATAATACAAATCAGAGCCCTCTCTCCCCCAGAGCTCTTGTTAAACATTTTCCAGCACATCAGTGGATATACTATAGTTGTTTACTTCCGTTTACATTGTTCTGTTTCTCCTATCAAGAACATAACCTTCATGTGGGCAAGAATTTTGTTGTCTGTTTGTTCACTTCTATGTTCCCAGCTCCTAGAACAACAGCAGGCTTATAGTAGGTACTCAATAAATATTGTTCGAATGTGTGCATGAAATTACAATACAGAGAGGTGAACTTCCTCTATTCTGTAATACAGAAGCATCAAGGAGCTAGCATGCATAATTTTTTCAGATAAGGAGAAAAATATTGTACATTTTATGTATCCTTTTTGCCCTTGGTGGCTTAAATAAATTATGTTAAGGTGGAAGGGTTAGAGTCTTGCATTATTGTGCTCTAGTAACAAGTGACAGTTTATCCGAAGGGAAGGGATGACTCCATATCTTTTAGGGTAATGTTTCCTGACCTTTATCATGCCAGGGCACACATAGAAAATGACACTATTTCTATAGCACATTGGAGCAACTGGGGGAGATTTGGAGGCATCTCTACGGATTTTGGCAAAAATTTTTATTATACTTCCTTAATATGTATAAGAAAAATAAAATACAAAGTATTAGGAAAAATAATAAATATTAAATTTAATATTTTTTGATAAAATACTAAATTTATCAAAAATATTTAATGAACAATTTCCAGGAATACAACTTTTTTTTAATATTTTAAAAAAATTGTGAAATATAACACATACAAAAAAAGCAATACATTTCCAAGTACATTTTAATAAGTTGTTATAGAACAGATTTTAATGTTTGCTATGGTTATAGTTCCATGATTTTTCTTTTTTTCTTATAGCTGCTCCAAGACACAGGAGACCAACAGAAATATCAATATAATGCTTCAGCAGTCATACTCATTTGTTAAATCCTATCTTCTCTGTTATACTCCTCCTAATCTTTAAATAACATATATACATAAAAGCAATAAATTTCCAAGTACATCTTAACAATTAGTTGTAGAACAGAATTCAGAGTTTGGTATGGGTTATAATTCCACAATTTTAGGTTTTTATTTCTAGCTGCTCTAAGGTACTGGAGGCTAAAAGAAATATCAGTATAATAATTCAGCACTCATACTTCATTTGTTAAACCTGACTTTCTCTGTATAACTCCACCATCACCTTTAGGCATTGTGCTGGTTTGAAAGTATATATGCCCCCTAAGAAAGCCATGTTTTAATATAAATCCCATTTCGTAAAGGTAGAATAATCTCTATTCAATACTGTATGTTTGAAACTGCAATGAGATCATCTCCCTGGTTGATGTGATTTAGTCAAGAATGGTTGTTAAACTGGATTAGGGGATGACATGTCTCCACTCATTTGAGTGGGTCTTGATTAGTTTCTGAAGTCCTATAAAAGAGGAAACATTTTGGAGAATGAGAGATTCACAGAGAGCAGAGAATGTTGCAGCACCACGAAGCAGAGAGTCCACCAGCCAGCGACCCTTGGAGATGAAGAGGGAAAACGCCTCCCGGGGAGCTTCATGAAACCGGAAGCCAGGAGAGAAAGCTAGCAGATGATGCCGTATTCGCCATGTGCCCTTCCAGCCGAGACAGAAGCCCTGACTGTGTTTGCCATGTGCCTTCTCTCTTGAGAGAGAAACCCTGAACTTCATCGGCCTTCTTGAACCAAGGTATCTTTCCCTGGATGCCTTTGATTGGACATTTCTATAGACCTGTTGTGATTGGAACATTTCCTCGGCCTTAGAACTGTAAACTAGCAACTCACTGAATTCCCCTTGTTAAAATCCATTCCATTTCTGGTATATTGCATTCTGACAGCTAGCAAACCAGAAGAGGCCTATTGGGCCATGCCCATTCTAACTTTTTCATGTTGGAGGGGCTGTCGATAATATGGGATGGGGGATGGTACTAGTTGATGTTCTGGAAGGACTGGCTCTCCTGCATTTCAGGACTTATCTGATCCAGGGACCCATCTTGAGGTTGTAGGTTTTGAAGAGTTATCCTAGTGCATGGAACCTTTGTAGGATCTTATATAATGCCCTACATGTTCTTTAGGATTGGCTGGAATGGTTTTGGTTGGGGTTTGGCAAATTATGATGGGTAGCAATGTCTAACTGAAGCATATATAAAGGTGACCTCCAGTGTAGCCTCTTAACCCTAATTGAACTCTCAGCCACTAATAGCTTATTTGTTGTATTTCTTTGTCTGAAAATGTTTTAATTTCTCCCTCATTTTTGAAGGACAGTTTTGCTGGATATAGAATTCTTGGTTGGCAGTTTTTCTCTTTTAATAATTTAAATATATCATTCCACTGTCTTCTCCCCTCCATGGTTTCTGCTGAGAAATCTACACATAGTCTTATTGGGCTTCCCTTGTATGTGATGGATTGCTTTTCTCTTACTACTTTCAAGATTCTCTCTTTCTCTTTGACCTCCAACATTCTGATTAGTAAATGTCTTGGAGTACGTCTATTTGATGAGAAGCGCCACATGGTAGATGGCTCACAGCAGGAACAGAAGAGAGGCCACCATAAGGAGCGGAGGAAATGGTCCAGCCTGGAAGTCCTAAGGTCTGTGGGTGGCCATGCCAGAGCACAGCATCTTAGACCATGATTTGGCCCTGCGGCCTATCCAGGAAAGGGGAATTCTGAGGCTGTCTGCCTTGGGAGACATGGAAGGAGAAGTGGTCTGGCATCTGGAGGCTGAGCCCAGAAGCAGAAGGGTTCTGGGAAGTCACAGTGCCTGGTGTCCTGTTTTGAGCAGCATGCCCTCTAGCTGTAGCTTGCTGTCACTCTCTACATATGGCTGGTGCAGCCACATGGACAAATAGCTCAGGGTGAGATCACGGTCTGCAGTGTGGGCAAGCTCTTCAACCATGGTGCGCTTCAAGAGGAGTTCCTTCCTGTACATGTCAGAGAGCCTGTGGGAAACGTCATAAAACTGGGAGGTGGGCCAGGTGTGAAACAGGGGGGCCCGCTTACTGTCCTCTCCATAATGGTAGTTTTCCAGGTCACAAATTCCTTTGGTGGTTGAAGACAGCTTTTCCATTTTCATCTGTATTTTGGTCAACTCATCCATAGTGGCCTGCAAGGCCTCACACAGTGCCTCAAGCTCCTTGTTATATTCTGGATACATCTTTACTTCATTTCTATCAGCAGCCAGGCTACTGTTCTCTAATTCCACCTTGTCTTTACTCAATAAACTCATTTTCAGGTTGGCAATACTGTTTGCAGTAGCAAAACCTGCATCATTGAGCTTTTCCCATTTCAGGATTAAATTATGCCAATCAGCTGCATTGTCCTTAATTCTTCTTGCACTGACAGATAAGACAGGTTTTCTGGGAGTTGCAATTCCAACAGTCTTTGCCAGCTTTAGCCTTGCCCAGGTACTCTGAGATGTCAGCCTTGACTCGTCACAAGTTCTGAACTTGATCTTCCATTCCCGCGGACATCCCAGGAAGACCCGGAGTACGTCTATTTGGATCTATTCTCTTTGGGGTACGCTGCACTTCTTGGATCTGTAATTTTAAGTCTTTCATAAGAGTTGGGAAATCTTTAGTGCTAACTTCCTCCATTAGTTTTTCTCCTCCTTTTCCCTTCTCTTCTCCTTCTGGGACACCCACAACACGTATATTCATGCGCTTCATTTTGTCCTTCAATTCCCTGAGTCCCTGCTCATATTTTTCCATTCTTTTCCCTATATTTTCTTCTTCTTGTCAGATTTCAGATTTTCTGTCTTCCAGTTCACTAATCCTATGTTCTGCCTCTCGAACTCTACCATTGTAGGTTTTCATTGTTTTTTTCATCTCTCCTACTGTGCCTTTCATTCCCATCAGTTCTGTGATTTGTTTTTTCAGACTTTTGATTTCTTCTTTTTGTTCATTCCTTGCCTTCTTTATATCCTCCCTCAATTCATTGATTTGGTTTTTGATGAGGTTTTCCATGTCTGTTAGTATATTCTGAATTAATTGTTTCAGCTCCTGTATCTCATTTGAATTGTTGGTTTGTTCCTTTGACTAGGCCATATCTTCAATTTTCCTGGTGTAATTTGTTTTTTTTTTGCTGTACTCTAGGCATTTAATTCCCTTAATTAGCTTATTCTGGAGATTGCTTTCACTTCTTTTACCTAGGGTTTTCTTGCTGGATGAATTTGTTGTCTCTCTGTTCTTTGACATTCAGTTCAGCTTTTTCTGGACCTATAGCTTAGGTTTTGTTTAACAGAGGAGAATTTTTCAGTTCTTGTTTTCTTGTTTCTTGCCCTGCTTGTATGGTGCCTTTTCCGCCCCACCCTTAGGAGGGTCTACTTAGGTATTATAGACCCCAGCCGGATTTTCCCAGACCAAACTGGCCTCATATCAGAAGGGTAAGACCCAGCAGGTTGAAAGACTTTCCTGTGAAGTCTCTGGACTCTGTTTTTCTTATCTTGTCCAGCACGCGGTGCTTGTCTGCCTGCAGGTCCCACCAGCATAAGATGATGTACCTTTAACTTTGGCTGGGGGCGTGGTGGAGACAGAGGAGAGGTTGTAGGCTGGTTTTAATGGCTTCAAATTACCAAGCCTTGGTGTCTGGATTCCTTGAGGGAGGGATTCCACCTGAGTTGGGCTTCACCCCTCCCCTGGGGAAGGCACAGTCTCCAGACAAGTCCTCAAACGAGCTTGTTTCTGCCTATGCCTGGGGCAGTAGCAGCCTGAGAAGTCCTGCCACTGTATCCAAAGGCAGTCAAGCCTTTGTAGAAACACAGCCACAAAAACCTCTGTTTCTTTTCTTTTTTCTTTTTCCGTCAGCCCTGCCCCTTGGTGCCGGGGCAAAAATGAGCAACCTCCACTTTGACCAGGTTCACCTCAGCTGGGGACCTACTTTTAGTAGTCAGAATTTGTTATTTAATTCCACGATTGGTGTTTGGTTGGACTCAGCCCGTCCTGCTGGTAAAGTCCCTTTCCTTTCCCCTCTGGGAAGCAGCTTGTGGGGGAGGGGCACCGGCCGCTGTGGCTTGGGGAACTCACAGTTCTGGGTAGGCTTGCAGCTGGTCCACCTGGTCCAGACTGGGGTACACTGTGTGTCTGGTCACTGATGTGGCTCTAGGAGCTGTTCTGTACTATTTCTGGTTATTTAGTAGTTGTTCTGGATGACGAACTAAAACCCGCACATTGCTAAGCCGCCATCTTGATTCCTCTCCCCATGAGCTTTTTCTGTTGTATTTCTTTTCCCACTTTTGGTCAGGATGGCATTGTTGATCCCATGATGCCTGGCCTAGGCTCTTCCCTGGGGGTCATCTCCCATGCCACCAGGGAGACTTTCATCCCTGGATATCATGTCCCATGTGGGGGGGGTGGCTATGATTTCACTTGCAGAGTTGGGCTTAGAGAGAGAAAGGCCACATCTGAGCAACAAAAGAGGTCCTCCAGAGATGACTCTTAGGCATACCTATAGGTAGGTATGCCAGTTTGAATCTGTGGTAGCCCTCAGAAAAGCCATGTCCTTTAATCCTCATTCAGTATTACTGGCTGGGAGTTTTTAAATTGTTCCCATGGAGTCTCCACCCATTTGGGTGGGTCTTGATAAGTTTCTGGAGTCCTATAAAAGAGGAAACATTTTGGAGAATGAAGGCGATTCAGAGAGAGCAGAGAGTCCACCAGGCAGCGACTTTTGGAGATGAAGAAGGAAAACGCCTCCCGGGGAGCGTCATGAAACAGGAAGCCAGGACAGAAAGCCAGCAGATGATGCTGTGCTCGTCATGTGCCCCTCCAGCCAAGGGAGAAACCATGACTGTGTTTACCATGTGCCTTCTCAGATGAGAGAGAAACCCTGAACATCATCGGCCTTCTTGAACCAAGGTATCTTTCCCTGGATGCCTTTGATTGGACATTTCTAAAGACGTGTTTTAATTGGGACATTATCTCAGCCTTAGAACTGTAAACTAGCAACTCATTAAATTCCTCTTTTTAAAAGTCCAAAAAAAAAAAATTGTTCACATGGAAATATGACACACCCGACTGTGGGTATTAACTTTTGATTAAAGGGAGATGTGACTCCGCCCATTCTAGATGGTTCTTGACTGGAATTCTTTAAAAGAGGAAACATTTTGGAGAGAGTCCCTTTTTAGAGCCATGACAGAGCCCATGCAGCTAGAGACCTTTGGAGATGCAGAAGGAAAACGCCCCCAGGAGAGCTTCATGAAACAAGAGGCCAGTAGAGAAAGCTACAGATGCTGCCATGTTTGCCATGTTCCTTTCCAGTTGAGAGAAATCTTGAATATCATCGACCTTCTTGAATCAAGGTGTCTTTCCCTGGATGCTTTAGATTGGACATTTCTACAGGTTTGCTTTAATTTGGACATTTTCATGACCTTAGAACATGTAAACTTGCAACTTAAATCCACCCCCACCCCTCTTTCTTTTTTTGCATGGGCAGGCACCGGGAATCGAACTTGGATCTCCAGCATGGCAGGCAGGAACTCTGCCACTGAGCCACCGTGATCCACCCTAAATTTCTCCTTTTAAAAGCTGTTCTGTTTCTGGTATATCGCATTCCAGCAGCTAGCAAACTAGAACAGTAGGCTAAACTTCTCCGCTATATATATAAGCTTCACACAAGCAAGCTTCAAGATCAAGGGCTTGGCCGATTGACTTGGGTGTCACTAATATTTGGCACAGTATCGGGTTTTTCTGGTGGAAAAGTTTGATAGTTCCATAATTTTTCTCCCATCCCTCAAGACACTTTTCCAATACTTTTTTATTATCTGCCTAATATACTCTGGGATGTAGCCAGGCATTACATTCAGCTGTACAGGATTAAAGGCTCTCATTCTTATTCTGGGCTCCCTGTGTTTGGGTTGTTTAAATGATCTATCCAGAAAAGTTGAATTAGCTTATGTGCTACAGAAAACCTAGGTTCTGGACATAATGAAACTTTCTTCTTTTGGAATATAATTTTTTAATATCAACTCTATGGTTAAAATGGCTATAACTTTTTAATATCCGCTTTAGGGTTAAAATGGCTATAGGCAATTCCCAGCCAAGACTTCAATGATGATCTCTTCAAATTCTTCAGTCAACCATTGACAGGAAACCTTGTATGCAAAAACAGGTGATAAATTTTTAAAACAGTTTTTCCTTTCCTTTCATTGAAAAAATGTAAAATTGAAATTAGGTTTCATATTCACCCAAATATTTTCATGTGAAGGATTTAAAAATATTGTGAAAGCATTCAATTGCAAAATACAATGGCATTATTAGTGCATTCACCCAGTATCTTCTTTTTAAACCATTGAAGCACTGTGTTAGACCCCAAACAGAAGTATCCAACATACCGATTTAGGTTCCACAACCTGTATGTGGGCCTCTCAGTGTCCCACCAAATCTTCCCTCCCACCCACACCACACTTTGAGCTGCACTCCTTGCTCTTTGACCCCTGGAGTGTGAACTCCAATGGCAGCTCCCCAGGTACCTGTCTGTAAGAGCACAATGTATTCCTTTGCTGCCTGCTGAAGTAGAAGTCCACTGGTGCTCCTTGGCCACATTGCATTGGAACACCATTTGCTGGATCTTGTTTATCACGCTTGTCTTCTGTGGCCTTCTAGTGCTTCTTAGCTCAAACAGCCCTCCTAGAAGCCCTATACATAAGCTGCAGCATATTTTGAACGTTCAAGGCAAACACAGTCACATCTGTCAGACACTGCACAAACTTGAGGTCGTTCACGTTGTGAACATTTGCTTACACTGCAAGTTCTTTTTGAAGATGTCATACTTTGCAAAGCTGGTTTTTTGGTGGTGGCTCTGATAAAACCTTGCAAAAATCAGTGTGGAACAAGAAATGGGGGTGATATGTCTAATCTGATTCCAAAATTAGAAAAGTTGTGTAGGATTCAACAGGTGTGCACATCCCAATAGTAACTGTGGCTTATTAAGAATGAAATTAAAATATTTTTTCTATCAATTTATGTGTATTATTTTTTCAAACAACTAAGTTGTTAAGGCATAAATTTGTGTTAAGCTATTTAGATTTCACTACTTAAATAGAACAGTTAGGTATTTGTTTTGGCCTAGCAGTCATGAAAAAATTACTGACATTAAGGATGCAGTGAATGGAGAAAGTTTTGGAAATTTTGGACTCTGATGGTAGTGTTCTTACTGTTTTATAATTATTTCTTTCTTGTTTGTTTGTCTTGCCAATTGGAATGTGAGTCGTTTGTGAGTTCCCCTGTTTGGGGAAGCCTTTTTGTTGCTGTTTTTAATTTTTAAAAGTTTTGCCCAGGGTCTCAGTTGAATCTATATTTCCTCTAGGATTTAGACATGACATATCTTATTACATCGATAAGACCATGTAGGGCCCCTGCCAGAGTATGAGGAATGTGGGGTCTAAGAGCCATTTTGGGAGAAAACTTTTCTCAAAGGAGGAGAATGTCAAAACACACTACAACATTTCATCAGTTTGAAGATGGACATTATTTTACATCTAATGTCTCTGATGCAATCAATAATATGTCATTGTTTAGCCATATTTTTGTTCATTCTTAATGGCACATAAATAATTTTGCAGTTTATAATTGATGGAATCTTGGATTTTTTGAATTATGCAACTTGATCCAAAGAGAAGGTGTTAGGCTTGGGGGAATTGGAGAGTCCTACCTTTCAGCTCTTTGTCTGACTCAGCCCTAGAGGAGTGTCACTGAGTTTCTGAGGAGGCTTCAAGTAAAAAATGAAAAGAGCCATTATACCCAATCTCAGGGGCTTCAGCAATGGGTTATCTCAGGAGCCTGAAAGAAAATGGCGACTGCTTCAAGAACATTGAGAATGTTATGGTTCAGGGGACACATGATATACTTCGTCAGTCTCTAGGATTGAGTTGGAGAGAAGAAAGGGTCTTTGGAAATAGGTAATGGTTGCACAGTAGAAGTTAAGGGCAGAGGAAGGAATAGCCGTTTTGCCACCAGTTTAATCTCTAGGCTGCTATAGGCTGGAAAGCACATTGGTACCCACAGAGCCTTGTACTTAATTAGGCACACAGATTGCAGGCCTTTCAAACAAATTAACAATGGATTCTGCTTCATAGTTTCATCTGTTTTAAAGTGTCTATCAGATAGGAACATGGTAGGTATTAATATTTAGTCTCTTTTACAAGTTATACTGGTAGTGATCTGCTTTTTGTTTTTTTTTTTTTTTTTTAGCAATTTGCACACTAACAATTCCTAAAAGCAACCTCAAAAATCAACTGCAAAATACATGTACTTCACAGAAAAAGGCCTATATATTAAAACCCAGCATTTTAAATTCAGGGGATTGTCATCTCCCTTATGCAAAAGTTAAAGGAGATAATCCAAGTTTCATGTCTGTGTGTTTATCTTATCTTCTGCATATGGATAGCCAGTTGTTCTAGCACTATTTGTTAAAGCTGAAAAGATTTTTTTAATTAGAGAAGTTGTATGTTTACAGGAAAATCATGCCTAAAAATTCCCAATACCACCCTATTATTAAGACCTTGCATTAATGTAAAAACTAATAGGATTTTAAGAAAGTTTTTTAATTTGAAATAATCATAGATTCACAAGAAGTTACAAAAAAATGTACAAGGAAGTGCTGTGTACACTTCACCCAGTTTTCCCCAATGGTAACATCTTG
The DNA here is from genome assembly GCF_023851605.1 of Tamandua tetradactyla. Classification (NCBI taxonomy): domain Eukaryota; kingdom Metazoa; phylum Chordata; class Mammalia; order Pilosa; family Myrmecophagidae; genus Tamandua; species Tamandua tetradactyla. Next base: position 48,179,159 of record NC_135329.1, on the reverse strand, counting down.
CCCAAATATATATATGTGTGTGTTTTAAAATTCATCTTAAGGAAATAATTGGTTGAGTGGATACAATATATAAAGAAGAATGTTTTATGAAGATCACAAACTCAAAACCTAAAAATCAACCATAGAAGATTAGTTAAATTAAGGCCCACCCTCACAATGGAATTCTATGCTCTCATTAAGATGATATATATGTAAATTTATTGGCGTGGAACGATGTTCAAGATAAATTGTTAAATGAAAAAAGCATTTTGAACAATTCATAGCTTGATCCCATTTTTTAAAAAGGAAGGAAGAGGAAGTAAAGAAGAAGAGAAAGAAAAAGGAATGTATATTTACACATGTAACAAAATGTCTTTGCTGGACTGGAGCTAGGACTAAAATAAGACATGTGTGTTGAACTAAGATAACACCCTTGTCTCCCACAATCTAACCCACATGCTGGAGAGTCTGGGGTCGGGTAAGGGCCCCTTGAACACCAGATTGCAAGCAGGGATCCCCAGACTGTGTTCTTGCGGGAGTCATGGAGGTGCATGAAGCAACCTTGAGCAGAGACCGAAGTAACCAGTGCAGAAGCCCATGCAGACATCTGGGGAAATGTTCCAGGAACAGACAAGAGCAAGAGCAAGGTACAAAGATAAAACCTGCCCACCCATAAATGGGAAAGAAACCAGGCAAGCAGTCAGCCATAGAGACTTAGTGTAGGCAGCGAACAGCTTGTCTTAGACAACCGTTAATCAGAACTCAAAACTATGAGATACAGAAGACATAAAATTACATATGTATATAGCTACAGAGAGATAAACTTGGAAGCATTTATACCAAAATATTAACGATGGCCATCATAGGTGTTGGAATTATAGATGACCCAAAATTATTTTTCCTTTTAAAATTGTTGGCTGATTTTTATTTCTAATTTTTCTCAATTAACCTATATTATACATTTAATAGAAATAAGTACAAGTCAAAAATTAATTTTAAAGAAGACCAAATTTAGAACTGGAATTTCTGGGTTTATGTCCTGATTCCTTCCTTAATTGACCGTATTGTTTAACTGCTTCTCTCAGACAATTTGGAACTTATGCTGAGCATGGATTGGAGGGTTTAGGATTCCTTATGTTGAACTAGGAGGGATATCACAGAGAAGGGAAGAATAGAAAACCAATGTCAGGGTCAAGGCTATGATTCCAATGTTTCTGGGGTTTTTTTCCCTGGTTCTTTCTTATCTCCAAGCCATGAGCATGAACTGCTGCAGGGTTCAGAACTCAGCTCTTATCTCTATCTACAGTCACTGTCTAGGTGAACTCATCTATTTATTCATCTCTAACGTCTGACATTTCACAGAGATACACAATATTTCCAGTCTGCATTGTGTTGTGAATTTGACATATATTTCCAACTGTTTATTTAACATTTCCACTTAGACATCTAATAGACATCTTAAACAGAACATGTTCAATCCAAACCCTCGACTTTGTCTCCCACCCAAGATCAGCTCCATCCAGTGTTGCCCATCCCGGTGTATCATAACTCCATCTCCAGTTGCTTACACCAAAACCTAGGAATATCCCTGGTCTCTCTCTCTCTCTCTCTCTCCCTTTCTTCCATCTTGCCTCTGTAGAGGTTATTCTCAACACAGGGGCCAGAATGATCCTTCTACAATCCAAGTCATAACATGTTGCTCTTCTGACCCACTTTACCCCCAGTCTTACTTAGAGTAAAGCCAAAAAGTCTGTAGTAAGCCTGCAAGTCCATACTTGATCTGGCCCTATCACTCTAATTATATGCCTTATCATTGTCCCTTCTGTTCCCTCCACTCTTGTCTTACTGGTCTCAGATAGGTTATTGCCTCAATGTTTTTGTTCTTGCTGTTCCTTCTGATTGGAACACTTTTCCTCATATCTGTGGAGGTCCCTCCCTCACTTCCATCAGGATCTGATCAAATGTCTTTGTTTTTTTTTTCCAGAAAACATATCTGTATTTTTCCAAGAGCAATTTCTATCACAATCCCACATTTGGTCAAAGAGTGAAAACAATTCCTTTCAAATAAGCCTCCCATCCCTTCCCTGGGGTTTCATTTCAATTTGGGGGGTTAGAGTGCTGAGGTATTGGGGTGGGTGGACACCTGGTCTGGGGAGCCTCTATCCGTGCTGGCTGTGCTAAGCGTCTGTGTCCCTGTGTGGTCTTCCACCATCTCTCTGAGCACGGCACATCTTCCTCACCCCAGTGCTCTTTGGGGTCAGGCTCTGTCAGCTATGCCATGCCCCACTTGGGTGCCCCGGCTCGTTGGGTTTACTGCCCCCACTGGAGATTAGGGACCCTGTAGAGGCTACCTGAGGCCCATCTATGTCATACACCCTGGGGTCTTTCTGCTTCCTTTGGCTCTCCCTGGCAAGAGCGCACAGGTCTCCTCAGCTCCAGGATTCTCCCAAACTTATGCAGGTTTTTCTTTGTTTGTTTTCATTCCTTCACCATGGGCCAGGCCTGGGGAAGGGGAGATTCCAGGCCCTCCCTATCTCAGAGACCAACCCATTGAAGGCAGTCTCTTTTCCCCTCCAGCTTTCCTTTCCCCCAGTCAGTCTGGGAGCAACAAAACTTTAGCAGCCCTCTGCTCAAATGTCTTTTTTTTTTTTTTTTAATTTATCACTGCAGTTATTTTTATAAAATGCATTTGCAGAAATGTTGCATCAGGAACTGTTTTTTTAAAACAAATATAAAGCAAATTTACATTTTTACATGTTACTTGTAACATAATCAAATGTCATTTTAACATCGAAGGTGACCTGATCACCACATAAAATTGCTATTATTCTCTCTTCTCCCTCCCCACCCCACATGGCTGGCACTTTTCTATTCCTCTTTACCCGTGTTATATTCCTACATAGCACTTGTCACCATATGACATACTGTACATTAATTTGCCTTTATGTTCACCTCCACCACTAGAATTTAGACCCTTTGAGGGCAGGGATATATTTTTTCCCCTTTGACTGTGCTCTCTATTGTATACTCAGGGCTTAGAACAAATGCCTACCATAGAGTAGGTAGCCAGTAAGTATTTGTTGAGTGAATTTATATCTAAGAGTCTGAACAGAAAGAGACTGAGGAGAAAACCAGACACAGACAATGAGCTGGAAATGGGAGATTCGGGGGTAGAGGGTTGGAGAAAGAAGTTAGTCAGGTTCTGACATGAGATCACTTGTCAAGTCACAACTGTGCTGGTGACCCAAAAAGATGTACTAATTCTCTCCCTGACCCCTTCAGACAAAGTAAGGCCCTGGAATTCTTGGATTGATGTATAGCTCTTGGGACAAGAGAATGTGGAAGAGATCTCAAGAAGAAAACACCCTACTTCCTACTGATAGGGGTTTTGGAGAAGTAACAGAATGTGACTGCATTTATATCCCAGTGTGAGATGCTTCAAATGGTTTCTCGTGACTGTGTAAGGAATAGTGTTGCTCATATAGATTAGGTTTGGGAAGGGGCAGTGATGTAACAGGATGACATTGGAAAAGTCAGATCCAAATGTTAGGAATATCAGCTGTCTAAAGAGTGCAGTATATGTGCCAAAGTCATTTGAAACGTGGCCAAATATTTGTCTGTGACGTTTGCAAAAGTTTACTTTCATCAGAGTGAGATTTTCTTTCACAATACCTTTTGTTTATATTCCTGTTTTGTTTTTAATTTCTAAGAAGATTGAGTAGCTATGTATATGGAACAGTATATCTGATTCTTAAACGTCTTGGTGTTGTATTAGGGTTTTCCAAAGAAATAGAACTGACAGGAGAGACACGCCACACCTATTATGAGTTTGGCTTTTGCTACTGTGGGGACTGGCAAGTTTAAATTCCATAGGGTAGAATGCAAGCTGGAAATTCAGATAAAGGTGATGCTGAAGTTGAGTCCAAACTCCCTAGGGAAGATGGGTGGCTACAGTTGAGGTAGAAATTCTTTTTTTCTGATCTCTGAAATCCTTACTCTTGGTTTTATGACCACTAACTGAATAGATTAGGGTACTCCCCACATTGCATAGGGCAAGTTCCTGTTGTTGATTGTAAAAGAAATCAGCAGTAGATGTAATCAACTGATTACAGATGCAAATCTATGATATACCTGTATATACCTGTATATCTGTATATCCATGATATACAGATGCAAATCTATGTCACAGTCACAGTCAGGCCAAACAACTGCAACTGTAAGCTTGCTGTTCTAGTTTGCTAGCTGCCAGAATGCGATATACCAGAAATGGAATGACTTTTAAAAAGGGGAATTTAGGGCAGTATGACGGTGGCTCAGTGGCAGAATTCTCATCTGCCATGCTAGGGACCTGGGTTCGATTCCTGGTGCCTGCCTATGTGGCAAAAAAAAAAAAAAAGAGAGAGAATTTATTAAGTTGCAAGTTTACAGTTCTAAAGCCATGAAAATGTTCCAGTTAAAGAAGTCTTAAAAACGTCCAAATTAAGACACCAGCGAGAGGTTACCGTCACTCAAGAAAGGGCGATGAAGTTCAGGGTTTCTCTCTCAACTGGAAAGGCGCATGGCGAACATGGGGATGTCTGCTAGCTTTCTCTCCAGCCTCTTGATGCTCCCCCAGGGATGTTTTCCTTCATCTCCAAAGGTCTCTGGCTGTGTGGGCTCTCACGGTTCTGGTGGCTCTCTTGCTCTCAAGCTTTTTTTAAAAGGATTCCAGGAAACTAACCAAGACCCACCTGGAATGGGTGGAATCACATCTTCCTCTACTTAATACCCACAATTGGGTGAGTCACATCTCCATGGAGATAATCTAATTAAAGTTTCCAACCTACATTATTGAATAAGGATTTAAGAAAGACTACTCCCACAAGATTAGATCGGGATTAAAACTTGGCTTTTCTAGGGTACATATTCTTTCAAACCAGCATGTTTGCCAAGTTGACATATGAAAATAAACATTACAAGTGTTCTTATATTTCTACTTTCCCACCTTATCCCATTCCAGTCTCCTCCCACTACCAGTGTTTACCAAAGTACATTTTGTGGAACAACCTTGGAATTAATAGAAGCTTCCCCAGGATAGCTTGAAAAAATTTTGTCATTAAATAATTTCTTCATTCCAAGCCTTGTCATGTTTCAGAATGGGCACAGTATCTACAGAATTTAGCAAATGTTTTTTACTTTAGAGCCCTTTTCTGCTATTCATTTCACCACATCATAGGAACACATTTGAGGAAGTGCTGTCTTATTGGAGTAAATGGAGACAATATGATCCCAAATATGATTACAAAATTTAGAATGAGATGGGTTATTTCATGCTGGAATAAATATTTGATTTTATGATGGTTTCAGGTAACATCCTAAAGCATTGTTGAAAAAGCCTGCATTTTTCCCCGGGAGAAAGAGCCTAGAGTTTTATAAAATACCGTCCATCCTTACTTCAATAATGTATTAAAAAGTCAAAGAGAAAGTTTTCCTGTTAATTAGTATAAACAAAATGCTGCTGACTATGGTCCCCAGGCAGCTGTTTTTCAATGACGCTTTTTTATTAAGAAGTCCAGACCCCTACTTCCCACTCTCTTTTTTTTTTAATTAAGAAAATTTACATGCACAGATGGCTTGTTTCTTAGTTCATAGACAACATAACTTAAAAAAAACTTTTAATTGGAAAAATTAAAATATACACAAAAATAGAATAGTTAATGAATGTCCATATATCCCTACAGCCCAGCTTCAATAACTATCAATATTTTATAACATAAATGTGAATAATATTCTATCACTTTTTTTCATATTTACTATTAGGCATGTCTACAGAAGGTCATATTAAGTTTCTTCCCATTTTATGTACTCCTTCATTAAACTTTCCAGATTTTCTCTGACCTGTAGGATATAGGACAGTCTCACTCATTTTCACTATATAACTCTTATGGTTAACTCTAAGTTTATTTATAGATGGACCTTGGTGTTCCACAGCAAACTTTTATTTTAGTTTTTTCTTTTAAAATGCCCTTGAAACAGACTTTTTATTCAGGTGCTCCTACGTAGCTTTTAACGATTGTTATGTCTTCCATTATTTATTAGACCTCATTCTTCCCTCAACATTTTCTATATTTCCCAGAAAGCCCTCTAGGTTGTTCCATTTAGAAGACATCAACTCATTTTTGGTCCTAACAAGAAAGTAGTTTATATGTAAGCTCCTACGTGGGATTGATTCTGCTCTTGCATTGCACAAATTTTCCAGCAATAAAGAACTTTAAGGAAGAAGACCTGAAAACACAAATGAGAATATTTAGTTTACAGCACTTAAAAAAAATTTATTGACAAATACACACATTCATTCCATAATGGTGTACAATGGTTCACAATATCATCACATAGTTGTGTATTCATCACCATGATCATTTTTTTTAAACATTTGCATTACTCCAGAAAAAGAAATTAAAAAAAGAAAAAACTCATACATCCAATACCTCTTACCTCTCCCTCTCATTGACCACTGGTATTTCCATCTATCCAATTTATTTTACTCTTTGCCTGCCCCCTCCCCCCATTATTTACTTATTTTTACCCATTTTTTTTTAACTCATCTGTCCATAATCTGGATAAAAGGAGCATCAGACACAAAGTTTTCACAATCACAGAGTCACATTGTAAAAGTTATATCTTTATACAGTCGTCTTCAAGAGTCAAGACTACCAGAACACAGCTCTACAGTTTCAGGGATATCTATATAATGCATAGAATAACCTCCAGGATAAGCTTTCGACTCTGTTTGAAATAGTTTAGAGCAGTTTTGCTGATTTTATTTTCTCCGTATTAGAAACATGTGAAATATAGCATAATCTTGGCCATTTAATGTTTGTAGTGTATGTTTTTAAATTGGTTTGCCCAGCACTCTTTTCTATCTTGAGGAGATGGGCATTTTCCAGGGCCAATCATGACAATCTAGTGGGGCTGCCAAACAGCATATCTCCTCTGCTGAGCTGACCTGGGTACCTGTTACCCAGAATTTCTGGTTCCAGTAGATATCTAAGGGGTAGACACATGATCAGACCACCTGAAATTCTTCCCCGGGATTTGATGTCCAGATACTAAATAAGATAGTTCTTTTTTTTCTTGAATTACAAGCAATCATAGGTTTAGAAATTTCAGTAGTTGTTTCCTGAAATATGCAGAACTCTTATTACTGTAGATGAGAATTATACCAGGGCATATAGAAAAGAGAGTTGAGATATGGAGAGAGCTGATGATATTCTTTGAGTCCTAAATCTAATCATGCTTGAGGCAAGAACCACTCTAACTTGTATCAGATGTGGACCTATACATATGTATTTGTGTGCATTTGGTTAAGCAACTTGTTGGGTTTTTGTCACCTACAACCTAAAATATGCTGAACAATAAAGGTGAGTGCTGCAGTTCTTAAAGTATGGAGGTACATGAAGTCAAAACTATTTTGTTTTACTACTTTTTAAAATAACACCAAGACATTATTTGACTTTTTCACTAAGCACTAATAGTACAAAATCAATTATGGAGCGAACCCTAATGTAAACTGCAGTCAATAGAATAATTATAATAATATTGTTTCATTGACTGGCACAAAGGTAACACTCTAAAGTGTTAATATTAGAGAAAACGGAGTGTGAAGGGAATATTTGGGAACTCCGTACTTTTTGCACAATTTTCTGTAAATCTGTAACTTCTCTAAAAAAAACAAAATCAATGATGGGTGCAAGTGCTGGTCCCTTAGCATGACTAATGCCATGCCACAAAACTGTACGAGTAGTCCTTGTACTCCACATATACTTGTGTTTAAAAAGCAAAAAGTTTCTCTTAAGAGCGTCCTGGATGAAGCAGTAAAAACTATTAATATTAGTAAATGTTGACCCCTGAGTAGACCTATTTTTAATATCCTGTGGGACCAGCTGGAATTCTTGACACCAAAGTAAGATGGTTGTCATGAGGAAAAGCACTTGTACAACTAAGTTATGAGCAGAACTAGCCACAGAATATGGTTATTTGGACTGTGTATTTGAAAGATGTTTTCTCAAAAATGAATTAAGTGAGCCTGTCACTTCAGGAAAACCAACTGAAAATGTTTAGAGCCAATGATAAAATCCAAGCTTTCAAAAGAAAATTAGAATTTCAGAAAATGTGCATCTGTCCCAGGAGTTTGACAGCTTTCTAATACTTAGACTTTACTGTTGAGACTGGTGATGGATATTAACAAATATTGTTTTCTGATATTGCATAATGGAATGTGTTACCATTTGAAAGATATGTATAACTTAGTGAATCAATATTTTCAAAATGACTGATTTTTACATATTTCACATTACAAAACCATGTATGGTGTTCTAGTTTGCTAGCTGCTGGAATGCAATATACCATAAACGGAGTGGCTTTTAAAAAGGAGAATTTAATAAGTTGCTAATTTACAGTTCTAAGGCCGAGAAAATGTCCCAATTACAACAAGTCTATAGAAATGTCCAATCAAAAGCATCCATCCAGGGAAAGATACCTTGGTTCTAGAAGGCCAGTGGGTTCAGGGTTTCTCTCTCAAGTGGAAGGGCACATGGTGAACACAGTCAGGTCTTCTCTCTCATCTGGAAGGGCACGTGGCGAATACAGCGTCATCTGCTAGCTTTCTCTCCTGGCTTCCGGTTTCATGAAGCTCCCGGGGAGGTGTTTTCCTTCTTCATCTCCAAAGGTCACTGCCTGGTGGACTCTCTGCTTCATAGTGTTGCTCTCTCTGAATCTCTCATTCTCCAAAATATTTCCTCTTTTATAGGGCTCCAATAAACCAATCAAGACCCACCCTCAAAAATGGACAACACAATAATACCTAATTGTAAAGTAATCTTGTTAAAACACTGAATTAAGCTGCATCTGAGCTATAGGTTTTTGTTTTGTTTTGTTTTGTTTTGACTTTAGTATTATTACTTTTATTTTTGTCTCTATATTAACATTCTATATCTTTTTCGGTTATGTTGCTAGTTTTTCTAAACCGATGCAAATGTACTAAGAAATGATGATCATGCATCTATGTGATGATGTTAAGAATTACTGATTGCATATGTAGAATGGTATGATTTCTAAATGTTGGGTTAATTTCTTTTTTTCCGTTAATTAAAAAAAAAAAAAAGAGAAGGGGTAATTGGAGCTGAAGGGATACAGACTATACAACGGGACTGGATATAAAAACTCAGAAATGGACAGCACAATAATACCCAATTGTAATGCAATTATGTTAAAACACTGAATGAAGCTGCACGTGAGGTATAGGTTTTTTGTTTTTGTTTTTTTTTTCTTTCTTTCTATTAATGTTTTGATTCTTATTCTGTTGTCTTTTAATTTCTTTTTCTAAATCGATGCAAATGTACTGAGAAATGATGAATATGCAACTATGTGATGTTATTAAGAATTACTGATTGTACATGTAGAATGGAAAAAAAAAAAAAAAAAGACCCACCCAAATGGGTGGAGACAGTTTAACAACCATTCTTGACTAAATCAAATCTCATTGCAGTTTCAAACATACAGTATTGAATAGAGATTACTCTACCTTTATGAAATGGGATTTATATTAAAACATGGCTTTTCTTAGGGGGCATACTTCCTTTCAAACCAACACATATGGGTAAAATATCAATTCAAGTATAAAAGTATAAGGAGTTTAATGTAACAGAATATAAGATAATTGATATGATTTCAGATTCCATATTGCAACTAATCTTAAGAAATACTACCACTTGTTGAGATTTTTTTAAATGTAATTTTATTGAAATATATTCACATAGCATCGAAACTAGTATACAACACTGGTTCACAGAATCATCACATGATTGTGCATACAGCCCCATGATAAAATTTAGAACATTTTCATTAGTCCAGAAGAGAAATAAAAAAGAAACCCTAATCCTCCTGTATTCCTCATCCCCCCCATTATTGACCCATAGTATTGATCTTGTACATCTGCTACTGTTGATGAAAGAGTATTAAAATATTATTATTTACTGTAGTCTATAGTTTGCAATAGGTACTTTTTCCCATTTACCCCTCTATTATTAACTGCTTGTAATAGTGTCATACATCTGCTTTAGTTCATGAACTTTTTAATATTTGTGCAGTTAATCACAGACATTGTCCACCACAAAATTCAGTTATACATTCCCATGTTTGTTTTTTCCTTTAAAAAATTAAATCTACTGTAATTAAATCTGAGGCAAAATTATGATACCAAAAGCAGACAATGCAGTTTCAAAAAATGAAAACAGAGATCAATACCCTTCATGAATGTAAATTCAAAAATTATTAAGAAACATTTAGCAAACCGAATCTACCAATATATATATAAAAGAATAATGCAAACCATAGGTAAAGTATACCTTGGGAATGAAAGATTTGTTTAATTTCTGAATATAAATAAGTCAGTGTTCACCTAATAAAGGCTGTATACAAAGATCTACAGATAGCTTGACATTTAAAAGTGAAAGACTGAATCCTTTACACCAATTACAAAATCAAAATAAGATTTTCCACCCCCACTGCTCATATTGGTTTTATGTCAGAGGTCATAGACTGTGTGATAAGGCAAGAAAAAGAAATAAATGGCATACTGATTTTTTCAGCACTTTTTTTTTTACCAATAAAGTATTTAAAAAATATTTTTATTGAAAAAATCCATACATGTACAGTCCAACCATATTATACAATCAGTGGCTTACAATATCATCACATAGTTGTTTTATTCTTCACCATGATCATTTTTAGACTATTTGCATCACTCCAAGAAAAAGAAATAAAAAGAAAAAGAAGAACTCATACATGCCATACCCCTTACCCGCCCTCTCATTGGCCACCAGTATTTCAATCTACCCAATTTTTATCCTTTCTCTACCCGTTATTTTTTTTTTATCCTTTTTTTTTTTTTTACTCATCTGTCCATACCCTGGATAAAAGGGGGATCAAACACAAAGTTTTCACAATCACACAGTCACATTGTAAGAGCTATATAGTTATACAGTCATCTTCAAGAATCAAGGCTACTGGAACAAAGTTCAACAGTTGCAGGTATTTCCCTCTAGCCACTCCATATACCATAAACTAAAAAGGACATTTCCATGTTTTTACCTCCAACTTTCCTCCTGGTGACACACATGATACTAAACTTCCCCTTTCCACCACACTCACATACCATTCAGCACTGTTAATTATTCTTAAAATAAAGTGCTGTTACCTCTGTCCATTGAGTCACCACCTCTGTAATCATAGGAAGGAGAAGGCTGAGTTGAAATGTTATGTCTGGTAAATTCGTACCATTGGCCTTAGTCAGTTTGCTACCCTAGATCACGCCAGACTTTCTCAAATATATCACAGAAAATAGACATTTTCCCATGCTTATGGCTTGTTAGAAGGATTGGACAAGTGCTTGTGGATTCCCCATATTTTTCAGTTCATATATATCACCACTCTTCCTGACTCTTCCCTAATTTATTCACTAATACTTTCTCTTCCAAACCTAAAATACACTTTTCTTCAACTTCTACATGATGCTGTTAACTTGTAACTCTGAAATGTTGACCCCTTCAAAAACTTATTGAGTGATTTTCTCTTGGAAAGACTTCTGTACTTATTAAGCAACCAACCATTCCTCATTCTTTAGGAATTCTATATCCTGATAACTATGTTCTATATTTTATATCTATGATTTTATACATTATAATTCATATCAGTGGGATCATCCAATATTTGTCCTTTTGTGTCTATTTCATTTAACAAAATGTTTTGGTTTACTAAAGCTTCTGGAATGCAATATTCCAGGAAATCAATTGACTTTTATAAAGGAGATTTATTAAGTTACAAGTTTACAGTTCTAAAGCATAAAAATGTCCAAATTAAGGCATCCAGAGAATGATACCTTGACTTCAAAGAAAGGCCGTGGTCTGTCACATAGGAAGGAAGTGGCTGCTGTCTGCTAGTTCTTGTTTCCCGTTATGTTGCTTTCAGCTTCTAATTCTAGTGGTTTTCTCTCTAAGTATCTGTGGGTCCTCACTTAAATGCTCCAGGGCAAAACTTTGGGTTTCATCTTTTACCTTAGCATCTCCTGGGGCCAGAGATTTCTCCTCTTTGGATTCTGGCTTGATATTCAAACATCTGTGTCCTAGTTTCATCTCTCTGTTCTCTGTGTCTGCTCTCTGTGTTGGACCTCTTAAGGGCTCCACTAAGCTAATTAAGGCCCACCTAGAATAGGCAGGGTCACAACTCTAGGGAAATAATCTAATCAAAAGATCACAGCCACAATTTGTTGGGCTACATCTCTATGGAAACAACCTAATCAAAAGATCCCACCTTACATAAGGTCTGCCCTGTATGACTGGATTAGAATGAAAAGAACAAGGCTTTTCTGGGGTATATAACAGTTTCAAACCAGCACACATAATGTCCTCAAGATTCATCCATGCTGTTGTGTGCTTCAGGACTTCATTCCTTCTTACTGCTGAATAATATTCCATCATATGTATATATCACATTTTGTTTATCCATTCATTTGTTGATGAACACTTGGGTTGTTTCCATTTTTGGCAATTGTGAATAATGCTGCTATGAACATTGGTATGCAGATATCTATTTGGTCCCTGCTTTCAGATCTTCTGGGTGTATCCCAAGTAATAGGCTTGGTGGGACATAGGGCAACACTATACTTAGCTTCCTAAAAGAACTGCCAAACCATCCTCCACATTGGCTGCACCATTTTACATTCCCACCAGCAGTGAATAAGCGTTCCAATTTCTCCACATCCTCTCCAGCACTTACAATTTCTTGTTTGTTTAATAGTGGCCATTCTAATAGGTGTGAGATGATATCTCATTTGGCTTTGACTTGCATTTCCCTAATAACTAATGAATTTGAGCATCTTCTCATGTGTTTTTTTCTAACTTTTTTATTGTATATTATAACATATATATACAAAGCAAAGAGAGAAAAAAGCAATAGTATTCAAAGGACTCTTCAACAAGTAATTACAGGACAGATCCCAGAGTTTGTCATGGGCTACCTACCATCATCTCAGATTTTTCTTCCTAGCTGCTCCAGAATATTGGAGGCTAGAAGGAATAAATATATATTTTTTATTTTTTCAAATAATTTCCAGTTTATTTAAATATTTCAAATATTCCATTTATCTAAAAATGTATATATTTAATTTTATGTCTTTCTAGATGTTCTAGTCTGACTCATTGTCATAGTTGCATATTTCTTCTCCAGTACTAAATTGTTTTGTTAATTGTAGCATTCTTTAAAATATCTGGTAGTGCCAATCCCTGTTACTATGTTTCAATTTGTGAGGGGACTATTCTCACATGTTCATCATGCCAGAAATAGTCTAGCATTTTGTCAAATCCATCTCTTCTTCCAAAACAAAACTCAGAATTTTCATTGAATTTGTAGAGTAATTGAGAAGTAATCATTACTTTTATACATCAATATCTTTGCATTCATGAACAGAGTTTTTTAATTAATAGAATTTTTAAAAAAGTATTTCTTAATAAGATTGCAAGTTTTTCCTAAACATCTTGCATTTTTTTAAGGTTGTTCTAGTTTGCTAGCTGCCGGAATGCAATATACCAGAAATGGAACAGCTTTTAACAAGGGGAATTTAATGAGTTGCTAGTTTACAGTTCTAAGGCCGAGAAAATATCCCAATTAAAAACAAGTCTATAGAAATGACCAATCAAAGGCATCCACGGAAAGATACCTTGGTTCAAGAAGGCCGATGAAGTTCAGGGTTTCTCTCTCAAGTGAGAAGGCACATGGTGAACACAGTCAGGGCTTCTCTCTTGGCTGGAAGGGCACATGGTGAATACAGCATCATCTGCTAGTGTCTTCTCCTGGCTTCCTGTTTCATGAAGCTCCCCGGGAGGCATTTTCCTTCTTCATCTCCAAAGGTTGTTGGCTCGTGGACTCTCTGCATCTCATGGCTACATCGTTCTGCTCTCTCTGAATCTCTCTCAAATAAATATTTTTTATATCATCACATCTGTATTTCCTCTTTGGAAAAATTTGTCTATTCATGTCTTTTGCCCATGTTTAAATTGGGTTGTCTTTTTATTGTGGAGTTGTATAAGAATGGTTTTTACATTTAAAAATGATAGTTATATAAGTTCCTATATACTAGCCCTGATTTTGCCTTTTGGCCTGCAAAGTCTTAGATATTTACTGTCTGGCTTGTTACAGAAACTTTCCTAACCTTTGGAATAGAGCCTTGTCCATGTTTTGTATGTTTCAGTAGCTTGGGTTTCCCTGGTATTCCATTGCTCAGCTACATCCCTACATGGTTTGCTAATGGAGCCTTTGGATTGGGAGACCTTCCAGATAGAAGGATGAATGACAGCATTTGCAGCTCTGCAGTGATAGGGTCTGCTTGTCTTCCAAAATATCAAACAGTTCTCCCCTATATAGAGTGATAAATTCTTGTCAAAAAACATATTTTGGAAGTAATAGTTCAAGTTCAAAAGACTTTCCTTCAAAGGGAGAAACCTATGAGCCAGCAATGTCCATACATAAATAATGAATGCTGCTTTCATCTGATTCTGCCTGCTTGAACTATTTCTAGCAGCAAATGCTGAGTTTCCTTGATAATTCTTCAGGGGATCCTGTTCATCTTGCTCTTCCAAAGGTGAGTTTTATTTATGGACATAAAACAGCTCCTCTACCTGTCCCAATGGGGGGTGGGGAGATGACGATATCAGCTTAAGATAAATACCAACAAATGGTAGATACATTACTGTTTTGTGCTTTCGTAGCCTGGGTGGGGACTTAGAAGAACTCAAAGATCAAAGTAATTCTATTACTAAATGGAATCAGCATAATTATTTATACTATATATTTATAATCCAATTTTATTGAGATATATTCACACACCATATAATCATCCAAAGTATACAATTGATGGCTCATGGTATCATCATATAGTTGTGCATTCATCACCATAATCAATTTTAGAACATTTTCATTACTCAAAAAATAAAAAAGAACCCAAAACATCCCACATCCCTTATCCCTCTCTATTAGTTATTTATTTGGGGGGGTCTTTATTTTCTTAATCATCTGTGCACACACAGGATAAAAGGACTGTCAATCACAAGGTTTCACAATTACATGGTCACACCACAAAAACCATATAGTTATACACTCATCATCAAGAATCAAGGCTACTGGATTCCAGTTCTACAGTTTCAGGTATTTCCTTCTAGGTATTCTAATACACTGGAAACTAAAAAGGAATATCTATATAACGCAGAAGAATAACCTCCAGAATGACCTTTCAACTCTATCTGAATATTCTTAGCGACTGAAACTTCATTTTATTTCATTTCACTTCCTCCTTTTGGTCAAGAAGGAATCCCAAAATGCTAGGGCGAGGGTCATCCCTGGGAGTCATGGCCAATGTTGTCAGGGAAATTTATATCCCTGGGAGTCACGTCCCACATAGGGGTTAGGGTAGTAAGTTTATTTGTGGAGTTGGCTGAGAGAGAGAGAGGCCACATCTGAGCAGCAAAAGAGGTCTCTGGGGATGACTCATAGGCATAATTATAAGTAGGCTTAGCTTCTCCTTTGCAGGAATAAGTTTCATAAGAGAAAGTCCCAGGATCAAGGGCTTGGTTTATTAAATTGGTAGTCCTAAATGCTTGTGAGAATATCAAGAATTCCTCAGGTGGGAAGTTTAATATTTCCACCTTTTCTCCCAGTGCCTCAAGGTGACTTGCAAATAATTTTCTATTCTCTGCTCAAATTACTCTGGGATGTATCAGGGCATTACATTAGCCTGTACAAAATAACAAGATCTCATTCCCTACTTCAGTTTCCATGTAATTACGTTGTTTGAATAAAATGACCATACAGGTAATAGTTTCTGTAGCTAGTGTGCTATAGAAGCTATAAACTTTGTGCCAAATAAACATCCTTTCCTTTGGTCTCACATAGAAGCGAAAGTTTTAAAATACAGTCCATATCATCCTGTACTAGTTTGCTAGCTGCCGGAATGCAACATACCAGAGACAAATTGGCTTTTAATAAAAGGGGATTTATTTTGTTAGTTCTTCAGAGGAAAGGCAGCTAACTTTCAGCTGAGGTTCTTTCTTACATGGGAAGGCACAGGATGGTCTCTGCTGGCCTTCTCTTCAGGCCTCTGGGTTCCAACAACTTTCCCCAGGGTGATTTCTTTCTGCATCTCCAAAGGCCTGGGCTGAGTTGTGAGTGCTGAGATGAGGTGTGCTGAGGTGCTTGGGCTGTGCTACGTTAAGTCTCTCATTTAAGCACCAGCCAATTAACTCAAACATCACTCATTGCAGCAGGCACACCTCTTAGCCGACTGCAGATGTAATGAGCAACAGATGAGGTTCACGTACCATTGGCTCATGTCCACAGCAACAGAACTAGGCATGTTCACCTGGCCAAGTTGACAACTGAATCTAACTACCACACATCCTTTACCCTATATTCTGATTTATCTTATGTTCTGGCTTGCTAGCTTGGTTCAAGAAGGCCATGAAGTTTAGGGTTTCTCTCTCAAGTGAGAAGGCACATGGCACACACAGTCACAGTTTCTCTCTCATCTGGAAGGGCACACGGCGAACACAGCATCATCTGCTAGCTTTTTCTCCTGGCTTCCTGTTTCATGAAGCTCCCCAGGAGGCATTTTCCTTCTTCATCTCCAAAGGTCGCTGGCTGGTGGATTCTGTTTCTCGTGGCTATGTCGTTCTGCTCTGCTGTCTCGGAATCTCCCATTCTCCAGAATGTTTCCACTTTTATAGGGCTTCAGAAACTAATCAAGACCCACCCGAATGGGTGGAGACATGTCATCACCTAATCCAGTTTAACAACCATTCTCGATTACATCACATCTCCAGGGGGATGATCTAATTACAGTTTCAAACATAATGCTGAATAGGAATTAGAAGGAATGGCTGCCTTTACAAAATGGGATTAGGATTAAAACATGGTTTTTCTAGGGTCCATACATCATTTCAAACCAGCCCACTTTAGTTCTAACTAGATCAGCTTCATTCATATCTTTAACTGAATTCACTATATACTTTTTATTTTTTAATATACTTTTCCCACCCCACCGCCCCCCCACCTCCACCACTTAAATCCACTATATTTTAAAAATTATATATAACTGACTGTTTTAGTTTGTTAAAGCTGCCAGGATGCAATATACCAGTAATGGAACAGCTTTTTTTTTTTTTTTTAAATTTTTTTATTAATCAAAAAAAAGAAAAGAAATTAACACAACATTTAGAAATCATTCCATTCTACACATGCACTCAGTAATTCTTAGCATCATCACATAGATGTATGATCATCATTTCTTAGTACATTTGCATCGATTTAGGAAAAGAACTAGCAAAACAGCAGAAAAAGATATAGAATGTTAATATAGAGAAGAGAATTAAAATAATAATACTAATAATATATATATATATAAAAAGGAAAAAGAAAAAAACAAAAACAAAAGATACAAACACACAAACAAACAAACAAAAAACCATATTTCAGGTGCAGCTTCATTCAGTGTTCCAACCTAGTTACATTACACTTAGGTATTATTGTGCTGTCCATTTTTGAGTTTTTGTATCTAGTCCTGTTGCACAGTCTGTATCCCTTCAGCTCCAATTACCCATTATCTTACCCTGTTTCTAACTCCTGCTGGTCTCTGTTACCAATGATATATTCCAAGCTGATTCTCGAATGTCGGTTCACATCAGTGGGACCTTACAGTATTTGTCCTTTAGTTTTGGGCTAGACTCACTCAGCATAATGTTCTCTAGGTCCATCCATGTTATTACATGCTTCCTAAGTTTAGTCTGTCTTAAAGCTGCATAATATTCCATCATAGGTATACGGCACAGTTTGTTTAGCCACTCGTCTGTTGATGAACATTTTGGCTGTTTCCATCTCTTTGCAATTGTAGATAATGCTGCTATAAACACTGGTGTGCAAATGTCTGTCTGTGTCTTTGCCCTTAAGTCCCTTGAGTAGATACCTAGCAGTGGTATTGCTGGGTCGTAATCCATTCTGCCATTCTATGTCTTTTGATTGGGAAATTCAGTCCATTAACTTTTAGTATTATTACTGTTTGGATAATATTTTCCTCTACCATTTTTGGCTTTTGTATTATATATATCATATCTGATTTTCCTTCTTTCTACACTTTACTCCATACCTCTCTCTTCTGTCTTTTCGTATCTGACTCTAGTGCTCCCTTTAGTATTTCTTGCAGAGCTGGTCTCTTGGTCACAAATTCTCTCAGTGACTTTTTGTCTATAAATGTTTTAATTTCTCCTTCATTTTTGAAGGACAATTTTGCTGGATATAGGAGTCTTGGTTGGCAGTTTTTCTCTTTTAGTAATTTAAATATAGCATCCCACTGTCTTCTAGCTTCCATGGTTTCTGCTGAGAAATCTACACATAGTCTTATTGGGTTTCCCTTGTATGTGACAGATTGTTTTTCTCTTGCTGCTTTCAAGATCCTCTCTTTCTCTTTGACCTCTGACATTCTAACTAGTAAGTGTCTTGGAGAACGCCTATTTGGGTCTATTCTCTTTGGGGTGCGCTGCACTTCTTGGATCTGCAAATTTAGGTCTTTCATAAGAGTTGGGAAATTTTCAGTGATAATTTCTTCCATTAGTTTTTCTCCTCCTTTTCCCTTCTCTTCTCCTTCTGGGACACCCACAACACGTATATTTGTGCGCTTCATATTGTCATTCAGTTCCCTGATCCCCTGCTCAAGTTTTTCCATTCTTTTCCCTATAGTTTCTGTTTCTTTTTGGAATTCAGATGTTCCATCCTCCAGTTCACTAATTGTAGCTTCTGTCTCTTTAGATCTACCATTGTAGGTATCCATTGTTTTTTCCATTTTTTCTTCTTTGTCCTTCACTCCCATAAGTTCTGTGATTTGTTTTGTCAGATTTTCTATTTCTTCTTTTTGTTCAGCCCATGTCTTCTTCATGTCCTCCCTCAATTTATTGATTTGGTTTTTGAAGAGTTTTTCCATTTCTGTTCGTATATTCAGCATTAGTTGTCTCAGCTCCTGTATCTCATTTGAACTATTGGTTTGTTCCTTTGACTGGGCCATATCTTCAATTTTCCGAGCGTCATCCATTATTTTCTGCTGGTGTCTGGGCATTTGATCAGATTTCCCTGGGTGTGGGACCCAGCTGGTTGAAAGCTTTTTCTGTGAAATCTCTTGGCTCTGTTTTTCTTTTCCTGCCCAGTAGGTGGCGCTCGTGGCGCTCGTCTGTCTGCACGGCAGTCGGCCCGGGAAACCGCGCGTGGAGGCGGGGGTCGCTGGCCGCCGCGGCTTGGGAGAGTGCTGGTCCTAATTGCCCAGCTGGCCCAAAACGCCAAGCGTGACGGGAGGGCCCCGCTATCCAACGTTCCCAGTCAGACCGGGGAGCCACGTGCGTGGAGGGGACCCCAGTCGCCAGCCGTCCCGGCCGGGAAAACGCGTGCCCCTCGGATATCTCACCGCAGCAGATTCTCCCTGCCCGTTCAGCTGTTCCAGAATGGGGTACGCTGTCTTTTTGGTCTCTGTCGTGACTCCGGGAGCTGTTTCGTATTGTTTCTGTTTCTTTAGTTGCTTTTCTGGAGGAGGAACTAAGACCCGCGCGTCTTACTAAGCTGCCATCTTCTCCTGGAACAGCTTTTAAAAAGGGAATTTATCAAGTTGCAAGATTATAATTCTAAGGCCATGAAAACATCCAAATTAAGGCACCAACACGAGGTTACCCTGTCTCAAGAAAGGCCTGTCTGGGAAGGCAAGCGGCTGGTTTCTGCTGGGATCTCTGGCTTCTGGATACCTCTGTCAGCTGGGAAGGCAAATGGGAATGTCTGCTAGCTTTCTCCCCTCAATTCATACTGCATCCCTGGGGGCATTTTCCTTCTGCTCCTCCAAAGAGCTCTGGCTGTGTGGACTCAGTCGGCAATGAAGCTTTTTCTAAAATGATTCCCTCTTAAAGGGCCCCAGTAAGCAACCCCACCTTGAATGAGTAGAGACACATCTCCATGGAAATTATTTAATCAAAAGATACCACTCACAACGGGGTGGGTCACGTCTCCATGAAAACAATAAAAAAAGATTCCATCTAGCAATACTGAATGAGGGTTAAAAATATGTTTGTTTTTTCAAACATACTTTCTTTGTTTACTGACTTAGATGTTAAAAATAAGTGGAAGATGTTTTTAAATTCTTTGTTATTTTGGGAGAAGATCTGTCATCACCAAATAAATACTAGACTCTAGAATTGAGAAAGAGGACAACTTGCAGCACAAGAAACTAGCAAAGAGTATCTTCCAGGTAAATCAATCAGCAGAAAAAAAAATGCAATGAGGAATGACGACACTGGGACTAGACTAAGCCACTTGAATATACATATACATATAAATATACACACATATATATATACACATACACATATACATTGCCTTAAATCTGTTCTGGAAAGAGTCTAGGCATAAAGGTGAGAAATGCACTCTATTAGGAGACTATTGCAGTGGTCTGGGGGGAGATGACAAGTCCTTGATAAGGTATGTGACAATAGAGAGATAGAGGAGGGAGGTATACAGGAGACATTTTTTGGTGGAATCAACAGGACTCAAAGGCTAATCAAATGAAGAGGCAAAAGATGGAAGAGAAGGGTTTGAGCAGCACATTTGATAAGATTTCTCAATATCCTTGGGGGAAAATGGGAGAATTATGGGCTGGTGGCAAGAACAGTTAGGCTGATGATTAATTACACCCATGTAGCCTAAGAGCACTGATGAATGGATTGATAGTTCTTTTTTTTTCAACTTTTTAAATTGTATAATATAATGTATATACAAAGCAAAGAAAGAAAAAAGTAGTTTTCAAAACACTCTTCAACGAGTAGTTACAGAACAGATCCCAGATTTTGTCATGGGCTACCATACCATTGTTTCAGATTTTTCCTTCTAGTTGCTTCAGAACATTGGAGGCTAGAAAGAATAAAAATATATATATATATATTTTTATCACAATTGACTTTTTTGTGAAAAATAACTTATACAAAAAAGCAATAAATTTCAAAGCACACCGCAACAATTAGTTGTAGAACAGATCTCTGACTTTGGTATGGGTTACAAATACACCATTTCAGGTTTTCATTTCTAAGCTGCTCTAAGATACTGGAGACTAAAAGAATAACAATATAATGATGCAGCAATCATACTAGTTTGTTAAACTCTACCTTCTTTGTATAACTCCAACATCATGGTTGATCTTTCTCCCAAGATCTTTCTCTTTTGGGCTATGCCCATTGTAAATTATTCATGTTGGAAGGGTCTGCCAATAATATGGGGTAGGGAGATGGATCTAGCTGACCTTATGGAGAGGTTAGGGCCTCTAGGTTTCAGGACTTATCCTGTCTAGGGACCCACCTGAAGGTTGTAGGTTTCTGGAAAATTACCCTACTGCATGGAGCCTTTGTAGAATCTCATATACTGCCCTAGGTGTTCTTTAGGATTGGCTGGAATGGTTTTGGTTGGGGGTTGGCAAGTTATGCTAAGTAGCCATGTCTAACTGAAGTTTGCCTAAGAGTGACCTCCAGAGTAGCCTCTGGACTCTATTTGAACTCTCTCAGCCACCAATACCTTATTTGTTATACTTCTATTCCCCCTTTTTGTCAGGATGGCATTGTTGTCCCATGGCACCATGTCCAGACTCATCAAAAGAGGTGGGCACAGCTTGTTTTTACCCTATAATACATGAAATGTGGAAGGGCAATGGGAAGAAAAAGGGAAAAGGAGGCAATTTAAAATTGCAGGGTAACAGGGCCGATACTGCAAAAGTTGATAATGCAAAAGTCTGGGAAATGGTGAAGGAAGAGTAAACAAGGTCCTCTTCAGAGCAATACCTGAGGAAAAGGGTCCTATGTGGTGACTCAAGCTGTACGCCACCTTGGTCGAATAAATTTAACAAAATCATTTAATTCGTTTATATTTGTGTTCGCTGCTGTAAAGAAGAAATTGCTTAATCCCAGTCTGTTGCCAAGATTGTTCTGAAGGTCAGAGGAGATAGGGGCCAAATACGGGGTTGGCCTGAGACTCCACCAGGTGATCCCACCTCCGAGGAACAACGAAAAGTGTCATGTTACCTTTAGGCCCACCAGGGGATTGGCCCCAGATTATTTAGTGGGTAGCCAGCACCCGACCTTTGGCGCTTTAGGGTTGGGGGTGGAGCCATAGTCGGCGCCAGGCCGACTGCGAAATTGCGGGGGTGGAGCTGCTCCGCGGGTTCAGTCAAAGTCTGTTCCCTCCTGGCAGCGGGTGCGCCTCGCACTCCCCAGAGACCCGCGGCATCGGCTGCTAGGATGGTGGAGGCGTGGTATATGGACGAGTCCTCCGAGGACCAGAGGAAGCCCCACAGACTGGAGCCCAGCCGCCCGGCTGACCTGGAGCTGCTGCGTCAACTCGGGGTCATTTACTGGAAGGTACGCTGGAAGGCAAGGAAGGAGGCCGAGTTCAGGGAACGCGGCTGGAGCTCGACCTTTCTAACCCTACAAGACCACGCGCACCGCCCGCCCTCTCCACGGCAGCGGTGGGATCTGCGTAATCGGGACGCGCCTGTGCACTGTGTCCTGCTGCAGCTGCTCCAGGAAGGGGTTCCTAGAACTAGCGGGTGGGCGTGGGAAGGCCACCTCATAGGTTCCCCGCCCCCCAACCATGTTTCTCCTCGCGTTCCACGCAGATCCCCATGCTGGCTTCAGCCGCCATGACGGCGCAGGCGCGGGGCTCGGAGGGGCGCGGCCGCGCCTCTGGCACCCTGGGAGCGCCGCGCATGCTCAACAGCGGGACTGGGCCGAAGGCGTGAAGCGCCTCTGGGCTGAGGCGGGGACCTTGTATTAGTGTGACGCCCATCCCCCAACTGGTTTCTCCTCTTAAAAAGGCTCCAGGGTCTCTATTCCGATGGGTGGGATTTATCCAGAGTGGACGATAGGCGTGTTCTCCTGGAGTTGTCCTCAGTCCCCAAACGGGGCGCTCACTCCCCTGGTGGGTTTTGGGAATTGGGGTGAAGAAGGAGATCCCGAGTGTCCGCACAGGCACGTGACGTGAGAGAAGTTGTGACTGGGACTAGCGGAGAGGCCCTTCCAGGTGTGATAAGTGACCCTGAGGCAGGCTGAGTTTCTGATTGGTTGGGTGAGGCTCCCAGTTATGGAAATAACGCTGAATTGTTGGGTCGAAGGAAGCAGATGACTTTAGGCTGTAAGGAATGATGAGAAGAAGAATTTGTGAAGTTCCTTTTTTACCCCCTTCAGTACTCTTTGTATGTTGTTGAGCCTTAATTTTTTTTTCGCATGGGCAGGCACCTGGAATCGAACCCGGTGTCCGGCATGGCAGGCAAGATTGCCTGCTGAGCCCCTGTGGCCCGCCCCAGCCTTGATTTTTAAAGTGTTTGTAAAGGCGTGTTATTCTGAATTCTTTGCTGACACATGTAGCGGGACTACTGGGATGGAAGAACGTATTAAAGAATTTGTCTCTCCCGTGCAGCTCAGTGTGGGGCTCCTGAACCCTTCTGTAGAAATGCTTTGTAATTTTAGCCTTAGAAAAGGCTTATTTGCGTTCAACCGTGCTTAAATCTTTAGTGCTTACACATCGTTCTTCCTGATACTCTCAGCTTGTTTGTTTTTTAATGGTTATGAGATACAAGGATTTATTGCGACTGGATGGGTTATGTGAGAGGGGTAGGTTGAAAAGGGGCTTTAACAAGTACTTGGTAGAGTTTTTTCTCTTACCTAACTTGTGGTTTGCATGCTCAGAATGAAATTTGAACGCAGACTTACTCTGGAGCTAGTTTTTTTTTTAATTAAAAAAAACATGAGCGAGGTGCATAGAATATTCCAGCATAAAACATCTTTAGAGATCATTTGAACCATTTTAAATAACACATTGTGTTAAATAGAGAAACTAAGCTGTGGGAACCCAATGCCCTTTCCGTGATAAAGTGCTTCCTTCCAAGATAAACATTCTGATTTTATGTGTATGTTAATTTTTACTTGGTACTTGTCTTTTCCTGGGTTAAAATGTAACAATCTACTGGAAACTAGCAAGTGGTTTATAGTTTCTTTTTGAGAGGAAATGTTTTGTTTTGTAATAAAATCTAGTTTATTTGCTATCCACACAACCAGAAGAGTCAAATTACTTCTTTTTGAGGGGTTCCATTTGCATTTTTCAATTGAATAGCAAGAATGAAACTGCAAGTCAAGGTTGAAATGTATCCAAAGAATAAAATAAGACATTTTAAAAAAGCATCTTTTGGGTCATTCTATCATGTCAAACCCAGTTTCTGCTACCTTCTAGTTCTGCTCTAGATAAGTTAAAGGACTGTCTAAACTAAATTATGTTTAGTTTGTTGGTTTTAGTGTCCTATGTATTTTATTTTATTCCTGTTCTTTGAAAATTGCTATTAAATATGCTTTCTTAAGGAAAGTAACATTCTGGATCAGCGGGGACATTTTGGCGTATCTGTTATTAGTGACATGGTCTAGTGATAGAAAACTCTCATATGTCCTCATACACGATTGAAAGTTAGATTGTCTTAATTTGGAGTGATACAGTGCATATCAGGTGACGAATTTTCTAGTTTTGGGAGTCATCTTAGTAGAATGTCTTGATGACTAGTACTTCTGAGTTATTCTGGAGTTTGCTATTCAGTATCGGTGATAAAATGTCCATATTATGCAACATAAAGGAAAGTTTGTTAAGTACATTACAAATAGTTTTAAATAAGTGTTAAGCTTAATTCTGGAGGAGGAATGCCTCATGGAGGTGACATTAAGATTGTACTTTAAAGGATAGATAGGACTGTGATAAATAGAAAAGGTAAATGGACATTCTGAGCTTTGGAAAGGGCATAAGCAAGGTTGTGGGAATGTGAAATATGAAATGTCTTTGAGGACTAGAAAATAAACCTATTTGATTTAGAATGTAGACTTTTTAAATTAAGAAAATAGAGACATTTCTGTGGCCACATCATAGAAAGCCTCACATTCCAGCCTAATGGACTTGGGTTTTATTTGTATAGGCTGTGAGTATCAGCATACCTTTTAAACCAGGGAAACACAATGACCAAAAAGATCTCATGTATCAGTTTGGTTTGCAGAATGGTTTGGTGGTAGAAAAATACAATGCAGGTGAGCATAGTGTGCCATTGGACAGGCTTGAGACAATGAGAACTTGAATAAGAATTGTAGTAATGGAATTAGAAATATGAAAAAAAAAAAAAACCTCCCAGGCTGGACTTTTAGAGAGAATGGAGGTAGGTTCAAGCATAACTCCATTACTTCCAGCTAGGTATTTTGAAAATGGAAAAATCATTAAAAGAAGTAGGGAAAGAGAGTTTGTTTAGGATTGAGAGAGGAATAGATGAGGACTTGAGAATATAATTGTATTGGAGATCCAGAAAAAGAATTTTTACATCTTTCTGTATTATTTTGATCTCTTGTTTGTTGTTGTTTAAACTCGTTTAGCTGGATGCTGACAAATATGAGAATGATCCAGAATTAGAAAAGATCCGAAAAGAGAGAAACTACTCGTGGATGGACATAATAACCATAAGCAAAGAAAAATTACCAAATTATGAAGAAAAGGTAAGGAAGTCCGAGTTTCCTGGGCTGCTCAAGCAAATACCATGGAATGGGCTGGTTTAAACAATGGGAATTCATTATTAGTTTTGAGACTAAGAGAAAGTACAAATCAAGGTGTCATCAAAGCCATGCTTTCTTCCTGAAGATTATCACTCTGGGACTGGCTGCTGGTGATCCCTGGTCCTGGGCTTCTCTATCTCAGGGCAGTGCACATGGTGGTTTCCCCTGGCCTCTCTGTTCTCTTCCAGGTTCCACTGAATTTAAACTTTTTGCTTACAGTGACTTTCTCTCTGTCCCTGAATTTCATTCTATTTGTAATCCTATCTAGCAGTAGGATTAAAGCCCATTCTTAATTGAAGTAATTTCATCCTGCTTCACACCTGCAGGAAGGGATTAAGTTCAAGAACATGTTTTTCTGGGGTACATACAGCTCCAAAACACCATAGAGACTTTACTTTTTTGGATGGGGGGAAATTATTATATCTACTACCAATGCAGGATTTTCCTTTTTTTTTTTTTTTTAATGTCTTTGTTTGGATTTTATTTTAGGGTAGTGGTGCCTCATGACTGAATTGGGAAGTAGTTCCTCCTTTTCAATATTTTGAAATTATGTGTGCAGAATTGGTATAAATTCTTCCAAAAATGTCTGGTAGGGTTCACCAGTGAAACCATCTGGGCCTGGTGCTTTCTGTTTTGGAAAGTTAACAACCATTGATTCAGTTTCTTTAATAGATATAGGATTCTTCAGATAATCTATTTCTCCTTGTGAGAGTTTTGTGGTTTGTTTCTCTCAAGGTATTGGTTCATTTAATCTATGTTATAAATTTGTATACTTAAGAGTTCTTTTTTATTTCTCAAGGCGCATGGGCTAGGACTTCAACCCAGGCCAAATGGCAGGTGAACATTCTACCACTGAACCACCCCTGAACCCAAAGAGTTCTTAGTATTTACTTATTATCTTTTAAAGGCCATGGGATTCAAAGCAATTGCTCTTCTTTCATTTCTGATATTAGTAATTTGTGTCTTCCCTCTTTTCGTTTGTTGGTCTGGCTAGAGATATAGCAATTTTTTTTTTCCGATTTTTTAAATAATTTTTATTAATTAAAAAGAAATTACAAGAAAGAAATACAAACATCCATAATATATGCTCATTCCATTCTACATATATAATCAGTAATTCACAATATCATCACATAGTTGCATATTCATCATCATGAGCATTTCTTAGAACATTTACATCAATTCAGAAAAAGAAATAAAACGAAAACAGAAAAAAAAATATTATACATACCATACCCCTTACGTATCCCTTTCATTGATCACTAGCATTTCAAACTAAATTTATTTTAACATTTGTTCCCCCTATTATTTATTTTTATTCCGTGTGTTCTACTCATCTGTTGACAAGGTAGATAAAAGGAGCATCGGACACAAGGTTTTCACAATCACACAGTCACATTGTGAAAGCTATATCGTTATTCAATCATCTTCAGGAAACATGGCTACTGGAGCACAGCTCTACATTTTCAGGCAGTTCCCTCCAGCCTCTCCATTACATCTTGGATAACAAGGTGATATCTACTTAATGCATAAGAATAACCTACCTCCAGGATAATCTCTCAACTCTGTTTGGAATCTCTCAGCCATTGACATTTTATCTCATTTCACTCTTCCCCCTTTTGGTCGAGAAGGTTTTCTCAATCCCTTGATGCTGAGTCTCAGCTTATTCTAGGGTTTTTCTCAACTCCTTGATGCTGAGTCTCAGCTCATTCTAGGATTTCTGTTCCATTTTGCCAGGAAGGTCCACACCCCTGGGAGTCATGTCCCACGTAGATGGGGGAGGGTGGTGAGTTTGTTTGTTGTGTTGGCTGGAGAGAGAGGCCACATCTGAGCAACGAAAGAGGTTCTCTTGGGGGTGACTCTTAGGCCTAAAGTTTAAGTAGGCTTGACCTATCCTTTGTGGGGTTAAGTTTCATATATTTCATTGACTTTTGCTCTTAACTTTTTTTTCTTACCTTCTGCTTGCTTTAGGCTTAAAGTGCTTCTCGTTATCTAGTTTCCTAAGGTGAAACTTAAATCACTGATTTTTTTTTGGGGGGGGGGGGTGCATGGTCCAGGAATCGAACCTGGGTCTCCTGCATGTATGACGAACCTTCTACCACTGAATCACTCCAATTTTTATTTTTAAATCTTTCTTTTTTTTTCTAATAGATATATTCAGGGCTATAATTTTCCCCCTAAGCACCACTTGTTCTACATCCTACAAATTTTGATGCTATGTTTTCCTTTTCATTTAGTTCAAAATATTTAAAAATTTCTCTTGAAATTCTTTGATCCATATGTTATTTGGAAATGTGTGCTTCCTCTCCAGATATTTTGGGATTTTCTAGCTATCTTTCTGTTACTCGTTTCCAGTTGATTCCATTGTGGTCTGAGAATGTACTTAATATGATTTAATTTGTTAAAGATGTGGTCTGTCTTGGTGAGTGTTCCATGTGAACTTGATAAGCATGTGTACTCTACTGTTGTTGGATGAAATGTTCTATAAATGTCAGATCAGGTTGATTAATTGTGTGTGTGCTTTCACTACATCCGTACTGATTTTATGCTTGCTGGATTTGTAAATTACAAGATGGGTGTTGAAGTCTCCAACCATAAGAGTGGATTTCTCTGTTTCTCCTTGCATTTCTATCAGTTTTTGCCTTATATGTTTTGACGCTGTTGTTAGGTGCATACCTGTTTAGGATTGTTGTGGTTTATTGGAGAATTGACCCCTTTTGCATCATGTAATGCTTTCTATATCCCTCATGATTTTCATTGTTCCAAAGTCTGCTTTATCTGAAATTCATACAGCTGTTTACATTTTCTTTTGATTAGTGTCCATTCGTCTGTTATATCTTTTTCCATCCCTTTCCTTTTTTTTTAATTAAGAAAAACTTTTATTAAGAGAAGTTTTGTTCTGAGTTTTACAGGTCCAGAGCAAATGGGGAAAATTTTGCCTTAGAACTGTCCATACCTTTAACTAACTTTGATGAGACTTTGCACCGATTTTAATCTTGTATTAATCTTGTGTTTGAAATGTTACTAGAACGGTTTAAGATTCTCTGAAATTGTTATGGAATGATTGTATTTTGTGTATGGGGAAAACATGCCTTTTTTAGCTTCCAGAGTGAAATGTGCTGGTTTGAAAGGATGTATGCCTCCTAGAAAACCCATGTTTTAATCAAAATCCCATTTCATAAAGGTAGAATAATCCTTATTCAGTACTGTATGCTTGAAACTGTAATCAGATCCTCTCCCTGGATGATGTGACTTGGTCAAGAGTGGTTGTTAAGCTGGATTAGGTGACGACATGTCTCCACCCATTTGGGTGGGTCTTGATTGATTTATTGGAGTCCTATAAAGGAGGAAACATTTTGGAGAATAGGAGATTCAGAGAGAGCAGAAAATGCTGCAGCATCACGAAGCCGAGAGTCCACAAGCCAGCGACCTTTGGAGATGAAGAAGGAAAACCTCTCCCGGGAAGCTTCATGAAACCAGAAGCCAGGAGAGAAAGCTAGCAGATGATGCTGGTGTTTGCCACGTGCCCTTCCAGATGAGAGAGAAACCCTGCCTATGTTCACCTTGTGCCCTTCCCTTGAGAGAGAAACCCTGAACTTCACTGGCCTTCTTGAACCAAGGTATCTTTCCCTGGACGCCTTTGACTAGACATTTCTATAGACTTGTTTTAATTGAACATTTTCTCAACCTTAGAACTATAAAGTAGCAACTTATTAAATTCCCTTTTTTTGGTAACTTTTTTTTTATTAATTAATGGAAAAAAAGAAATTAACCCAACATTTAGAAATCATACCATTCTACATATGCAATCAGTAATTCTTAACATCATCACATAGATGCATGATCATCGTTTCTTAGTACATTTGCATTGGTTTAGAAGAACTAGCAACACAACAGAAAAAGATATAGAATGTTAATATAGAGAAAAGAAATAAAAGTAATAATAATAGTAAAAAAAACAAAACAAAACAAAAACCTATAGCTCAGATGCAGCTTCATTCAGTGTTTTAACATGATTATTTTACAATTAGGTATTATTGTGCTGTTCTTTTTTAGTTTTTGTATCTAGTCCTGTTGCATAGTTTGTATCCCTTCAGCTCCAATTACCCATTGTCTTACCCTGTTTCTAACTCCTGCTGGACTCTGTTACCAGTGACATATTCCAAGTTTATTCTCAAATGTCGGTTCACATCAGTGGGACCATACAGTATTTGTCTTTTAGTTTTTGGCTAGACTCACTCAGCATAATGTTCTCTAGGTCCATCCATGTTATTACATGCTTCATAAGTTTATCCTGTCTTAAAGCTGCGTGATATTCCATCGTATGTATATACCACAGTTTGTTTAGCCACTCGTCTGTTGATGGACATTTTGGCTGTTTCCATCTCTTTGCAATTGTAAATAACGCTGCTATAAACATTGGTGTGCAAATGTCCGTTTGTGTCTTTGTCCTTAAGTCCTTTGAGTATATTCCCAGCAATGGTATTGCTGGGTCGTATGGCAATTCTATATTCAGCTTTTTGAGGAACCGCCAAACTGCCTTCCACAGTGGTTGCACCATTTGACATTCCCACCAACAGCGGATAAGTGTGCCTCTTTCTCCGCATCCTCTCCAGCACTTGTCATTTTCTGTTTTGTTGATAATGGCCATTCTGGTGGGTGTGAGATGATATCTCATTGTGGTTTTGATTTGCATTTCTCTAATGGCCAGGGACATTGAGCTTTTTTTCATGTGCCTTTTGGCCATTTGTATTTCCTCTTCTGAGAGGTGTCTATTCAAGTCTTTTTCCCATTTTGTAACTGGGTTGGCTGTCTTTTTGTTGTTGAGTTGAACAATCTCTTTATAAATTCTGGATACTAGACCTTTGTCTGATATGTCATTTCCAAATATTGTCTCCCATTGTGGAGGCTGTCTTTCTACTTTCTTTTTTTTTTTTTTTAACATTTTTTTTTTATTAATTAAAAAAAGAATTAACAAAACAATTAGAAATCATTCCAATCTACATGTACAATCAGTAATTCTTAATAACATCACATAGTTGCATATTCATCATTTCTTAGTACATTTGCATCGATTTAGAAAAAGAAATAAAAAGACAACAGAATAAGAATTAAAACAATAATAGAAAGAAAAAAACAAAAACAAAAACAAAAAACCTATACCTCACATGCAGCTTCATTCAGTGTTTTAACATAATTGCATTACAATTGGGTAGTATTGTGCTGTCCATTTCTGAGTTTTTATATCCAGTCCCGTTGTACAGTCTGTATCCCTTCAGCTCCAATTATCCCTTCTCATTTTTTTTTTTTTAATTAGCGGAAAAAAAGAAATTAACCCAACATTTAGAGATCATACCATTCTACATATGCAATCATTAATTCTTAACATCATCACATAGATGCATGATCATCATTTCTTAGTACATATGCATTGGTTTAGAAGAACTAGCAACATAACCAAAAAAGATATAGAATGTTAATATAGAGAAAAAAATAAAAGTAATAATAGTAAAATCAAAACAAAACAGAACAAAACAAAAACCTATAGCTCAGATGCAGCTTCATTCAGTGTTTTAACATGATTACTTTACAATTAGGTATTATTGTGCTGTCCATTTTTGAGTTTTTGTATCTAGTCCTGTTACACCGTCTGTATCCCTTCAACTCCAATTGGCCATTATCTTACCCTGTTTCTACCTCCTGCTGGACTCTGTTATCAAGGACATATTCCAAATTTATTCTCGAATGTCTGTTCACATCAGTGGGACCATACAGTATTTGTCCTTTAGTTTTTGGCTAGACTCACTCAGCATAATATTCTCTAGGTCCATCCATGTTATTACATGCTTCATAAGTTTATCCTGTCTTAAAGCTGCATAGTATTCCATCGTATGTATATACCACAGTTTGTTTTAGCCACTCTTCTGTTGATGGAGATTTCGGCTGTTTCCATCTCTTTGCAATTGTAAATAACGCTGCTATAAACATTGGTGTGCAAATGTCCGTTTGTGTCTTTGCCCTTAAGTCCTTTGAGTATATTCCCAGCAATGGTATTGCTGGGTCGTATGGCAATTCTATATTCAGCTTTTTGAGGAACCGCCAAACTGCCTTCCACAGTGGTTGCACCCTTTGACATTCCCACCAACAGTGGATAAGTGTGCCTCTTTCTCCGCATCCTCTCCAGCACTTGTCATTTTCTGTTTTGTTGATAATGGCTATTCTGGTGGGTGTGAGATGATATCTCATTGTGGTTTTGATTTGCATTTCTCTAATGGCCAAGGACATTGAGCATCTCTTCATGTGCCTTTTGGCCATTTGTATTTCCTTTTCTGATAGGTGTCTGTTCAAGTCTTTTTCCCATTTTGTAATTGGGTTGGCTGTCTTTTTGTTGTTGAGATGAACAGTCTCTTTATAAATTCTGGATACTAGACCTTTATCTGATATATCATTTCCAAATATTGTCTCCCATTGTGAAGGCTGTCTTTCTACTTTCTTGATGAAGTTCTTTGATGCACAAAAGTGTTTAATTTTGAGGAGTTCCCATTTATTTATTTCCTTCTTCAGTGCTCTTGCTTTAGGTTTAAGGTCCATAAAACCGCCTCCAGTTGTAAGGTCCATAAGATATCTCCCAACATTTTCCTCTAACTGTTTTATGGTCTTAGACCTAATGTTTAGATCTTTGATCCATTTTGAGTTAACTTTTGTATAGGGTGTGAGAGATGGGTCTTCTTTCATTCTTTTGCATATGGATATCCAGTTCTCTAGGCACCATTTATTGAAGAGACTGCTCTGTCCCAGGTGAGTTGGCTTGACTGCCTTATCAAAGATCAAATGTCCATAGTGAATTCCCTTTTAAAAAGCCATTCTGATTCTGGTATATTGCATTCCAGCAGCTAGCAAACTAGAACAACAGCATTTTTATTCTCTGTGATATCTGCTATTTTTCTGTTTATTCTTTGAAATTCCTCTTTAGGCTTTTCTAATGATTAATCTCTTTTATGTCATTAGCC
Source organism: Tamandua tetradactyla (assembly GCF_023851605.1). Lineage (NCBI taxonomy): Eukaryota > Metazoa > Chordata > Mammalia > Pilosa > Myrmecophagidae > Tamandua > Tamandua tetradactyla. The sequence goes on along the minus strand of NC_135329.1, from coordinate 48,146,446 downwards.
ATCCCATTTATTTCATTTAGTAGAGTTATATGAACATGTGTGATTAGTTGTTCCAACATCTGTGTCTCCTCTGGTGTTTTAATTTGGTCATTAAGCTGGGCTCTGTCTGCATTATGATGTTTAGTGATCTTCTGCTGTCTTTGTGGCATGTAAGTATATTGATTGATTTACTTTGAAAGACTGCCTTCAGTAGTCTAAAGCCTTGTATTTGCAGGATAGATATGGATCAGGATGCAGGACAAGGGGCGGGACACAATAGCATGGTGATTTGTTGCAGTGCAGGTATAGGTGCAGGTTGGGGATACTACCCTGGTGCCTGTGAGTATGGGCACCCAGGGGAGGATGTGGCTGTGCGGGTGCATGGTTATGAGTGGTGAGATCCTAGTGTGCTCTGATGTAGGGCACAGGGCCCTTTTGCGCATGCATGAGATAAGAGCAGTGAGTTGGCGTTGTGCCTGCATGGGCTGAGGGTGGGTGTAGCCTGGGTATGGAGGTAAGTGCCAGAAAATTTTTTAATTGCATTCTTTAAGTTACCATCAGAGGCAAATCCACCATCCCTTCATTCACTTTAAGTCAATGTGCATCCACAAAGGTTACTTCCCATCTTGTCTCATAAAATTTTTGAGATCTTGCCAGCTGACTCTTGAAGATAAATTCTCAACTGAAAGCTGATTTTCTTTTCTTACAGGTGGAGCGTTTCATCTGTCATTTTGAGGTCTGCAGCTACTCAAACGATCAGAGTAGCATCTTCCTCTTCCACCTTGAGTTCGAGCCATAGCATATTCAATATTTACCCTTTCATTGCAGAATTCTTTTCCATCAAGTTCATAAACAGCATCATCTGCATCCTTGGATCCTCAAATTCCACAAAACCAAAGCCTTTTTTCAGATTAGTAACTCTTCTTCGTCCATACCCCTTGAAGTGTCTTTCCATGTCTTTCTTTCTGACTGCTGGATTTAGTCTCCTGATGAATTCTCCAGAGCTATCATGATGTCCAGCGACTATTACCTACTGGACAGGATCTTTGGCAGCTGAGACCCAGAGTCTGTAGTCTGTGATAGAGTCCTAGCCCTTTATTTTTCTCCTCTCCCTCTAGGATACTGATGGTTCTTATATTTGTGCGCTTTGTGTTATCCATCATTTCCCTGTGATCCAATTAAAAAATTTCCATCTTTTTTTGTCATTTGTTCTTGTGTGTATTCGAGATCAAATGTCCTGTCCTCTAATTCAGTTATTCTTTCTTCTGTCTCTTCATATCTTCCTTTGTGTATCTCTAGTATATTTTTGATTTGCTCTATAGTATCTTTCATCTCTGTGATATCTGCTTTTTTCCTGTTTGTTCTTTCAAATTCTTCTCTGTTCTCTTCTAATGTCTTCTTCATATCCTTTATGTCACTAGCCAGTCCATTAAATTTATTTAGTTGAGTTGTACGACCATCTTTGTATTGTCATTCCAAAGTTTTTGTCTCCTCCAGTGTTTTAATTTGGTTGTAAGGCTGGACTCTTATCTGTCTGCACCTTCATTTTTGTTCTAGTTTGCTAGCTGCCGGCATGCAATATACCAGAAACAGAATGACTTGCTAGAAGGGGGATTTATTAAATTGCAAGTTTATACTTCTAAGGCCATGAAAATGTACAAATTAAAGTAAGTCTATAAAAATATCTAAATTAAGGCACCAATACGAGGTTACCTTCACTCAAGAAAGGCTGAAGAAGTTTGGGATTTCTCTGTCACTGGAAGAGCACATGGCGAAGTCTGCTAGCTTTTTTCCCTGGCTTCTTGTTTCATGAACCTCCCCTGGGGATGTTTTCCTTCTTTGTCTCCAAAGGTCTCTGGCTGTGTGGGCTCTGGTTACTCTAAAGCATTTTCCAAAATGGTTCCCACTTAAAGGGTGGGTGGAGACACATCTCCGTGGAAATAATAAAAAAGATACCACCCAGCAATATTGAATGAGGATAAAGGGACATGGCTTTTCTGTGATACACAATAGATTCAAACTGGCACAATATGCTTTGTGATTTTCTCTTGCCTTTGAGACAATTTTATCTTGATCGGGTTACTTTGGAAGTTGATTTCCCTCAGTAGTATAAGCGTTTGTATTTGTGAGATGGGTGTGGGATGGGGTGCAAGGCATGGTACAAGCCATACATAGCAGTGTGGTGTCAGGGCTAGATGTGGGGCAGGGGCTCTATGCTGGTGCCTGGGACTGTGGCGGGCAGTGCATTGCATGGGGGACACAGTGGCAGGGTATGGCAGGAGGTTGATCATGGGGGCTGAGTGGGTATGTGGTACATAAGGGGTTGGGGACATGGGTATATGGGGTCGGGTGTGTGGGCAGGGTGCTGGTACATTTATGTTGTGCAGGGGTGAGGGCTCTGGTAGAAGGGGTGGGGTGTGGATGCATATGTGAATGCATTTGAGAGTGGTTGGGGTGCAGGTGGGTAGGGCACCAGTTCGTGTTTGCAGGAAGAATGGTGTGGTTGTGCACAGGGCATGGGTGTACACACATGGGGGCAGGAGTTGGGAGGAGGGCACAGGTGTGTGAATGAGAGGCTGGTAAGGTGCATGTGTGTGCGTGGGGTGCTTGAGGCACCAGAGGGCTTGCGTGTAATGCACAGGGATCGTGAGTCATGGTTTATAGGGATTTGGGGCGTGGGTCATTTGGACTCTCATGGTCGGTGAGTCTCAGATGCATGAGACATGGGGGATTGGGATGCGGGGTATGGTGGGGACAGTGTGTATGCGTGTATGGGTGTGGTGCATTCAAGGAGCATGGCTTGGCTTACTGCCTTGTCCTTGCCTCCTTGTCCATGCACTCCTGAGGGTTCCTAGTCTCCATTTGTTAGAGGGTGCGTTAGGCTCTTTGCACTAGATGGATGTTCTCCGCTTCTCTGTATCTTGATTTCTCAGCTTTTCCCTCCCAGGATCTTAATCTGTATGGTGTAGAAGACCCTCTCAGGTCACTTACACCCTGAAGTCACTCTCCCCGGTAATTTTTCTGAAACTTCTCTACCAATTTCTTGTAGCAGGGGTGAACTTGGCCTGTCTATCCTATTCTGTCATGTTCCCAAAAGTTCTTTCCTTCACTTTCTCTGGATAAAGAATTTTAGGTTCGTGAGTTGTTTTCTTTCAACACTTTAAATGTTTGAAAAGTTGTTCCACTCTTTTATCGCTTGCATGATTTCTGATGAGGAGTTTGATATAATTTTCTATAGGTAAGCCTCCCTCCCCTTCTGCCCTGACTTCTTTCAAGATTTGTCTTTGTATTTGGTTTTCTGAAGTTTCACTATGATGTGGCTAGGTGTAGATTGTTTTTCTTTTTGCGGATTTATCCTGCTTGGTGTTCTCTGAGCTTTTTGGGTCTGTGATTTGGTATCTGTTATTAATTTTGGAAAATCTTAGCCATTGTCCAAACATTTCTTCTCTTTTCTCTCCTTCTGGTATGCTAGCATTGTATATGTAACAGCTTTTGTAATTGTCTCACAATTCCTGGATAGTTCTCCCCACACCCTTCTCTTTTCTCTTTGCATTTCAGTTAGGGAAATTTCTAGTGACATATTTTCAAGCTCACTAATTGTTTCCTTGGCTGTGTCCAATCTACTGATGAGCCCATCAAGCGTACTCATCTTTTCTGTTATGGTATTTTTTTTATTTCTAGCATTACTTTTATTTTAAGAATCAGCAGATAGAAAATTTATTGGATACACATGTGAGAGGACATGTGGGCACTCTTGTAAAGTCAGAGGTGAGAAAGGTGAGAGGCCGTTAGCACTTCTTTATGATTTTTTCTTAAGAGTTTCCATCTCTGCGTACGTTACCCATCCATTCTTACAGCATATGGTCTACTTTTTCCATGAGAGGCCTTAACATATTAATCATAGTTATTTGAAATTCCTATCTGGTACTTCCAAAATAGTTTATTTGAGTGTGGTTCTTATGCTTTTCTTTGTCTCTTTATAGACTGTTTTTCTTGCCTTTTAGCATGCCTGATCATTAATTTTTTGTTGAAAGCTAGTGCATGATGTATTGGTTAGTAGTAATTGAAATAAATAGGCCTTTATTCAGAGAATTTATGTTGCTCTGGCTGGGAGCATTAATGTTTAATGTTTAATGATTGCTGTAGCTGTAGATGTCAAGGGTTTAATTTCCTCTAGGATCCAAGTTTTTTGTCTATCCTGTGGTATTTGGATTTCTCTAAGAACTTCTTAAATTGGTTATGTATCTTGGAGATCTTTCAGTTGTAATTCATTGCTATTATTCTGTAACCCTGTTGATGTGATATTAAGATATGGGAAATGAGAAGTACTCTATAACTTTATGATTATATCTCAGCCTTAATGAGCTTGACTCCTTAGGGTGTGACTTTCAGAATTGTTTCTGATGAGCAAATTGCTGTTATCCTTGGCTTTGTTTTTCTTATGTAATGTGTCTTTTTCTCTTTGCTACTTTTAAGATTTTCTCTTTATTGCTGGTTTTAAGAAATTTCATTGTGATGTATCTGTAGTTTTTGTCAAATCAGGAAAAATTTTGGCCATTATTTCTCCAAATCTTTTTTCTCTATTATGCTGATTTGAAATTGTTATGTTCCCCAGAAAAGCCATGTTTTCTTAATTGTGATCCAATATTATATTGTGGGAACTTTGATAAGTTTGTTTCCACACAGGCTGACCCACTCAATTGTGAGTGTGCCTTTTGATTAAATGGAGATTAGACTGCTCATTGTAGGTGGGTCTTCATTAGTTTACTGGAGTGTTTTAAAAGAGGAGACATTTTGGAGGAAGTTCAGATATTTGGAGGACAGTTGCTTCAGAGCTGACAGAGAAGAAGACGTTTGGTGATGCTTGAAGTGCCAACAGAGAGAGCAGACTCCTAGACGTGGACATTTGGAGATACAGAGCCCAGCAGATGTTGCCATGTGCCTTCCCATGAAATGCTAAACAAAACAGAATGCACAGTTATGCCCTGGAGCAACTAAGTGAAGGCCCACAGATGCCTAGAGAGGCATCAGTGGCTGGAAGCAATGGAACCAGGAATAAGGACCAGTAGACACCAGCCATGAACTTTCCCTCTCAGATGCCTTAGTTTGGACATTTTTATGGCCTTAGAACTGTAAACTTGTAACTAATTAATTCCTGTTTTAAAAGCCATTCCATTTCCAGAATGGTATATTGCATTCTGGCCACATTTAACAAACTAAGATACACCCTGAGTTTGAGGACTCCATTTACAGGTGTATTAGGCTGGTTGAAATTCTTCACAGTGGTCTATTTATGTTTTTTCTTTTCTTTTTTTGGTCATTCTTTCTGTGTTTCATTTTGATTAGTATCTATTGCTAGGTATTCAAGTTCACTTTTGCAATGTCTAATCTGCCATTTATCCCATCCACTTTTTTTTAATTGAAGTTGTAGTTTTATCTAAAAGTTCTGTTTATATATATTTTTTATCTTTCATGTCTAACTTTTTGAACACATGTAATACCATTATAATAATTGTTTTAATGTCTTATTCTGCTGATTCTAACATCTGTGTCAGTTCCAGGTTGTTTTGGTTGAGTGATGTGACAGTTAGGATCTCGGCCAGGTGATGGTGCCCAGTTGTCTGGTCAGGCAGGCACTGGCTTAAGCATTACAGCAAGGATATTCTGTAACTAGTTGATCAGCCACAAAGCTGGTTTATTAAAAATCATCAGTCGATTGATTATGTCTGTGGCTGAGTTTATCTGTGATCAGATAAGCATACTGGTCTAGCTTTCTAGTTGCTGGAATGCAATATACCAGAATTAGAAAGGTTTTTAAAAGGAGGGATTTACTAAGTTGCAAGTATACAGTTCTAAGGCTGTGAAAATGTCCAAATTAGTGCAAGTCTATAGAAATGTGCAATCTAAGGCATCCAGGTTAAGATACCTTGGTTCAAGAAGGCTGATGAAGTTCAGGGTTTCTCTCTCAACTGGAAAGGTACATGGTGAACATCATGACTTCTGTTAGCTTTCTCTCTAGGCTTCTTGTTTCTTCCAGCTCCCCTGGGGGCATATTCCTTCTTCATCTCCAAAGGTTGCCGACTGCATGGGCTCTCATGAGTCTCATGGCTCTGCTGCTCTCCAAATGTTTCACTTTTTAAAGGATTCCATTAAACTAATCAAGACCCACCTGGAAGGGGTAGAGTCGCATCTTCCTTTAATCAAAGGTTAGTACTCACAATTGGGTGTGTCACATTTCCATGGAGATAATCAAATAAAAAGATTCCAAACTACATTATTGAATAGGGGTTAAAAGGAAAGGTTGCCCCCACAAGATTGGATCAGGATTCAAACATGTATTTTCTAGGGTATATAATCCTTTCAAACTGGCATAGGTGCCTCTTCCGCTAACAAGATAATCTAATCTGTTGGATTTGATTCAACCAGATGAAGGGTTTTAAGGGAGAAAAGAGAATTTTCATTTCTTCTTCAGTCAGGGTCCTCTCCTGTGAAGTTCACTGAGACCTTTCCTCAGAGCTTCAGCCTGGCAGCCTGCCCTACAGATTTGGTACTCTTGGATTCCCATGGTTGCATAATACACTTTTGTAAATCTTGTATTTACAGATAACTCCTATTGGTTTTGTTTCTCTAGAGTTCCCTGACTCTAATACAAGTGATTTGTCTCCTCGTATGGGTAACGTTTTCCTGCTTCTTTATATGCCCAATTATTTTTGATTGAATGCCAGATATTTTGAATTTTACCCTCTTGGGTAATATTTTTGTACGATTGTAATTAGTCTTAAGCATTGTTTTTGAAAAACAGATAAGTTACTTGGAAATGGCTTGGTCCTTTCACGTCTTGCTTTTAAGATTTGTTAGATAGAGCAGAATGGTGCTCAGTCTAGGGCTAATTATACCTAACTACTGAGGCAAGATCAATCTGTATACACTGCACAAAACCCATGAATTGTGATGTTTTCCATTTCGGTTGGTGGAACAGGTACTTTTCCTGGCCCTCCCTGAGTGCCAAGCATTGTTACCTCTAATCCTTTAATGTGGTTCTTTGAAGTTTTCTTTCTGTGTGGCTTTCTGGTACTCTGTCTTGCAAACTTTAGCTGTCTTGGTTTCCCAGACTCTCTTCTAGGCTCTACCTGAGATCCCCTTCCTTGTGCTGTAGTCTGGAAATTTTCAAAGTGATAAGCGGAAGCAATTGTAGAACTACCTCATTTGTTTCCTGTGTCTCAGAAATTACTTTCTCTCATTTCATGATATCCAATGTCTTGCAAACTGTTATTTCGTATATTTTGTCTGTTTTTTGGTTGTTTCATGCAGAAGGGTAAACCCAATCGTACTCTGTCTTAGTTGCAAACGAAGTCAGAATTTTAAGTTTTTCATTTGTCATTGAGAAAAGTTGGCTAGAGGTTGAAATTTGTTGAATTTAAATGACTTTAAAAAAAAATCTGGCTCATTTATGAAATATTACAGTAAAACCTTAGATCATTTAGTTTCAGCCTCTTGTTTTTATAATTAAAATCCTGGATTGGGTGAAGGTCACACTGATCTAGGCCTGGAATACAAGTCCTCTTTGGTCTCATGGTCTTTCTGTGGAATCCACTTTGAAGGCTGCCTCTGCTCAGACTGTCTTTTTGTTAGCCTGGATTTTCTCTATTTGTTTCCTCTGCACTTCTAAAAAGAAAACGTCAACAGATAGACCAAGAATCCCAAGCTGAATTAAGAACAAAAGTGGCTTAAGAAGAGGAAATTGTTTAAAGATAGATGTTCGTGTGATTAGCTCCTTATTTTCCTTTGTCTCTCTTTATTCAATTATCCTTGCCAGCCAGAGTCCAAATATTGTAATAACTTATAGAATTCCTTTAATTCTCACTGAGTGACCTAACGATTCATTAATTTCTCTTGTATTTAAATGGCCTGATTCCAACCTGGAATTTTCGGTTATACAGTCTCTTCTTAGCAGTGTTTTATCTTACACAGAAGGTGTTATGTATTAATGTTAGCTATTTTCTCCATCATTATAGTTTAGAAACTTCTCTTTTGATATAAAGCCCTCTTCCTGATCTATCAAAAAGGCTTATCCCTTTTGTTTTTCTAAAATGGCCTTCTTTAGTTTCTGCTTATCTTTAGTTTGTCTTAGGTTTTCTTGTGACTAAATTCAAGTTATGTGTTTTGATAGGAATCCTATACAAGCAGATCTTCTCACTGTATCAGGGCTAGTGTGTGAGAGAGTTCCATTTATTGGTGATACTAATTTTCACTTGGTTAAATTGGTGTTCATCAGATTTTTCCTTTGCAAAGTTTGTTTTTTTCCTCGGTGTCTGATAAGAAATTTGTAGAGTTACTTTTCGGCTACCCTGTTTCCTATTAAACTTTCACTTAATTTAGTAAGTATTGATGTTTTTTGTCTAAATCAATTATTACTATCATGGTTGTAAAATGAGTTTTGAACTACTGTTCCTTCTTTATTGAATCGGCATTCTACTGTAAAGAGAAGTCTTCTTTTCTCTTCTGTTTATTTATCGTTAATATGGGCTATGGATCTTTATTTTATTCACTGAGCTATAATCCATTCCAGTTATTATTCATTTTGATGTTCAGATTGTCCCAGACTTTGCAAGTAGGAGCATCTCCAAACTGTTTCCTGTCCTTTTGACATATCCCAAACATTTTTATGAGCACTCCCTTCCTTCTGGCACAAAATAATGTTCCAGGTTCATCTCATACTTTCCCTGACCTGAATGGAACCAGCCATTCTTGCTGGTCCCTATCTTGTACTTAAAAACCAAGGTATGGGTGCTAGATATTCTCATTGCACCTAGGTTATTTCAGTGAACAGAGCTAGTAAAAAACAGTGTTTGTGTGAGTGGGAGGTGTGTATAATCGCCCCTTCTGCCCCTACACACTTAAAAAAAATTTGTTTTAAATCATTATTTTAAACTGGTACCTTGTAAATTTTTTAAACTCACAATTATCATATCTTCCTCTATTCTTCCCATCTTTTACCCTCTTACCTTGTTGATAATCAATTAGTTTCTGGTTATCATCGAAATGTTTATATATAACATATATGACCACATATATTATGTGAAAAATAGTATATGCATACGTATATGTATATGGATATTTTTATTCTTTTATTGTTACATAAAAGATATATACTCTTATACATTGCTTTTTTTCAAATATATCCTAGAAATCATCCCATATCAATTCATAGAGATTTTCCTCATTCTTTTTAACAGCTGCATCATACACCACTGTGTGGATGTACCATAAGTTATACTACTCTCCTGTTTGGGCGTTTGAGTTTCCAGTATTTTACAATTACAAATAATATAAAGATGAATAACCTTGTACATACTTATTTTTGTATTGTCGGAATTGTATCTTCAGATTAAAGTCCTAGCAGTAGAATTGCTGGGCCATTAAGTGAATACATACTTTTTGAATTTTGTAGTATTGTTAGATATTGCCAAGTTACCCCATAGGGGATGTAACATGGTATATTCCCACCAGCAATGTGTGAGTGTCTTATTTTGCCGCAGCTTCATCAACAAAGTTAGGTGGCAAAAATGTCACTCTGTTAGGTAAATGGTATCTTGGTGAAGTTTTTTAAACATTTTTTTTCTTGTGAAGTATGACATATGCAAAAAAGCAATATATTTCAAGTATGGTATGGCTTAGTTCCATAATTTCAGGTATTTCCTTCTAGCTGCTCTAAGACACTGGAAACTAAACATAAGCAGTCATACTCCTTTGTTAAATCCTATCTTTTCTGCTATAACTCCTCCTTTTCCCACTCTTTAGGGATATTTGGGCAATGACTTGGTGAAATTGTGCTTTTCCTCTTATTATAAGTGGTAATTTTCCAGTAACCTTTTTTTGTTCTTGAAATGTGTAAACGTTATATGAGGGAAACCTTTAGATAGGTGGGAAGATTTTAATAATGGAAATAGCGTAAAATATTAATGGTAGAACCTAGGTAGAGGGTATATGGGTATTTACCTTAAAATTCTTTCAATTTTTCTGTATATTTGAATATTTTCGTTATAAAATATTGGGGGTGGGGGGTGCGCAACATTCCCAAAAACCGTTAAAGTAGGTTTGAACAAATAGGAAGTGTTCATTTTTCTAGACTATCACTGCCTTCCCTTCTGAACACATGGCTTTTCACTGACCCTTACATTTTATCATAGCTTGACAGTTGTGCACAGTACAGGATAATGCTTCTTAGCATGGACTCTGGAACCAGAATGGGTGCCAGTCTCAACTCTACTACTAACTGGCTGTGTGACCCTGGGCCAGTTACCTAACCTCTCTGTGTCACCATTTCCTCCTCTGTAAAATGGAAATGATCTTAGTACCTACCTCATAGTGTTGTGAGGATTCAGTGAGTTAATCTATGTGAAGTATTTAGATGGTTGCAGACACATAGTAAGTACTATGTAAGTGTTATTTCCTTCTATTACCACTATTATGTTGATAGGTTTCATAAAATATCCTCTCCCCTCAACTTTGTACTTATTATAATAATAATAATAATTCTTGGGAAACAAAGTGTTATCTGTATGGGAGATGATTTCCATTCACCTCAGTTCTGTTCTGTTTAAGATAGACTGGTGGGTGGATCTGTCTAATTTGTATGATATTAGTCTCTTGTAGACTTACAGAGAATTTTTCTTCCTACTCTAGATTAAAATATTTTATGAAGAACATATTCACTTGGATGATGAAGTTCGATACATTTTGGAAGGAAGTGGTTATTTTGATGTAAGGGATAAAGAGGACAAGTGGATCCGGATTTTTATGGAAAAGGGAGACATGGTAACACTTCCTGCTGGAATTTATCACCGCTTCACATTGGATGAAATGGTAGGATTCATTGTTTATTACTTTTAATCCTGGTATATATAGAGATTTGGGAAGTTTACAACACAGCAGTGTTCTCACCAGTTCTATTACATAAGAAGTTACTGACTATTATAATATGAATGGTCATAGCTAATGACTTCTAAAGCTTTCTGTTTTAAGGAAAAATCCAGTTGGAGTCTTTAATATGATACTCCTAAACTATTTATTTTCTGTTAATAGTTTTCTGATTAATACTCTCCAGCTTTGTCTTCCACATTTTGTTCTTGGCGGACAGTAACACAAGTGTTAAAAATACACACCACTGGCCAAACAGAGCCTAAGCTAGTTAACGAGAAAATGTTCCTGCCCCTTTAACTGAGAGAGATTTTTCCACCCATATTTTGTTATTAATTTTAGGGATACCTAACTGAGAGGCATCTCTAAGTTTATTAATTTGCCATTTTTAAGAGCATTGCAATTTTGGAACTTAGCAATAGTGCAAAGCAATTGTTAGGATTAACAATAAAAACAGAAATAAGGTTGTTCTTATATTTTGTGGATGTGACTTTTATTTTTATTGAGAAGTATCCACACACAGAGTCCAATCATATTATACAATTAGTGGCTCAAGTATCATTATATGGTTGTGTATTCTTCACCATGATCTTTTTTAGAACATTTGTATCACTCCAGAAAAAGAAATAAAAAGAAAAAAAAAAAGAACTCATTCTTCCCAAACCCCTTACCCCTACCTCTCATGGACCCACAGTATTTCAGTCTACTCAGTTTTTACTCTTTATCTCCCCTCTGTTATTTATTTCTTTATTATCCTTGTTTGTTTATTTATTTTTTAGTCACATGGATGAGATTTAGATTAAACCCGAAAATAGGGGATAGTCTTTGCTATTAGATTTCTAATTTATTTTCTAGATAGGAGTGGTGAAATATTTAAAAGATAGTAAGGGGGAAGATGGAGACTTTTATCATCTTTTTACTGGGTGTATTTCATTCTTAGTAACTGCATTTAAAATGGTTTACATAAACAGTTTATGTCAGTCTAGCCTACCACTTACTTCCCTTGTCTCTGATCCCTAAATCCTGTACCGCTCTTTATCAGGAGGGTTAGGAAATACAAGCATCTATAAGCATCTATACTCACAACCACAATATTCATAATTTGTTTAATTAAAAAGTTGTGTTTATTTTCATTTATCTTTTTAACTAATTTTTAAGTAGATAGTAAATTCACATGATTTAAAATTCAGGCAAAGAAAGGCTCCTTCTCACCCCTGTTCCCTAGCCATCATGTTTCTCTCTCTGGAGGAAAACCAGTATTATGTAAAAAAAAAAAAAAAAAAATCTCTTCAGAGAAGTTAGGCATATTCAAGCAAATATGAGTAAAATATTCTTTTTTTATCTCCATTTGCAACACAGATGGTAGCAGATTATGTACATAGTTCTGAGATTTCCCTTTTTTCACGTTATATTTTGGGGATTATTTTGTATCACTATATAAAAGCCTCATCTCTTATATCTCTTATTTACAGGTGCATAATATTCTGTTTTGTGGATCTGCCCTATTTTATTTAACCGTTAGTTTATTTCATTGATTGGATAATCCCAAATGATGAATGTTCATTTCCAGTTTTTTTTGCTATTGTAAAGCAGTGCTTGTCATGAATAGCTTTATACACTTGTCATTTAACACTCATTTGAGTTTATCTGTAGGATACATTTCTAAAAGTGAAAATTCTATTAAAAAGTATGGGCGTTTTTTTAGCACTTTAAAAATTGATTTATGTTATATGTTCATGTACCACGTAATCATCCCAAGTGTACAATCAATGGTTCATAGCATCATCATATACTTGTACATTTATCCTCACAATCGATTTTTTTCTTTTTTGTGAAAAATAGCATACATACAAAAAAGCAATAAATTTCAAAGCACATTGCAACGATTAGTTGTAGAACAGATTTCAGAGTTTGTTATGGGTTACAATTCCACAATTTTAGATTTTTACTACTAGCTACTCCAAGACACTGGAGACTAAAAGTAATATCAATATAATGAATCAGCTACCATACTCACTTGTTAAACCCTATCTTCTTTATATAACTTCACCATCACCTTTGATCTTTTTCCCACTCTTTAGGGGAATTTGGACTATGTCCATTCTAAATTTTTCATGTTGGAAGGGGCTGTCGATAATGTGGGATACGTGGATGGAACGAGTTGATGTTCTGGAGAGGCTGGGCCCTGTCCATTTCAGGACTTATCTGGTCTAGGGACCCATCTGGAGGTTGTAGGTTTCTGGAAAGTAACTCTAGTGAATGGAACCTTTGTAGAATCTCATATACTGCCCTAGGTATTCTTTAGGGTGGCAGGAATGATTTTGGTTGGGAGTTCGCAAACTATGATAGGTAGAATGTCTGACTGAAGCTTTTGTAAGAGTGGCCTCCAGAGTAGCCTCTCGACTCCATTTCAACTCTCTCAGCTACTGATACCTAATTTTTTGTACTTTTTTCTTCCTTTTGATCAGGAAGGCATTGGTGATACCACAGTGCCAAGGACAGGCTCATCCCTGGGAGTCATATTCCATGCCCCCAGGGAAACTTTCACCCCTGGATGTCATGTCCCATGTAGGGGGGAGGATAATGATTTCGCTTTCAGAGTTGGGCTTAGAGGGAGAGAGGCCACATCTGAGCAAGAAAAGAGGTCCTCCAGAAGTAATGCTTAAGCATATCTATAGGTAGGCTAAGCTTTTGTACTACATAAATAAGTTTCACATGAGCAAGCCTCAAGATCAAGAGTTTGGCCTATTGATTTGGGTGTCTCTAATGTTTGACACAGTTTCAGGGGTTTTGCTGGTGGTCAAGTTTAATAGTACGTTCTTTTTTCTCCCATTCTTCAAGGCACTTGGTCAATACATTTTGATTATCTGTTTAATATACTTTGGGTTGTTTCCAGGCATTACATTAAGCTATACAGGATTGAAGGCGCTCATTCTTATTCTGGACTCCCTGTGTTTGGGTTGTTTACATGATCTATCCAGACAGATTGGGTTAGATTATGTGCTACAGAAAACTTAAAATCTGGACAAAAGAAACCTTCTTCCTTTGATCTCATAGAGTAGGTGAAGTTCTGAAATACAGTGTCTTCCTTACCCCTGTATTCTGGATTACCTTAATCCCAACCTGATTGGCCTCTTATCTCTAAATTATTTTTAATCCTCCTCCCTCACCCAGTAGCAAGAGTCTTAGAACTAATTCTTCAGAAAACTATATTCATTAGGTACCTTCCTTGGTTTTCATTAGACACTGGGCCCCTGGGTCAGTGCTTACTCTCCTAATTGATGCATCTATATAGAGTATAGAGCTAAACCCTGAGTCAGCCGCAAATGGTTTTGCTTGTGGGACTATAAGGACTTATTTTTCAGCCTTACATCTGGTACTAATTTTTATTTAGGGAATAAAATGTAATCCAAAAGTGTTAGGTTGCAAGAATAAAAAACAGCAAAGAAAATTTTCTTGTTTGTGTGAAAATATGAATAAGTAGAAGGTCCTCTGGTTTGATAAGATACTGGCCTTGTTTGTTTTCTAGAACTATGTGAAGGCGATGCGGCTGTTTTCTGGAGAGCCAGTGTGGATAGCATACAACCGGCCAGCTGAACATCTTGATGCTCGAGTACAGTATGTGAAGTTTTTGACCCAGACAGCATAGTGATGCTCCCTGGAAACTAACACATTGCTTGTAACAGTCCTAAACATGATAATTGAGCAGAAAATCCGTCATTTTCTTTTTGCCTTTATATTGTAGACTTGAGACTAGATTGTTTTTTCCTAAGCAAGATTATTTGGTCAGAATATTTTTTAATGAAAATAACAATAAAACTGATTTTTGCACTCATTTTATCTAACTAAATAAAAAAAAGTAGTTCTCTAGCCCTGTGTTAGTTAGTCCATGCATTCAACCTTAAACCCAAATGAAAGTTTAATCTCTCAAAATGTAACTACTTAGCATATTCCACCTGGATATGATTCTTAGACTTTAAACCAGATATCAGTCAGTGCTATGCCTACTTTATAAGAAGGTATAATAATAGATAATAGAACTAATTAAATATAAGTCACTTTTTTCTCCTGAAATTTATACTTGGGTCAGGCAGTGGGAAAGCCCCTCCGGTTATGGCTGCACTCTTAGTAGCTTATACCACTTTCTTGTTCAGAAAAAAGTAATTGTCTTAATTGAATGCTTTTGGCTTACATTTGCCTAATATTCAGGTATATAATTTTTTTTTACCTGGTTTGTTAAAATCACTCTTGTTTATCTTCTTCCAGTGATAATGTAATTATAATAATTAACTTATATAATTTATACAATACGTATATTACTTTTATGCATGTATGACACATAATATAAATGTATGTATAACTTTTATAATGCATATAAATATTAATATTTTTCTAGTTTAGGATTTCTAGGTTAAATCGGCTTTACTATATATCTCTTTCACAAGCAAGCCTTTGAATTTTAACAAGAAAACTAGTGCATTGTTTTTCTTCTTAACAATTCTGTGATATAGTTATGCTTAATTTGCTATAATCAAAAAAACCCACAAATCTTTATTTAAGAATGAATGTTTCATCACCTCCACATTAGTCTTGGGTATTAGATTCCATTAAACAGAGAAAACTCAAGTTTTAGACATTGAAGTAATCCCTCTTTGAATTTTAGAAAGAAAATGTACACAGGCAGCATGATAATTACATTAATATTCCAGGACTTTCTTCTGTCAAATATTACTTTATCTCAATAATTTGATTGAGTATATCTACTAATTTTTTAATAGCTTCATTTATAAATGGTTATTATAAATGGAACTTGTTCATTTTTAAGAATTAAACATTAAAAGAGGTGATCACTTTTTTTGACGTTTTTTGCTTACAATGATTCTTCCCTAATTAGGTTCACAGAATTTTTAAACTCTGTTTCCTGTTCCCAGCACACAGTGGCTGACTTCTTGCTGATTCATATGCCATCTTGTTTTCCTTCAGTGATAGGGCTTCTCAGGTTTCTTCATACCTGAGTTGTTTTCACAGGCTAATGTAAGAGTTGAAGCAGTTAAATTCAGAATATAAACTCTGTCAGAACACTTATGGAGAAATAACATTTTGTTTTCCCAGAGTATTCCTCCTATCTGTTGTTTTCTTTTGTTTCAAAATTAACTTTGAGCTGTAATTTACATATAATTAAAATGTGCCCATTTAAAAAAGTATATAAATGTATACAATTATGTAATACTACCACAATCAATATATAGAACATTTCCATTACCCCAGAACACTTCTTGTGCCCCTTTTCAGTCTCCCTACCACCACCCCTGGCCCTGAGCAGCCACTACGGATTGATTTGTCTCTTCTAGCATTTGATACAGTTGGACTCAGACAGTATATTCTTTTGTGTTTGGCTTCCTGTACTTCTGCTTATTTCTTCTAATCCTGTGTTATTACAATTTTTTTGTGTGGCCACACAGCCTCTTGCTATTAGTATCTTAAACACTGTAATGCGTTTTAAAGAGCTCAAGAATTGAAAGCCCTAAGGAGGTGTGGTCCAAGATGGCAGCTTAGTGAGGTGTGGAATTTAGTTCATCCTCCAGAGCAGCTAGTAAATAGCCAGGAACAGTACAGAACAACTGCTGGGGCCACATCAGTCACCAGACAGTATACACCAGTCTGGACAAGCTAGACTAGCTGCGATCCCACCCAGAACTGTGAGTCCCCCAACCTGCGGAGGCTGGCGCCCCTTCCCCAGGCTGGTTTCCAGCGGTGAAAGGAAAGAAACTTGACTAACAGCAAGGTCCTGAGTTTAACCAAGCTCCAATTGTGGTATTAATTAACAAATTCTGACTACAAAACATAGGCCCCCAGCTCAGCTAAACCTCAAATAAAAGCTAAAGTTCTAGTTTTTGCCCCAGCACAGAGGGTACAGGGCTGACGGAAAAAGAGAAAAAAAACAGAGGTTTTTTTGGGTCAGACAGCACAAAACACTTGAAAGGGTCTGGGCCCTGAAGGAAAGGAGGGGCCGCATAAGACCTGGAGATACATAGAGGAACATACCAACTTAAGCTCTTTATTGGCAAACCTGAAGAACGAGGGTCCTACTCTGAAAAGGATTCTTTTTTCTTTTCTCTGGCTGTGTTTCTACAGCTTGACTTCTCTCTGGATACAACTGCAAGGCTTCTCAGGCTCCAACTGCCCCAGGCAGGGGCGGAATTAAGCTTGTCTGGAGGCTGTGCCTTCCCCAGGAGAGGGTTGGGGCCCAGCTCAGGTGGGAATCCTTCCTTCAAGGACTTCAGACCCCAGGGTCTGGAAAACAAGCAGTTAAAGCCAGCCTATAACCTCTCCTCTGTCTCAACCATGCCCTCAGCAGGAAGAGTTAGCTTAAGTTTAAGGTACCACATCACTTTATGCTGGTGGACCCACAGGCAGATAAGCACCACATACTGGGCAGGATAGGAAAAACACACAGTCTAGAGGCTTCATAGGAAAGTCTTTCAACATGCTGGGTCTCACCCTTAGGGAAAACTGACGCAGGTGGCTCTTTCCTCCTGAGAGTAGTCCAGACTGGTCTGGGAAAATCTGACTGGGGTCTAATACCCAAGTAGACCCTCCTAAGAGGGGAGAAAGGCAGCACACAGGCAGGACAAGAAACAAGAAAACAAGAACTGAAAAATTCTGATCTGTTAAACAAAACCTATGCTAGAGGTCCAGAATAAGCGGAATTGAATGTCAAAGAATAGATAGACAACAAAGTCATCCAGCAAGAAAATACTAGGTAAAAAAGTGAAAACAATTTCCAGAATAAACTAATTAAGGTAATTAAATGTCTAGATGCCAGCAAAAAATAATGAATCATACTAGGAAGAGTGAAGATATGGCCCAGTCAAAGGAACAAACCAACAATTCAAATGAGATTCAGGAGTTGGAACAGTTAATTTAGGATATTCGAACAGACATGGAAAATCTCGTCAAAAATCAAATCGATGAATTAAGGGAGGATATAAAGAAGGCAAGGAGTGAACAAAAAGAAGAAATCAAAAGTCTGAAAAACAAAACACAGAACTTAAGGGAATGAAAGGTACAGTGGAAGAGATGAAAAAAACAATGGAAACCTACAATGTTAGATTTCAAGAGGGAGAAGATAGAATTAGTGAACTGGAGGACGAGACATCTGAAATCCAACAAGCAAAAGAAAATATAGGGAAAACAATGGAAAAATATGAGCAGGGACTCAGGGAATTGAATGAAAACATGAAGTGCACATGTTCCAGAAGAAGAGAAGGGAAAAGGAGGAGAAAAAGTAATGGAGGAAATTATCACTGAAAATTTCCCAACTCTTATGAAAGACTTAAAATTACAGATCCAAGAAGTGCAGCATATCCCAGACAGAATAGATCCAAATAGATGTATTCCTAGACACTTACTAATCAAATGTCAGATGTCAAAGAGAAAGAGAGAATTTTGAAAGCAGCAAGAGAAAAGCAATCCATCACATACAAGGGAAGCCCAATAAGACTATGTGTAGATTTCTCAGCAGAAACCATGGAGGCAAAAAGACAGTGGGATGATATATTTAAGATACTGAAAGAGAAAAACTGCCAACCAAGAATTCTATATCAGCAAAATTGTCCTTCAAAAATGAGGGGGAAATTGAAACATTTTCAGACAAAAAAAATCACTGAGAGAATTTGTGATCAAGATACCAGCTCTGCCAGAAATACTAAAGGAAGCACTAGAAACAGATAGAAAAAAACAGGAGAGAGAGGTGTAGAATGAAGACTATAAGTAAAGGTAAAAAGAAGAAAAATTAGATAGGGCATATAAAATACAAAAGGCAAAATGGTAGAAGAAACTACTGCCCTTACAGTAATAAAAACCAAAGGTTAATGGATTAAACTCCCCACTCAAAAGACATAGACTGGAAGAATGGATTAAAAAGCAGGATCCATCTATATGCTGTCTACAAGAGACACATTTTAGACCCAAGGATAAACATAGGTTGAAAGTGAAAGGTTGGGGAAAGATATTTCATGCAAACAACAATCAGAAAAGAGCAGGAGTAGTTATACTAATATCCAACAAATTAGACTTCAGATGTAAAACAAAAGATACAAAGAAGGACACTATGTAGTAATAAAAGGAACAATTCAACAAGAAGACATAACACTCGTAAATATTTATGCACCGAACCAGAGTGCTCCAAAATACATGAGGCAAACACCGAAAACACTGAAAAGAGAAAAGGCACATCTTCCATAATAGTTGGAGACTTCAATTTCCTGCTTTCATCAATGGACAGAATATCTAGAGAGAGGATTAATAAAGAAACAGAGATTTTGAATAATACAGTAAATGAGCTAGACTTAACAGACGTTTATAGAACATTACATCCCACAACAGCAGGATACACCTTTTCCTTGAGTGCTCGTGGATCATTCTCAAGGATAGACCGTATGCTGGGTCACAAAGCAAGTCTCAGTAAATTTAAAGAGATAGAAATCATGCAAACACTTTATCAGATCATAAAGGAATAAGTTGGAAATCAATAAAAAGCAGAGGGCCAGAAAATTCACAAATATATGGGGGCTCAACAATGCACTCTTAAACAACCAGTGGGTCAAGGAAGAAATTCTAAGAGAAATCAGTAAATATCTTGAGACAAATGAAAATGAAAACACAACATATCAAAATTCATGGGATGCAGCAAAGGCAGTGCTAAGAGGGAAATTTATTGCCCTAAATGCCTATATCAAAGAAGAAGAAAGAGCAAAAATTGAGGAATGAACTGTTCACTTTGGAGAACTAAAGAAAGAACAGCATCCTAACCCCAAAGCAAGCAAAAGGAAATAACGAAGATTAGAGCAGAAATAAATGAAATTGAGAACATGAAAACAGTCGAGAAAATCAACAAAACCAGAAGTTGGTTCTATGAGAAAATAAATAAGATTGATGGATCCTTACCAAGGTTGATAAAAAGAAGAGAGAGGATACAAATAAATAAAATCAGAAATGGAAGAGGATACATAACTATTGATCCTGAAGAAATAAAGGAGATAATGAGAGGATGCTATGAGCAACTATGTGCTAATAAACTAGAAAATGTAGATGAAATGGACAGCTTTCTAGAAAGGGATGAACAACCAGCATTGACTCGAGAAGAAATAGATGACCTCAACAAACCAATCACAAGTAAAGAAATTAGTCATTAAAAAGCTCCCCAAAAAGAAAGTCCAGGACCAGATGGCTTCAGATGTGAATTCTACCAAACATTCAAGAAAGAATTAGTACTTATCCTGCTCAAACACTTCCAAAAAATTGATGGGGAGGGAAAGCTACCTAACTCATTCTATGAAGTCACCATCAGGGATTGAGAAAACCTTCTCGACTGAAAGGGGGAAGAGAGAAATGAGACAAAATAAAGTGTCAGTGGCTGAGAGATTTCAGAGTCGAGAGGTTATCCTAGAGGTTATTTTTACACATTGCATAGGTACCTCCTTTTTAGTTTAAAGTGTATTAGGCTAGAGGGAAGTGCCTGAAACTGTAATGCTGTGTTCCAGTAGCCATGTTTCTTGAAGGTGATTATATAATGATATAACTTTTGTAGTAGAACTGTGTGATTGTGAAAATCTTGTGTCTGATGCTCCTTTTATCTACACTATGGGCAGATGAGTAAAACGTATGGATTAAAAGTAAATAAGAATGGGAACAAATGTTAAAATTAAAAAAGGTACATATTGGGTAGATGGTACGAGTGGTCAGTGAGAGGGAGGGGTAAGAGATATGGTATGTATGAGTTTTTTCTTTTTTCTCTTTTTCTGGAGTGATGCAAATGTTCTAAAAAATGATCATGGTGATAAATATACAACTATGTGATGATACTGTGAGCCATTGATTGTACACCACATGTGGAATGTTTGTATGTTAAGAATGTATGTGCTTGTACATTGTTTTACCAATAAAAATTAAAAAAAAAAAAAAGAAAGTTGAAAGCCCCATCAAAGTAAGGGGAAATCAACTGTAGCAATAAAACAGAACTGTAGAGAAGTAGAGAAAATCTGTATATGAGTCAGGAAGTAGTGAAAAAGGTATCACTATTAAACAGTTGAGGTCTTTATTTTTTGTGTTAGAGAAATGGGTTTTATAAACTCATAGTCATTGGTATTCTAATCACATAATTTTCTGAAAGGACACAAATGTTGGTTGCTAGCTGCTGGAATGCAATATAACAGAAACAGCATGGCTTTTTAAAAGGGGAATTTAATAAGTTGCAAGTTTACAGTTCTAAGGCCATGAAAATGTCCCAATTAAAGCAAGTCTATATAAATGTCCAAATTAAGGCACCATCAAGAAGTTACCTCCACTCAGGAAAGGCTGATGAAATTCAGGGGTTCTCTCTCAACTGGAAAGGCACTTGGTGAACATGAAGACATCTTCTAGCTTCCTCTCCAGGACTCTTGCTTTGTGAAGCTCCCTCAGGGGCATTCTTGTTCATCTCCAAAGGTCGCTGGCTGGTGGGCTCTGTCGTTCTCGTATGTCTGCTGTTCTCATCATTCTTGTGACTCTGCTCTGTTACTCTCCCATCATTCTCAAAAGGTACACTCTTCAAAATGTTTCCTCTTTTATAGGATTCCAGTAAATTAGTCAAGACCCATGTGGAATGGGTGGAGTCAGATCTCCCTCTAATGGAAGGTTAAAATTCCCACTAGTAGGCGAGTTACATCTCTATGGAGGTAACCTAATCAAGCTTCCAACATGCAGTGCTGGAGAGGGTTTAAAAGAAAAGGTTGCCCCCACAAAATTGGATTAGGTCATGGTTTTTTAGGGTACATAAATCCTTTCAAACCAGCATAGTTAATCTCCCAAGTAGAATAGCGGCTAATTTTCACCTTCTCTGTACTTGTGTAAATGATTGATTTAGAACAGGATATACATGTTTGCTTAGTAAGATATATTTAAATATATGTTTTTTCAAATGTGTCCTATTTAAGACTCCATTCCTAGGGGGTTTAATGTCTTTACTTGGTTTTGTCAGCATTTACTAAGTGAATAGGCTCATCTTCTGATTTTTTTTAAACATTTTTTTATTGTGAAATATAATATATATTAAAAAAAGCAATACATTTCAAAGTACATTTTAACAAGGAGTTATAGAACAAATTTCAATATATGATATGGATTACAGTTCCACAGTTTCAGGTATTTCCTTGTAGCTGTTTTAAGACCTGGAAACTGAAAGAAATATCAATATAATGATTCAGTAGTCATACTCAGTTATTAAATACTATCTTCTCTGTTACAACTCCTCTTCCTTTGATCCTTTCACTCTTTAGGGATATTTGGGCAATGGCCATTCCTACTTCTTCATGACATTATGACGTATGGGGATGGAACTGGTTGATGCTCTTGGAGAGACTGGCAACTTTGGGTTTCAGGGCTTATCTGGCCTAGGAACCATCTGGAGGTTTTAGATATCTGAAAAAGAAACTTAGTGAAACTTTTATCGAGTCTCAGGTAGAACCCTGGGTATTATTTAGGATTTACAAGAATGCCATGGCAGTTAGCAATATCTAACTGAAACTTACATAAGAGTAACCTCCAGAATAGCCTTTCAACTCTATTTGAAATCTCATAGCCACTAATACCTTATTTGGTTACGTTTCTTTTCTCCCTTTTGGTTGGGAAGGCAGTGTCAATCCTATGGTGCCAGGGTCAGGCTTATCCCTGGGAATCTGTCCCATGTTGCCAGGGACACTTTCATCCCTGGATGTCATGTCCAACATAGGGGGTAATGATTTTTCTTGCAGAGTTGAGCTTAGAGAGAGAGAGGCCACATCTGAGCAACAAAAGAGGTTCTCTGAAAGTGACTTTTAGGCATTGTTACAGATAGGCTTAGCTTCTCCGTTATAGAAATAAGCTTCATAAGAACAAGCTTCAAGTCCAGGGCATGGCCTATTAACTTGGGAGTCCTTAATGTTTGAGAGCATATCAGGGGTTTCGCAGGTGGGAAAGTTAAATAGTTCTGTGTTTTTTCTCTAGTCCCTCAAGGGACTATGTCAATGGTTTCTAGTTATCTGCCCATCCACTGATTTTTTTTATTTCTCTTCCTCTTATGTGAATTTCTTGTCCTTATCATTTTAGTCTAGAAGAGGGGGTTGGTAAATGAGTACAGAGCTCTATTGTCCTCTGCAAAGCTGTTATTATTGAATGCATCTTATTAACCAGATGCTTCAGTAATTGCTACTGTGTATGATTAAATTAAAAAGAAGTAGACCTTTGCATATATTTTGTTATTTATGCCCTTCAAATAAATAGTTTTAATCTATCAACTTATAATAAAAACTCAATTTAAAAAAATCTTAAATTGTCCTCTTACAGTATGAAGGAAGCATGGTAAACCTGTCAGAATTGGAATTAAAGTAAAAATGTAAGCAAGAGCTAGAGTTGTAATTACTGCTTATCTCAGTTTGTTCTTTTTAGTTTCCATTTCTGGTCATTTCCTAGAGCCATACATGTACAGACCATGTATCTTACCTTGGCTAAGAAAATACGGCTACTGGACTCAATTCTTGCACCAAAACAGTGCTTTAAAACATACAAATGTTGTTCAGTACTAATCTTATTAGAAATAAATCAGTTGCTTTGTTTATATACAAAGGCCACATGTAATCTCATATTTTAAGGACTAGTGTGACTTCTATGGGGATACAGTAAGTTCTTCTTAGGGACCTTTCACCCTCATGGCCTCTCACCAATCAGCACTTCTCTTATCTCCCTTCCACACCATTTTTTAAAAATATGTTTTTATTGATAAACAACATGTAAACAGAAACTTAAAATAAAAACATTCCAAGCATGGTATACAATCAGTGGCTCACAATATCATCACATAGTTGTATATTCATCACCATTATCATTTTTTAGAACATTTGCATCACTCCAAAAAAAAAGAAATTAAAAGAAAAAGACATACTTACCATACCTCTTATGCCTCCCTCTCATTGACCGCTAGTATTTCCATCTACCCAATCTGTTGATTCTTGAAAGTGGTTATTGAAATCTTCTACTATTAATGTAAAACCATCCATTTCTTCTTTCAAATCTGTCACTATTTAGTTCATATATTTTGGGGCTCTGCTGTTAGGTGCATATATATTTGTGATTATTATATCTGATTGACTGACCCCTTTATCAGTATGTAATGAACTGCTTTGTCCCTTGGAACAGTTTTTGACGTAAAGTCTATTTTATCTGATATTAGTATAGTTAATATCTGTTTTGTTTACTGCTTGCATAGTTTGTATTTTTTCCAACCTTTCACCTTCCACCTACTCATGTCTTTGAATTTAAGGTAAGTATTTGTAAACAGCATATAGTTGGTTCACGTTTCTTAAGCCCATCCCATCAATCTTTGCCTTTTAACTGGAGAGTTTAATCCACTTAAATTTAAATCAGTAGTTTTAAAGTAAATGCTGATACTCCTGTCCTTTCTCCTGATATTTTGCTATTTTTTTTGTCACTTTTATACCTTTTTTGACACTCAGTTCTTCCATTAACGCTTATTTCCATATTTATTTGTCTCTACATATTGCACTATTTTGAGTCCTTTCTTGCGTCTTTCTGAATATATATATATGAACTTTTTTTATTGTATAGTATAACATATATACAAGGCAAAGAAATAAAAAAAGCAATTGTTTTCAAAGCACTGTTCAACAAGCGGACAGGAAAGATCCCAGAGTTTGTCATGGGCTGCCATATCTTTCTGAATGTATTTTTCATGAATTTTCTTTGTGATTACCGTGAGGTTAAAATTTAACATCCTAAATCTATAACAATCGTATTTTATTTGATATAAACTTATCTTCAATAGAATACATGCTGCTCCTATACCCCCCTGTCCCCCTGCCTACTTTTGGGTACTTATTACAAAATATATCTTTGTACATTATATGTCCAAACCCTTGATTTAGCGTTACTTTTTTTTTTTAATTTAATTTTTTAAATACCAAAACACACATAACCAACACAAGCATTCCTATTTTGATCATTCCGTTCTACATATATAATCAGTAATTCACAATATCATCACATAGTTGCATATTCATCATCATGATCATTTCCTGGAACATTTGCATCTATTCAGAAAAAGAAATAAAATGAAAACAGGAAAAAAATATATACACACCATACTCCTTACCCCTTCCTTTCACTGATCACTAGCATTTCAAACTAAATTTATTTTAGCATTTGTTCCCCCTATTATTTTTTTCCTGTTTTTTTTTAATTTTTAAATTAATTTTTTAAAAAAAATTACAGGAAAGAAACATAAACATTCTTAATATGTGATCATTCCAGTCTACATATATAATCAGTAATTCACAGTATCATCACATAGTTGCATATTCATCATCATCATCATTTCTTAGAACATTTGCATCAATTCAGAAAAAGAAATAAAAAGACAACAGAAAAATGAAAAAAAAACCATACACACCATACCCCTTCCTTTCATTGATCACTAGCATTTCAAACTAAATTTATTTTAACATTTATTCCCCCTATTATTTATTTTTATTCCATATGTTCTACTCGTCTGTTGACAAGGTAGATAAAAGGAGCATAAGACACAAGGTTTTTTCACAATCACACAGTCACACCGTGAACACTACACCATTACACAATCATCATCAAGAAACATGGCTACTGGGACACAGCTCTACATTTTCAGGCAGTTCCCTCCAGCCTCTCCATTTCCTCTTGGATAACAGCAGTAACCTCCAGGATAACCTCTTGACTCTGTTTGGAATCTTTCAGCCACTGACACTTTGTCTCATTTCACTCTTCCCCCTTTTGGTCGAGAGGATTTTCTCAATTCCTTGATGCTGGGTCTCAGCTCATTCTAGGGTTTTTCTCAATCCCTTGATGCTGAGTCCCAGCTCATTCTCGGATTTCTGTCCCGCGTTGCCAGGAAGGTCCAATCCCCTGGGAGTCATGTCTCACATAGACAGGGGGAGGGTGGTGATTTGCTTGTTGTGTTGGTCGGAGAGAGGCCACCTCTGAGCAACCAAAAAGGTTCTCTTGGTGGTGACTCTTAGGCCTACTTTTAAGTAGGCTTAACCTATCCTTTGTGGGGTTAAGTTTCATATGAACAAACCCCAAGACTGGGGGCTCAGCCTATAACTTTGGTTGTGCACACTGCTTGTGAGAATATCAAGAATACAACTTGGGGAGGTTGAATTTTACCCTATTCTCACCATTCCCCAAAGGAGACTTTGCAAATACTTTTCCACTCACTGATCAAATCACTCTGGTATTCATCGGGGCATCACTCTGGACAAACCAACAAAATCTCATATCCTACCCAAGGTTCCATGTACTTATGTTGTTCAACCAAGCTATCTACATAAGTTATATTAGGAATGCACTAGTCAAAATATAAATTTTGTACCAAATAAAACATTTTTTGCTTTAGTCTCACACATAAGTTGAAATTTTAAGATATTAATTACCATCTATTTTCAGCACCCTGCAGTAATGACATTCCTTTGTTCTTCCTCATGCAAAAGCATTTTTTAAATTTGTACATTTAGTCATTGTCATTATACACTCTAGGCAATCCTAGATTATACCATCTCAATCTTTATCGTCTATCTTTCTTTCTGATTTCATTTGTGACCCCAGCCCTCCTCCCTCTATCATTCTCACATGCAGCTTCATTCAGTGTTTTAACATAATTGTATTACAGTTAGATAGTATTGTGCTGTCCATTTCTGAGTTTTTACATTCAGTCCTGTTGCACAATCTGTATCCCTTCAGCTCAGTTACCCAGTATCTTACCCTATTTCTATCTCCTGATGGTCTCTGTTACCAACGAAATTCTCCAAGTTTATTCATTAATGTCAGTTCATATCAGTGAGACCATACAGTATTTGTCCTTTTGTTTCGGCTAATCTCACTCAGCATAATGTCCTTAAGGTCCATCCATGTTGTTACATACTTCATAAGTTTATTCTGTTTTACAGCTGCATAATATTCCATTGTATGTATATACCACAGTTTGTTTAGCCACCTGTCTGTTGATGGACATTTTGGCTGTTTCCATCTCTTGGAAATTGCAAATAATGCTGCTATAAACATTGGTGTGCAAATGTCCATTTGTGTTCTTGCCCTCATGTCCTTTGAGTAGAGGCAGCATATAGATGGGTCCTGTTCCCTAATCCATTCTGCCAGTCCATGTCCCCCGATTGGGAAACTTGATCCATCAACATTAGTGTTATTACTGCCTGGGCAGTACCCTCCTTACCATTTTGCATTTTGACTTTTATATGTCCTTCTTATTTTCCTTCTTTTTACCTTTACTCATGGTCTTCCTTTCTACACTGTTCTCCACACCTCTCTCTTCTGCCTTCATATCTGTCTCTAGTGTTCCCTTTAGTATTTCTTGCAGACCTGGTCTCTTAGTCACGAATTCTTTCAGTGATTTTTTTGTCTGAAAATGTTTTAATTTCTCACTCATTTTTGAAGGACAATTTTGCCGGATATAGAATTCTTGGTTGGCAGTTTTTCTCTTTTAATAATTTAAATATATCATCCCACTGTCTTCTTGCCTCAATGGTTTCTGTTGAGAAATCTACGCATAGTCTTATTGGGCTTCCCTTGTCTGTGATGGATTGCTTTTCTCTTGCTGCTTTCAAGATTTTCTCTTTCTCATTGACCTCTGACATTCTGATTAGTAAATGTCTTGGAGTATGTCTATTTGGATTTATTCTCTTTGGGGTACACTGCTCTTCTTGGATCTGTAATTTTAAGTCCTTCATAAGAGTTGGGAAATTTTCAGTGAAAATTTTCCTCCATTAGTTTTTCTCCTCCTTTTCCCTTCTCTTCTTCTGGGACACCCACAACACGTATATTCATGCGCTTCATATTGTCCTTCAATTCCCTGAGTCCCTGCTCATATTTTTCCATTTTTTTCCCTACAGTTTCTTTTGCCTGACGGATTTCAGATGTTTCGTCCTCCAGTTCAGTAATCCTATGTTCTGCTTCTCGAAATCTACCGTTGTAGGTTTCCATTGTTTTTTTTTTCATCTCTTCTACCATGCCTTTCATTCCCATAAGTTCTGTGATTTGTTTTTTCAGACTTTTGATTTCTTCTTTTTGTTCATTCCTTGCCTTCTTTATATCCTCCCTCAATTCATTGATTTGGTTTTTGATGAGGTTTTCCGTGTGTATTCGTATATTCTGAATTAAATGTTTCAGCTCCTGTATCTCATTTGAATTGTTGGTTTGTTCCTTTGACTGGGCCATATCTTCAATTTTCCTAGTGTGATTTGTTATTATTTGCTGGTGTTTAGGCATCTAATTACCTTAATTAGTTTATTCTGGAGATTGCTTTCACTTCGTTTACCTAGGATTTTCTTGCTGGATGAATTTGTTGTCTATCTGTTCTTTGACATTCAGTTCACCTTTTTCTGGACCACTAGCTTAGGTTTTGTTTAACAGAGGAGAATTTTTCAGTTCTTGTTTTCTTGTTTCTTGCCCTGGTTGTATGGTACCTTTCCACACCCCACCCTGAAGAGGGTCTACATAGGTATTATAGACCCCAGCTGGATTTTCCCAGGCCAAACTGGTCTCCTATCAGGAGGAAAGAGTCACCTGCTTTGGTTTTCCCTGAGGGTGAGACCCAGCAGGTTGACAGACTTTCCTGTGAAGTCTCTGGGCTCTGTTTTTCTTATCCTGCCCAGTATGTGGTGCTTGTCTGCCTGCAGGTCCCACCAGCATAAGATGATGTGGTACCTTTAACTTTGGCTGGGGGCGTGGTGGAGACAGAGGAGAGGTTGTAGGCTGGTTTTAATGGCTTCAAATTACCAAGCCTTGGTGTCTGAATTCCTTGAGAGAGGGATTCCACCTGAGTTGGGCTTCATCCCTCCCCTGGGGAAGGCACAGGTTCCAGACAAGCCCTCAAACAAGCTTGTTTCTGTCTATGCCTGGGACAGTTGCAGCCTGAGGAGCCCTGCTGCTGTATCCAAAGGCAGTCAAGCCTTTGTAGAAACACAGCCACAAAAACCTCTGTTTCCCAGCCAAAATGTCCATCAGCAGACGAGTGGCTAAACAAACTGTGGTATATACATACGATGGAATATTATGCAGCTTTAAGACAGAATAAACTTATGAAGCATGTAATAACGTGGGTGGACCTAGAGAACATTATGCTGAGTGAGACTAGCCAAAAACTAAAGGATAAATACTGTATGGTCCCACTGATGTGAACCGATATTAGAGAATAAACTTGGAATATGTCATTGGTAACAGAGACCATCAGGAGATAGAACTAGGGTAAGATAATGGGTAATTGGAGCTGAAGGGATACAGACTGTGCAACAAGACTGGATACAAAAACTCAGAAATGGACAGCACAATACTACCTAATTTTAATGTAATTATGTTAAAACACCGAATGAAGCTGCATCTGAGGTATAGTTTTTTTTAATTTTTAAAAAATTTTTTTCTCTCTATTATCGTTTTATTTTTTTCTGTTGTCTATTTCTTTTTCTAAATCAATGTAAATGTACTAAGAAATGATGAATATGCATCTATGTGATGATATTAAGAATTACTGATTGTATATGTAGAATGAAATGATTTCTAAATGTTGTGTTTTTTTTAATTAATGAAAAACAAAACAAACAAACAAAAAACCTCTGTTTCCTTCTTTTTCTTTCCTTTTTCTGTCACCCCTGCCCCCTTGGCGCTGGGGCAAAAACGAGTGACCTCCTCTTTGACCAGGTTCACCCAACCTGGAGGCCTATTTTTAGTAGTCAGAATTTGTTAATTAATTCCACAATTGGCGTTTGGTCGGGCTCAACCCCTGCTACAGGTAAAGTCTCTTTCCTTTCCCCACTGGGAAGCAGCCATGGGGGAGGGGCACTGGTCACCGCGGCTTGGGGAACTCACGGTTCTGGGGGTGCTCGCAGCCGGTCCAGCTGGTCCAGACTGGGGTATGCTGTGTGTCCAGTCACTGAAGTGGCCCCAGGAGCTGTTCTGTATTGTTTCTGGTTATTTACTAGTTTTTCTGGAGGACGAACTAAAACCTCCACATTGCTAAGCTGCCATCTTGGCCCGGCCCCCTATTTTTTGTTTTTATTCCATATGTTCTACTCGTCTGTTGACAAGGTAGATAAAAGGAGCATCAGACACAAGGTTGTCACAATCACACAGTCACATTGTGAAAGCTATATCATTATTCAGTCACCATCAAGAAACTGGAACACAGCTCTACACTTTGAGGCAGTTCCCTCCAGCCTCTCCGTTACATCTTGAATAACAAGGTGATATCTACTTAAGGTATAAGAATAACCTCCAGGATAACCTCTCGACTCTGTTTGGAATCTCTCAGCCATTGACACTTTGTCTCATTTCATTCTTCCTCCTTTTGGTTCAGAAGGTTTTCTCAGTCCCTTGATGCTGAGTCTCAGCTCCTTCTAGGGTTTTTCTCAACCCCTTAATGCTGAGTCTCAGCTCATTCTAGGATTTCTGTCCCACGTTGCCAGGAAGGTCCACACCCCTGGGAGTCATGCCCCACGTAGACAGAGGGAGTATGGTGAGTTTGCTTGTTGTGTTGGCTGGAGAGAGAGGCCACATCTGAGCAACAAAAGAGGCTCTCTTGGTGGTGACTCTTAGGCCTAATTTTAAGTAGGCTTGACCTATCCTTTGTGGGCTTAAGTTTCATATGAACAAGCCCCAAGATTGGGTGTTCAGCGTATTGCTTTGGTTGTCCATACTGCTTGTGAGAATTTCAAGAATTCAACTTGGGAAAGTTGAATTTCCCCCCATTCTCACCATTCCCCGAAGGGGACTTTTTAGCATTACTTAAAAAACTTTTTTTTTTATTGTGAAATATAACATATATTTAAAAAGCAATGAATTTCAAAGTACATTGTAACAAATACGAGCAGATTTCAGAATTTGGTGTGCGTTACTGTTCCAAAATTTTAGATTTTTCCTTCTAGTTGCTCCAAGACACTGGATACTAAAAGAAATATCAATATAATGTTTTAGTAGACGCACTAATTTGTTAAAACCCATCTTCTCTGTTATAACTCTTCCTTCTCCTTTAATCCTTCTCCTAATCTTTGGGGATGATTGGGTAATGACCATTTTAGTGTTTTCATGTTGGAAAGGGGTGTTGATAATATGGAATAGGAGGACAGAACTAGTTGATGTTTTTGGAGAAGCTTCCCTTTGGGAACCCATTTGGAGGTTGTAAGTTTCTGGAAAATAATCTTAGTATATGAAACTTTTTGTAGAATCTCAGGTAGAGTCCTAGGTATTCTTTAGGGTTAACAAGAATGGTTTCAGTTGGGGTTTGGCAGACTGTGATAATTAGCAATGTCTAGCTGAGGCTCGCATAAGAGTAGCCTCCAGAATAGCCTCTAGACTCCATTTAAAAATTGTTAGCCACTGATACCTTATTTTGGTACATTTCTTTTCCCCCTTTTCTTCAGGTAAGTGTTGTGGATCCCACAGTGCCAGGGCTGGGCTCATCCCTGAGAGTCCTGTCCCACATGGCCAGAGAGACTTTCACTCCTGGATGTTGTGTCCCACATGGGGGAAAGGTAATGCTTTTACTTGGAGAAGTGGGTTTAGAGAGAGAGAGGCCACATCTAAGCAACAAAAGAGGATTTCTGGAAGTAACTCGTAGGCAGAAGTGTAGGTAGGTGCAGCTTCTCTGCTACAGAAATAAGCTTCACAAGAGTAGTCCTCAAGACCAAGGGTATGACCCACTGAATTGTGGGAGTCCCTAATTCTTGAGACAGTATCAAGGGTTTCCCTGGTGGTAAAGCTTAATTCCAGGTCTTCTCTTCAGTCCCTCAAGGGACTTGCCAAAACTTAAAAAAAAAATTGTTTTTTTAAACATAACAACATACAAACATGAACATTCTTAACATATGAGCATTCCATTCTTGGTATATAATCAGTAACTCACAATATCATCACATAGTTGGATATTCACCACCATGATCATTTCTTAGAACATTTGCATCAATTCTGAAAAAGAAATAAAAAGAAAAAAGAAAAAAACTCATAGATACCATACTCCTTACCTCTCCCTCTCACTGACTGCTAGTATTTCCATCAATGCAATATGTTTTAACCTTTGTTTCCCCTATTTCTTTTCAGTACCCCTTACCATTCCCTTTCATTGCTCACTAGTATTTCAATCTACTAAATTTATTTTAACATTTGTTCCCCCTGTTATTTATTTATTTTTAATCCATATCTTTTCTCATCTTTCCATACTGTAGATAAAAGGAGCATCAGACACAAAGTTTTCACAATCACACAGTCACATTGCAAAAGCTATATCATTATACAGTCATCTTCAAGAAACATTTGCCAATACTTTTTAATTGTCTGCCCCCAGTACTCTGGGATGTTATGTAGAATCACAAGCCTTCATTCCCACTCTGGCCATGTATTTGGAGTATTTAAATGAGCTATTCCCCACAACAAAACTGCTAGAGCTAATAAATGAGTACAGCAAAGTAGCAGGTTACAAGATCAACATTCAAAAATCTGTAGCATTTCTATACACTAGTAATGAACAAACTGAGGGGGAAATCAAGAAACAAATCCCATTTGCAATTGCAACTAAAAGAATAAAATACCTAGGAATAAATTTAACTAAAGAGACAAAAAACCTATATAAAGAAAACTACAAAAAACTGTTAAAAGAAATCACAGAAGACCTAAATAGATGGAAGGGCATACCGTGTTCATGGATTGGAAGACTAAATATAGTTAAGATGTCAATCCTACCTAAATTGATTTACAGATTCAATGTAAATGAGCTATCCAGACAGGTTAAACTAGATTATATACTTCAGAAAATTTAGATTTTGGACAAAACAAAGCACTCTTTTTTGTTCTCATACAGTAGGTGAAGTTCTAAAATACAGACAATGTCCTCCTTACTCCTGTATTCTGATTTACCTTGGTCCTAACCTGATCACCTTCATTCTTACCTCTAACTGAAGCCCAATCTTTTTTTTTTTTTAAACAGTTGTTGCATGTTGCAATCTCACATTCAGAGCTGCAGAACTCCAGCTCTGAGTCTTAGATGTCACACAGGTAGCCAAAGTTACAGGGAGATACCACATTTTACATATATAGCACAGTCTCTCAAAATCTAGAAATAATACTTATAGCTCCAGACTAAAGTTTTGTTGGTACTTTTTATGCATTTTCAGTTTAGCACCTGTAAAAAAGTAGGAAGTGGATTTACATAATAAAAAGTATAATGCAGTAGTATTGGCATTTATAATTACCCATATGGTTGCCACAAGGTTTAAAAAATTTCCTCACAAGCCTTGGAAATAATGGTTTTCAGACAGAATTTGGAGAGGGGATGAAATCTGATATAGAAGAGTGGACCATTTTTATTTATTTATTTATTTTATTTTTTCCTAATGCTTCTAATCTTGATGTCTACTATAGGAAACTGTTTTAGTTTCCTCTTTGCTAAAGCAAATGCCATGCAGTGGGTTGGCTTAGACAATGGGAATTTATTGGCTCATGGTTTTCAGGCTAGGAGAACTCCAAATCAAGATGTCATAAAGGAAATGCTTTCTTCGCAAAAACAGGCATTCTGGAGCTGGCTGTTGGTAATCCTTGGCCTAGTTTTTTTCTGTCATATGGCAGTGCTTCCTTGCCTTTCCTTTCTCTTCTGGGTTCCATTGACTTTCAGCTTCTGGCTGCTCCCTCTGTGGCTTTTTTCTCACTTTGTGACTTTCCCTATAAAGTAAATTTATCAAAAGGTCTTAATTTACATTGGGTTCCCACCCATGGGAATGGATTAAGTTTAAGGACATATTTTTTTTCAGGAGTACATAGCTCCAAGCCACCATAAGAGAGGCATATATTTAACACCATTGCACTAGGTGGTCTTGACAGCTATGTTTGTTGGTAGAAAAAGACAAATCAGGTTTACATGTTTAATTTTGCAGTTGTAATTCTTATGAGGATTGATGGTTATCTTACTTTACTCTTGGTAGTTTTTATTGTAGGACAGGGCCATATTACCTGTGATAGGCTAAGAGGGAGTTTATACCTGTTAGTCTTTCCTATACTTAGTCTCCATTTTTCTTTCCTAATCCTTAAAAATTAAAAAAAAAAAAAGCAACATTTGAAGAATTATCCAATTTTATCTAAGTCAGGACAAATAAAAATTCTTTTAAAATCCTAGTAGTTTATTTCCATATGGGTGTGGCAGTGCCTCAGTTAAACTGGATCAGTGACACTTCTCACAATAGGAAATGGATATTATTCAGTTCTATTGCAAATCAGGTGTTAGTTATTGTCCTCAATATTGTGACATCATGAAAACTTTAAATTGCAAAATTTTCCTTTCTGGTAGTTTGGTGTTTTCTTTTACTTAATAAGTGAGAACACTGGGATGGAAACGTTTGGGATGATGGACTCCTGACAAGTCAGATTTCTAATTTGTATTCTCACTATCCCTCTCCCCCTGCCAACAAACCAGGAGAAGTAACATCATGCCCCACACAGAAAAGACTGTACCAGCCTGGCAAGTTGACTCTGGCTCACAGGAAGCAATTTGACATGGTTTAAAATAAATAAAGAGGCAGGGAAGAAGGAATTGTAGCCCACATAAATGATGATCTTGGGACCTCAGTGGCATATCTCTGTGGTTCCTGCTTCCAAGGCCCTCTGTGTCTCTGCTCTGGCTGGTACATTGAGGGCCATTGCCCATTTGAACAGGTGCTGAGGTATCTGGAAGTTACAAAGGAATCACAAAGGCTGCCTTTACAAACCACGAGTCCTACTGGGGAAGGAGAGTGTAAGGAGGAAGAGACTCGAAGTGGCTGGGGCAGGGGGCAGCACGGTGCATGGTTATGGGCCCAGACAAACCAGAACTGAAGTTGTTGGTCCGTGGTGGGACGTTGGGCACAAGGGTGTCTCACGTTTCCTCATCAGTAAATGTGGGTGATGTCCACTTTACAATTTAGGAATTAAATGAGGTGCCTATGTAGTGCTGTCATTACCTCCTCTAGAATTGGCAAGGGAGGAAGTGGCAGGCCTGAGAGTGGAACTCAGTGGCAGTTCCCAAGCCCAGGGCATACACAGAGTTGCAGCAGCTCCTACTTTCAGAGGAAGAACTGCCCCTGGGGATCCGTTCCCTATTCTCTTTGCAGGGACCATGTCTCTGCCTCCCAGGAGCATTTTGAGATGAAGCCGAGCCACTGGAAGGAGAAACTGAAGAACCTCGGGGAAAATGAAATGTAAGCTCTTTCTGTTGGTTGAAAACACGAGGCTGCCTGCCTCACCCCTGCCTGGCTTGTCCTCCCACACCTCTCGGTCAGAAGACTCATTGCGTGGGGGTGAAATCATGAAGCCGATGAGCCGCCCTTCTTGAACAAGAGGGCTAGAGAAGATTGGGAAGTGAAGGCTTCCAGCTGGCTGCTGAAGGAGGAAATGATTTATGCTCTTAATTAGAAAAGGGAGCTGCTCTGTTTACTTGTCTTTGACAGGCACCACATCCGCCTGTACTTCATCAAGCAGTCCTTGGTCCCGCTGACTAAAACTTAAGGGAAAAAAACCCCCCTGTGTTGAAAAATGTTAGAGTGATTCTGTGTGTGTGTGTGTGTGTGCACGTGTGCGTGTGTGCTCTTTGAAACCCAGGGCTGGCTCCGGATGCTGAAGAGCTTTCGGGCCATCAGCTGTACCCCCTGCCTAGCCCAGAAGACTGGTTCACCCTCACCAGCTTCACAAACACAGCCACCCCACGAACAGGCAGAGGGATCTGTGAAGCACGGTCAAATGATTCCCAAAGTGCTTCTCTCCTGACCCTGAAAACCCACCATGTACCATGCCTTCTGCTGCATTTCAGTCCACACACACCCCTGGGGATTTCTGGGTCACCCACTCTGAGATGAGTAAGAAAGCAGTTCTGACCCTCCAGAAGCCCATTCTAGTGAGAAAAAGTGAACCAGCGATTTCAGCGTAGGGTGGCAAGTGCTAAGGAAGCAATGAGGAGGAGCAGTGAACTCTGAGGGGAGGAGATGGGACAGAAGGGGGATGTGGGGAAGGGGGAGGGCTGTGGGGCTGGAAAGGGACTGTGGGGAGGGGTTTGGGGAAGGGGGGACATGGGGAAGGAGGAGGGTTGTCAGGGAAGTTTCCTTAGGACCAAGGCTTCATATAAGAAGTTACTGGGCTTTTGGGGGTGGGTGGCAGTTTCGGGAGTCTTTAGCATGAATATTTTAGCCTAGATCATTGCTCACATTTGCCAGCTGTGCTCTGAGGAGACAAGAGCTTGTTGGAGGGCAGGGAGGACACCTCAGAGCAGGGCCTGAGCAGTCGCGCCCTGGTGAGGGCCTGGGTGGTAAGGGCTGCCAAGGGGGAGGAAGCTGCACAGCTACCCACTAGTTAGCCTGCAGCCAGGCCCTGGCTCAGTTGGAAAAAACTGTCCGGGCAGCTTCTTGGGGAGCAGGTGTCCTCTTTTTCTCATGTGCCTCCTTTTTTGAATTGCTGTATTTTCTATTCCCAATTTTCTACCTTAGTAAGTTACTATTTTTCAAAACATTCTCTTAAATGCCACAGGGTGCCAGGACACTAGAAACAATTAAGGCAGGAAGATGAAGAACCCAGGTTTGGTAATTTAAGTGGGACTTGGCTAGGAGAATGATGAGAGGCCAGCCGGGCCTGCGGATGCAGTGGGTTCCGAGCCCACGATCCTATTTGCTGCTTTCCCCTGTTGCCTCTGTGGGGAGGCCGTTTCCCCTGCATGGCCCATCTCACCTCAGAAGGCATTTGTTCTGGAATGGAGTGGGCTTTTGTACGAAAAAAGCCTTCACCAAGACCTTTGCCTTGTTTTGTTATATATGCACGCATGTGTGTTTGTATATATATATATATATATATTTATTTATTTTTTTCTATGGGCAGGCACTGGGAATTGAACCCAGGTCTCCGGCATGGCATGTGAGAACTCTGCCTGCTGAGCTACCGTGGCCTGTCCTTGTCATTATATTTTAATGCCTTTTATTTTCCATGTTAAAAATGCTTGCTTGTATTTTTGCATAAACTATTTTTAAAAATCACCCATTTTTAAATCCAAATAGCATTTCAGCTTGAGGTATACAGCAGTCTGGCAAAGGACAAATCAATGAAAATCAGTTTGATTTGCTTTAGCATCTATATATTTTTCAAACTTGCTCCATTGTTAATTAATCCTTATAGCTCTCTGGAGAGTCAGAATGCTCGTGTCACCCCAAGACTATTGATTGCATCTGCACCTCACCCAAGGACACAAGGATGAGACTGGCAGAGCCAGTGGGAGAGGTGTGCTCTCTCGAGGGCCTGTCCCACAGAGCCACGATCTTGTGACCCGTGGCCACAGTTCTTGGGAGTCAAAGTAGGAGCTCTGTAAGCTGGTCGGGGCCTTCCAGTGTCTCACATCCCCCCAAATTCCTAGAAGAGGGGTGCTAGCAACAGAGTACGGGCTCCTTGTATTTCCAGAGAGACTTCCTGTACCTTACGGGTGGGGAGCAAATGAGGAAATAGAAATTTAGAATTTGGGGGTATCTACAATGTACCAGATGCCTTCCTTAGATCAGGTAGATAGGCAACAAATCCGAGTGTCTAAAAGCACTCATGCTAGAGTCATTTAATAGCTGTGTGACCTTGGGCAGGTTGTTTAACCTCTGGGCCTGAGTTTTCTCATCTGTGAAAGGGAACAAATAGTACTTACTGAATAGAGTTCAGGGTAGGAGCACACAAGTACACATCTGAAAAGTCCTTAGAACCGGGACCACACATGGGAAGCATGCCCTACCTTTCTGTTTTTTTTTTTGCATCTTATTTAATCCTCGGAAGAACCCTGTTAAGTAGGTATTTGTGACAGGCTAAAGATGGCCCCCAGAGGTGTATCCACTTCCTAATCCCAGGAAATTCCTAATTCCCTCATTTGAAAAAAGGGTCTCCACAGATGTGATTACGAAGAGGATTTTGAGATTATCCTGGTTATCCCTGTCAGCTCTCAATGTATCCCAAGTATCTCATAAGACTGGGAGATTCAGGACACACACTTAGCAGGCAGTGGAAAGACAGAGCAGAGAGAGAGCCGTGGCCACAAGCCAAACGAAGCTGGCAGCCACCCAAAGTGGGAAGTGCATTCTCCTCTAGAGTGTCCTGAGGGAGTCGACTTATTTTCATACGCCAGGCCTCCAGAACTGTGAGATAACAAATGTCTCTTGTTTTCAGCCACTGGGTTTGTGGTACTTTGTTACAGCAGCCCCAGGAAGTGAAGACAGTGTTGTTTCTCCATCTTTCGAATGAGGAGCCTGTGGTTGAGGAGAGCTCAGTTCCTGCCCCGAGATTACTAACTGGTGCTGGGGGAAGACTGAGGGCTCAGCTGCTGGCCTCCACTCCATGGCCCATTCTCTCCCCACCATGGCTCCGGGCAGCGTCCCCGGAAGAGGGTGAGGAGTCCTGACTCACGGACAAATGAGCCCTGTCTACAAGACATTCATACTAATTAACCCTGACATCGTGGGATGAGTTACTGGGAGAAGTGTGGGGCACAATAAAAAACTGGCGTTTTGTATGCAAGACACAGCCCTGTTCAATTTGCCACACAGTGGGGCAGACTGGTCTGTCCACATCCCTTGATGCCAGAGAACGAGGCAAGCCTGGAATGGAAGTATTACCCCCGGAATGTCGTATAAAGGAGGTGGTCATTCAATCTTCTTGAGATGGAGGGGATGGATGAGTTGTGACCAGACAATATGGGCCTTGATTTTGGACTTTTCCTACTGGCAGAGAATTTTAAGGTGAAGTGTTAAGGAAAAAAAAAAAAAGCCTACAAATATATCCATAATAAAATGGAAGTATAGTCTCAGAGCTACAAAAGAATTAGTAGTAATTTAGTGCAGACCTCTAAGTTTATAGATGAGGAAATGTAGAGAGATGCCCAGGGACTTACTCTACACAGTTTGCTGGGGTGGGGTGGGGCATTGAGATTGAAAGTAGAATTGAGCCTCCTGACTCCCCATCCTGTGGACATCCCACACCAGGCCACTGTCCAAGAAAAAGTATTGGCTTCAGTAATGGTGCATCTGATAAATAAATAATGGAGTAAAAGCTTGATTAGCATTAATCCAATGAACACATAATCTGATTTCCCACCCCTCATACTGGTCTCTAGCTTTAAGGGAAAGAAGCCACTGATCAACGTACCTAGCAAAAGTCCTTTTCTCCACCTCGAGTCTCACATAACATTTCAGAAACTCATACCCTGGCCCTCTCCTGGACCTACACAAACCAATCTGCAACTGACACATTTCATTTCAGTGGCCTGGGAAGATTTGACACATTTACAGTCTTTTGGGCGAATGCTTAGCAGGATCATCTTATGTGCTTTGTGTCTGCCCAACTTCTCTTTCTCCTGAAAAAAAAAAAAAAAAGAAGAAAAAAATGTTCGCAGCATTTTCCTGTTTGCTCCGACTTGGGCATTCTTTTCCGAAAGCAGAAAGCAGCAACTTTTCTTAACTGCTCTTCACCCTGTTGCAAAGAAAGAACATTTGTATTCAACCTCAGTAGAAGCCTGGGGAAAAGAAAAGAGCCTGGCAAGAATCCTCTGGTTTAGAAGGGATTTGGAGAACAGTGCGGTTCTTTGAGTCCTCTTGCAGTCCACTTATAAGCAGCCTGGCAGCTGTAGGTAGGTAGTACATAAGTAGGAAGAGAAGACTCTTAAGAGGGACAGGGTTGGAGTGGAAGCACCGTGAATAAGATGCCGCCATTTGGAGCCAGACCAACACAATTTGTATTATATCCCTGCGGAAGTGACTTAACGTCTTTGTGCCTAGTTTCCTCTTCTGTAACATGGGGGAAATAATTAAACCAATTTTTTTTCATAGGCAGGTATCGGGAATCGAACCCAGGTCTCCAGCATGGCAGACGAGAACTTTATCACTGCACCACCATTGCCCGCCCAGTTGCACCTATTCTGTAGGACAATTGTGAGGATTAAATAGGTTAATCCATATAATGTAAATGGAGCAGCACTTGGGTGGGGGTGGGGGGTAGCACCATGTATGTGCTAGCTCTTGTGGTATTAATATGTTCGATGGGGAGCTCAGCGTAAGAAAGGCCTTCCTCCCTTCCCCTCTTCCTCCCTTCCCAGAGTCATTTGGCTTTGGGGGCTGCAGATTTTCTCTTACCTCAGAGGAGAATTAATAGGATTCAGCTGTAGGTCAACAAGGCAGGTTGTCCAAGTTTGGGGAATCAGGGGCTGGAAATTGTGGGATAGGGAGCCATCTGACACCTAGTTTGGGTTTTCAGAGAGAAGCAGAGCGAGGGGTCCACGGTTATGCTCTGCGCAAGATCCTCGTGGGCTGGGCACTCTGGAGCCTTTATGTGGACATCAGCTTGGCCGGAAGGGATCAATTTCCCTGTAACTGTAGACATCAGCTTGACCAGTAAGGTGACAAGTCATTTATTTGACTTAGAAAAATAAATGTGGCAGAATAACTGATTTAACAATGAACTGTCGCAGGTTCTTCTGTTGGTCTTTTTCCACACAGGAGCCCCCCCACCCCCCATGAGTATACTTTATTACCGAGGTTAACCCTAATCCTCCTCAGACCCCCTTCCTGTGACATCACTTCCTGTTTCCCCCCTCAGCTTCCGGTTCCTGCTTGAATTCAAATATGGCAGATAGGCTGGCTCTCCTTCTTTCCACACTAAACGACCCTACCTCCTCCCCTTATCCCCACCCTAGCCCACCCCTAGGAGAAAGAGGAGGGAAAGAAACAGAAACATCTCTATACCAGAGGATGCTGTGGGATACAAGGCAGAAATTGCTTGCCAGCTTCCCAGCTGTTGGTTTCAGGAAACCAAACTGCTTGAGAAGATTATTCTGGAAAGAAAAGACGAGAGATCCTCATTCAGAAACATGGGTTGTTGGTCTTATACATTGGCAGTACCTGTTGGGTGGCAAGACCTCAGAAAGACATGGCTGAGGTGCCCCAACTGGAGCTGGGTTCGAGGTTTCGTTCACGCCTTGGACCAGCGGTGTTTCTGGGCCCAGCCTCGGTGGTCTCAGCAGAAGCCATCAAGGCCTAGCCTACCAGGGCTCTCGCCACTCCGGTTTTATGGGTACCACAAGAGCACCCGGGAATGGATACAGTGCCAGCCCCATGGAGCCTTGGAGCCAGATGTGAGCTGAATTACAGAAATAAAAGAAATGTGACGTTTCTTGCACAGCTGCATTTGTGGAATACGATTCATCCCTGCTATGGAACAATATGCCATTTCCGGCACTTAGAGGTTATGAGGCAAATGCGTGTTTGTGACAGGACGTAAATAGGTACTATCATTCCAGTGAATGTGGCTGTCCACTGGGTCAGTGGGAAGACTGAAGGAAATAAGGGACGTAACACTTAACCCGGTATTTAGCACAAGGCAAGTGCTCAATAAATATTAGCCATTATTATTTGTACTTTAGACAACTCCAGAGAGCAGGCCACTTTGTTTTTGCAGCCCAATGATATTTTCCTATTCTCCAAAGTATTATGCGTTGGATTTGTATGTATTTAAAAAAAAAAAGCCTATGGTTTCCATATTTCATTCTATTACCTGCTGTCTGCTGTAGCAGCTTTCAGTGTTTAAACAAACCAATAACCACTAAATCACTAAACCATTAATTATAAATGAGTGAGAAACTCTTGTCAGCTTTACCTCCCAAAGCACCTGTTGCTTCCCTTCATCTCCCAAAGCACCTGTTGCTTCCCTTTCCCAGTTATTTCTCCAGCACCAGACATGCCAGC
Organism: Tamandua tetradactyla; assembly: GCF_023851605.1. Taxonomy (NCBI): domain Eukaryota; kingdom Metazoa; phylum Chordata; class Mammalia; order Pilosa; family Myrmecophagidae; genus Tamandua; species Tamandua tetradactyla. The sequence continues at coordinate 48,104,714 of NC_135329.1, read as the reverse complement.
TTCATTTCTTAGATCTTAAACTTCCCCATCTCCAAAGTGGAGAGAAAACCCAGGGCAGGGAGAAGCAGGCTTCCAGTCACTTATTGCATTGGCACTCTTCAGAGAAGGGATTCTCAAAGTATGGTCGCTGACCACTAGCCTCAGCCTCATCTTGTCACAACTACAAATTCTCTGGCCAACCCCAGATCTACTGAATCCGATCCCCTGGGTGTGAGGATCAGTGATCTGTGTTTGAACAACCCTGCAGGGCAATTTGATGCACTCACAAGGGTGGGAGACTCTGCTTTGGAAACTAGGCATATGGCATTGAACAGGACAGACAAGGTCCCTGCTCTCCTGGAGTTTCCATAGAGAGACAGAGAAACAAGCATGCAAATAAATAAGCCAGGTCATTTAAGACAGTAAAAAGACTATGGAGAAAATGAAGTAATTGGTGGGGAAAGAGTCTGGCCCTGTTTTGAGTGGATGATATAGGCTTTTGTGGCCTTTGAGGTGAGACCTGTGTTAAGGAAGGAAGCAGCACATTTTAGATCAGAGAGACCTTTAAGGCAAAAGGTGACACCTAGGGTGGGGCTTTATGTTAGTAGGTCCGTTAAGCTGTTTTCTCTGCCCTTTCAAATTTCATGCTTAAAGCTTTCCTTTAAGAAATATTTACCAGTTAAGTGGTCTTAATGAATTTTCCCATTCATAAACATATCTGGAAAGTGTTCCTTGTGAGACATTTTGGTCCATAGAAGAGAAGAACAATGATCCATTATCAAATTGGGATCCTTTTACTTTCTTTTCCAAAGCAGACTATTTGGGTTTTAAGTCAAATATTTCTTCACTCGGGTTATTAGAGTCACAGAATAAGAAGCAATGTCTTTGAATGACTCAAAGGTTTTAATTCTTCGCATCTTACAGAGAATTATATTTATTCCTCCAGTACTTGTGACAAAGTGTATCGTTTTTAAACACGCAGATTGTTGTTCCCTCACATTAGAAGCACATTTGTAAATTGCCTGATTATTTTTCTGGGCTGTGTGAAAGCTTTAGTTGCTTGTTTAGTCGTAAGTGATAGCATTTGAACCTTTTATATAAAGGGTTCAAAATAGGCTCCACCAGCCGTGAGAAGGGAAAAGCCTGACCCTGTTACATTTGCTGTAGACACAGAAGCATTCGGTAACCCAGTGGCCAAGTGCCTTTTCCCATTACTGAAAAACACCAACCCTCCTCCTGCTCCATCTTGCACGCTACCTGATACCCGCTATTTGTTTCTGTCAGAGAGGTGTTCTGAGCAGGTTGGCGACAGGGCGCTGGTATAACGGAGCTAGTCTCTGGAAGCCATTCTCTGTCTGGTGGACCCTGAGACCCTGGAGAAGACACATCTGTACTGTGAGCAAGCACAGAGGGTTGCCCTCCTTCTATCCTGAGTTGTGTTAACAATTTCTTTTGGGCAAACGCCTCTTTGTTATGTACTGTTTCATCATATTAGCAAACTTGGCTAAATGAGGGACTTGACTTTTTCTTTGAGCCTTCATGAGCAGAGTGAGCCTTGTAAAACAAGCTTTCAGCCTGGAAGTCAGGTTCCTGGAACCCTTGACTGAGCTCAGGGGGCCAGGGCCCAGAAAACATTATGATGCCCTTGTGTGTAACTCAAAACAAAACCCGCTCCAAACCATAAAATAAGTGTAAGGAAGTCCAACGGAGAACTGGTTTCCCATGAAGACTACTTGGATTCACTTTTGTCATTAATACCAAATGTTACATTCTTCTCCTCAACCTCCTCCTCCTCCAGCCCTTCTGTGTATGTTTTGTGATTGTGGGTGTGCATGTCTGTGTGTGCACATGGGCTGGTGCCCAGAGCGCATGCATGTCCAGCCAGTTGGGTGGTGTAGCACCCACTGTAGTCTCAGCTTTTCGCCGGTTAGCAAATAGGCAATGAGCCAATAAGTGGGACACCCATGAGCTTTTGAGTTAGATATGGATCTGCATCCCATTTCCCCTTCCTCTTGGTCTTGAGACTTTGGAGAAATCACATAACCTTTCTGATCCTCAAAACTCATCTATAATATTGAAGTGAACAAAAGCCCTACTTCACAGGGTTGTTATGAGAATTAAATGAAATCCTGTTTAATGAAATTAATGATAGATGCTCAATATACCTTACATGCTTTTTCTCTTTATAATTGTGTTTTCTTATCCTCTTGTCAAAGGAGAACAATAACTGAAAATAAATGAAAAGAGATAAATTCAAGTTCCTGACAAATATTATCAAATTAAACTTCTTGAGGAATAGAGGTGTTTAGTGACTTTTGATGAAAAAATTTTCACTATGACGGTGTGAGGGGCCTCAGGTGGTTCTAGCATCTCTATAGTGTAGAATTTCATGTTCCAATGCAAATACTTTTTTTCTTATGCTTACTTGTTGTATAATTGTATTAAAATATTGTATACTATAACAACGATATTGGAAATACCTTGATTATTTTTACCATCTCCCTCTGATCAAATTTTCTAGAACCTGAAGGGAAATTTCTGCACTCATTTTGGTGGAACAACTATCCCTGTCATCTCCTAAATCTAGCCAGAGTCCCTCATGGCTGTAGTACAAGCTTCTTTTCTAGGTTTTGTCTTTTCATATGTGAAAAATGCAAGTAACCTTGAGGAGGCCTATTCTCCTAGCCCTTGCTTTCTTGGCTGTTCTGTGACTGACACCCCCTCCTACTCCCCCCCCCCCCCCCGCCCCAGTTCAGTACAGTTTGTTCTCACCCAGCTAGAGACGGGGGGTGGGGGGGGGGGTGGGAAAAACTGAGTCGATTCCCCCATCCCTGTAAATGCTTCTTGCTCCCAGTTGTGGTGTGCCTGGGGTTTAGGAAGGGGCAGACAGGATGGGAGGATAGACAGAGCAATGCACTAATTGTCAATAATCCTAAATTCTAGACTTTTTCCTCTCCTAACTTGTCCTATGACCCAGGCAGGGTAAATCTCTCATGCTCTGTGGTAAAGGTGAGTGCTCAAGACCCATTTCCCCTTCTGTAATGACACACTTCCTGAGTGTTAGCTGGAACGTGAGTGCTCAGCTAAGGCCCACCTTTTCCGAACTCTTCTGCAGCTTGGCATGGCCATGTGGTTGAATCCTGGCCCATAGGATGTGAGAGAGAGATGTGTGTAATTGGGGGGTCTCACCCCTATAAAGCTACGCACCTGTGCACTGCCTCCCCTCCCCTCTTCCCATTGGCCAGGAGAATGTGAGAATTGGAACTGGCATCGTTGGCCCCAGAGATGGAAGATGTTTGTGGAGAATGGCAGAGTTGTTCTACCAGCCCTCTACTATTGGATTGTTACATGAAATAGAAATTAATTTCTCTTATTTAAGACAATGCAGTTTTATGCCTTTTTTTTTTTTTTTTTTGGCATGGGCAGCTCCAGGAATCGAACCTGGGGTCCCCGCAGGTGAGAATTCTGCCACTGAGCCACCATTGCACTGCCCTTCTTTTTTTTTCTCACAGATTTACCTGCACCTGACTAAGGCACCTTGCTCACCCTCAGTTTTTTTCATTCACCAACATACTGAATGTTAAGTTTCCAGTCCTCTTATCTTACTTTCTTTCCAGATGGCTATCAGCCAGCTTAATTAGTAACTTCCAGGCAGGAGACTGGGAGATTCTTCTCTTGGGAATGCCTCTGCCCTAAAAAATAAAAATAAGAAAATAAAAAAAAAGTCCTTAAAACACTGATATAAGGGATTCCCCAAAGAAAGAACCCTAAAGAGAACTGTCTTTGGACATGCAGGGTGGAGGAGGGTCTGGGAGTCTAATTGCCTCTTTTTTTTTTTTATTGTGAAAAATAGCAAATATACAAAATAACAATACATTTCAAAGCACATTGCAATAATTAGTTATAGAACAGATTTCAGAGTTTGGTGTGGGTTACAGTTCCACAATATTAAGATTTTCCTTTTAGCTGCTCCAAGACACTGGAGAGTAAAAGAAATCTCAATATAATAAATCAGGGTGGGCCACAGTGGCTCAGCAGGCAAGAATGCTTGCCTGCCATGCCAAAGGACCCCTGTTCGATTCCTGGTGCCTGCCCATGTAAAAAAAAAAATCAGCAGTTATACTAATCTGCTAAATCCTATCTTCTCTGTTATAACTCCACCATCTTCTTTGATCTTTTTCCCACTCTTTAGTGGTATTTGGGATATACCCATTCTAACTTTTTCATGTTGAAAAGGGCTTTCGATAATATAGAATAGAGGGATGGAACTAGCTGATGTTGTGGAGAGGCTGATCCTCCTGGGCTTCAGGACTTATCTGACCTAGGAACCCATCTGGACGTTGTTGGTTTCTGGAAAGTAATCATAATGCATGGAACCTTTGTAGAATCTCCGATAGAACCCGAGGTGTTCTTTAGGCAGGAATGCCTAAAGAAAAAAAACCATTGGCAGGAGTGGTTTTAGTTGGGGATTGGCAAACCATGGTAAGTAGCAATATCTAGTTGAAGCTTGCATAAGAATAGCCTCCAGAGTAACCCTCTTGACTCTTTCTGTACTCTCTCAGCCACTGATACCTTATTCGTTAGAATTCTTTTCCTGCTTTTGGTCAGGAAGGCATTCTCAATCCCTCAAATCCCACGATGCCAGAGCCAGGCTCATCCCTGGAAGTCATGTCCTAATTGCTTCTTTTTAAAAAATCATTTGTTGATTTTTTGTTTTTTACTAACTTTACATGCATGTTCTTACATGTATATATATATATAACATTCCTAATTGCTTCTTAAACAGACTTTCCATCAATCCCTCTCTCCTTTTGGGTACTCCTTACTAGTTTTCTTGAATTATCTGGTGTCACCAATTGGTGAACCTTTAGCAGGTTCCATGGGACAAATTAAGTTGCTTCTCAGCATTCCCCATCTACTTCTTTTTTAGGTGCATAGTCTGGGAATCGAACCGGGGTCTCTCACATGGAAGACAAGCATTCTACCACTGAACCACCTGTGCACCTTCCCCCATCTACTTTTCTTTTTTCTTTTTGCATGGGCAGGCACCGAGAATCAAACCCTCTGGCGTCGCAGGTGAGAATTCTGCCACTGGGCCACTATGGCCCACCCTTCCCTCTCTAGTTTTAAACTGTTACTTCTGAAACTATCACTGGCCTCAACACAACTGACCTGGTTAAAAATTTTCTTTATTCGGTTTATTTGTCTCTAGTTTCACAAGTTTTCCACTTATTTTTAGGTGACCGTTTGTCAAGGAGGTAGAAATGTGTTTAGAAATAGCACTTCACTGAGTCATCCCGTCATTAAATATTGATCTCATCTTCAATACAGGTGGGGCGTGATGGGGAACATAAAAATGTTTATGACACGATTCTGGCTCACAAGTAGGTTATGGCTTAGCAGGAGAATAAGTACCTCACACACAGATAGCTACATTACTAGGCTGTATAAGTTGAGAGCTGTGTGAGCAAAATTCAGGGGTAAATTTCATGGGCGTTCATAGCAGGGAGAGATTATTCCGGTTTGAGACAATTTTGGAAAAGCTTCCTGGAGGAGGCAGGAGGAAGCAGTTGAGCTGAGCAAAAGAAAGGGCTAGGATTTCAAGATGTAGAGTCCTAGGTAGTGAACACAAGAGGGATCTACTGTATTGAAGGAGAAGTTATAGGTTTAGGAATAAAATATGTTGACTCACTGAAGTCAACAAATAAGACTAGATTGAGATAAGGGGGAGTAGACTAGAAAGTCTACAATTTCAAAACCATGAGAGTCGGGGCCCCAAGGACACAGGGGCAGTTTAAGTGACACTGCAAATTGCTTGCCTGACTGCCACCTACCTCAGTAAGGAGGTCTTGCCATACGTGGGTGATGTTATAATTAGAAAAACCAGATGCAAATTTGACAAATGGGGCTGAGAAACTTGGAATATAGTTAACTTCTCCTTGGGGCAAGTTTTGTGGTAGAAGGCCAGTGAGCAGCGAGTCTGGCTGACGTTTTGAGTGCTGGAAAAGGCCTTTGGGTGGGGGTGGAAAGGGGGCTCAGGGCTAGATTACTGGGGGAGGGGGGTATCTTGATTTGATTTGAGTCCCTGAATAATAGGGACCATTCACAATGCCGGGCAGGGAAGTCCACGGGGATGGTTTTGAACACCCTCTATGAACCCCAGAAGTCCTCAGCCACCAGATTTAGGGGACACATCTGCATCTCTTCCTCAGGGCCAGGCTCCAGGGCAGGGCGGGTGGAAGCTGCTGCGTGGCCATGCTGGGGAAACTCCATAGCTCAAAGCAGCTCTCAAAAGGCCTGCGTGACATGCATCTGCTAAGACCCTTGTGCCCACCTGAAGGTTAGGGAGAATCACATTGGACTCTACATCCCCATGTCCTTTTTCAGTCTGCTTAAAATAGAATTAAAAAATATATATATATTTTGAGCTATCTTCACACACCATACAGTCCATGCAAAATATACAATCAATGGTGCCCAATTCCATCACAAAGTTGTATATTCATCACCATGATCGTTTACAGAATATCTGCATCACTCTAGACAAAGAAATAATAATAAAAAGCCATACACCCCATATGCCTCTCATTGGCCACTAGTATTGCAATCTACCCCCGTTTTTTTTTACCCCTTATTCCCCCCTATAATTTAATTTGTCCTTATTTTCTTACTCATAGGATAGGATTTGACAGCAAGTCTCCCTGGGAGGAAACCTCCAAGATACACGGGAACTGGGCGGGCCACGGTGGCTCAGCAGGCAGAGTTCTGCCTGCCAGGCCGGAGACCCGGGTTCGTTTCCCGGTGCTTGCCCATGCAAAAAAATATATAAATAAAATAAATAATAAAAAGATACCCGGGAACTAGGGTTTAGGGGAGTGCGCCCCCTCGTGGCTCCTCCTCAGAATGGCAGGAGAGGACGGCTGGAGGGCGGCACCGGGCCGGACACCCTCACCGATTCTGCAAAGCCTCAGAGGGCGACAAGGGAGGACCCAGCGTCCGCCGCGTTTACCCGCAGCGAGCTCAGCCACTCCCGACGCCCGTCCTCCAGCAGCGCGCTTATCTTCTAGCATCCTCCGCCACACCGAGTGACTGTGAATCCAGATGGAAAACTAGAATTTAGGGAAAAGCCGCCCAGCTCTAGTTGGAATAATTCTCACAAAGCAGGAGGGCAGTCCCTCTTCACAGTGATCAGCGTGGCGTGATTTGCTGTTTAAAAGCCATCCAGAAATGCTCGTTTCCAAAACGACTCTTTCCCAGCGGGATCGGGCCGCATGAGAGGGTTTTTTTTTTTTTTTTTTTTTTTTTTGAAATTGGAATTTTCCTGTCATCTCTCAGTTAAGCCCTAGAATATATTCCGGGAGGTGTGACAGCTGTCAGAAAAAGAGGGGAGGGGATGAGGCAAGCCCTGATAGAGTCAAGACGTTAAGAAAGAGGCTGCTGCTTAAATTGTGCAGCATTTCTATTCGGGATGATGGAAAAGTTTTGGTACTGGGTGGTGGTGATGGCAGTGAAACATTGTGAACATAATTAACAGCCCTGAATTATACAGTTGAGTGTGGTTAAAAGGGAAATTTTACATGGTATATATGAAATTTCTAGAATAAGAGTTTTAAACGAACAATATAAGACTATTAAAAAAAAAACCGAGAAAAAAGAAAGAGGCTCTCACAAAGCAAAGAGAAGAAGCAGTAGCTGATGTGAAGCAGCTATTTGGTGTGAGGACAAGTGGCACATGCTGCCTGGGAGAATTAACATAAAGCCAGGGGCATTGGATGGATCAACCAATTCAGCTGTAGAAAAAGCTGAGCCTGTAAGTAGTGAGGGAATCACTGAACAGCAAGTGGTGTTTCTGACATTTTACTCTCCATCATTAAGAAAAAGTTAATTTCCATCAGCATTCCCTGTTTATCAACTTAACCTAAAAAAGCCAAAATAAAATATATTTTGGTGCTTCCTTCGGTCAAGAGTAAAATTAAGTCGCCTGGAAATTTATTCCCCCAGGTGCTAACAGTTTCTCAGAAATAGAATGAATGGTTGATCCCAGGACAGGTAATTTCCAGTGGTTACCTAACTAAAGCCCACGTAGGTCCTGGCAGTGTCTTCTGCACTGAGCAAAAGCTTAAGTTACATCCGCATCCTTCCTTGTCTCAGGCAGCCTTCTGACTAGGCCTAATTTCCAAAGCCAAACTGCACAGCTATATGTTTTGAATCGAAAATTAGGAATGGGGAAATGAAAGGGACTTGATTTGTCTAAGTGGGATGCTCTGCTAGAAGCTTTCTATATGATAATCCTTGTTCCTTTCGTCAACTCTCTGTGACAGGGACCATAGTCCCATTAAAAATAATCAGGAAACAGGGTTTCGATCGATTACATTGAGGAAGGTGAGAGAACCTAACAAATGGCCCCGCGGTGCTTGAACACCCCGTTGCCACCCCTTTCTGGGCGCAAGCTTCGGGGTAATAGGGCAGATGCAGAATGTGGGGCATCAAGTTTGGCCTAGAAAAATCTGGGACACAATCGGAGTCTTCTCCGTTGGATGCGATGTCTTCATTGCTCTCCAAACCACTTGCCTTTTCGGCCTCCTGAACTGACCTTTGCAATTCTTATTACATTAAAAAAAAAAAAGTCAGGACTAATTGGTGGTACCCTAGAGAGCTGGGAGGGGCACTTTCTAGGTGCGAACTTCCCGCTGTAGACTTTCTTAATGTCCCCTGGCCCAGACTCAGGGTGACTTGTTTTGTTTGTAGACAACTTCCGAACAAAATGCATTTGAATTCACTGAGATTTTAAAAGGAAACCCAAATAATATAAAACAGCCAAACACCCCCCACAGTGTATTTGGCAGGCGGTAGATGGGTTCAGGTATCGGACGGGAGATGAGGCTTCCAGCCTGAATGAGACAGAAGACCATGTCGGCGCCATCCGGGAGTGACCCCGTGGAGGCGAAAACCCCCTGCTTTGGAGCCGCGGGAATCCGCTGGGGTTAGGTCAGCTTGGGCTCTCCACTCAACTTTCTCTCTGCTTCATTGTCTCCACCTACAGAGGGAGGATATGAATGCGACCTTAGATGGTTCTGATGAGTAAATGAGAGAACAGCTGAGAACAGGGAAGCTCTCCTAAATGGTAGCTCTGCGGGTGCAGCCGCTGCCCTGGCCCTTTTTTTTTTTTTTTTTTTTTTTAACACTGGCAGGCACCGGGAATCGATCCCGGGTCCTCTGGCATGGCAGGCAAGCATTCTTGCCTGCTGAACCACCGTGGCCCGCCCGCCGTCCTGGACCTTGATTCTATTCGCCCTCATTTTGATAAGGCCAGAAATCCACTGGCGTTTCCCGCCATCGGTGCTGGGCTCCTGGAGACAGACTTAACCCCGAGTGGAAGAGGAGGTGTCTGTGCTGCCGCGGGGGAAGAGAGGTGGGGGGCGGTGCAGAGGCACGCGGGCGGCGGCGATGCGAGCCTCGCCCACCAGAGGGCGCAGGAGCTCCGCGAGTGTCTGCTCTGCCGGGTGGAATCCTGCTACAGAGCTTGCAGCTCCGGGCTGGGCATTTTTCAGAAAAAGGAGAGAGCATTCCTTTCTAGCCCATCTGTATTTCTTCCTCCTCCATTCTCTCCTCTCAGCGGCCTCTGATGGCCGGAGCAGGGAGGCAACGGGAAGGCAGTTTAGGAGCAGCTGGGGCAGGAGAGGGATTGGGTGAGGCAGGGAGATGTGTTGAAACCTCCTCCTTTCACCCCGCTCTGCTCCCTTCCCCATTCCTGCGGCGTTAAGCCTCTCTCCTTCCCGAGTATGACAAATGAACAGGGTATTAAACTGACCGCTGGGTGTTAACAGCGTGTTCAAACATCCTGGGAAAAGCAGGCAGACCGAGCTCTTTAGCTTCTTACTCCTCCCTCTTGTTCCCCCCGACCAGGAAATTGAACCCGGGCAGGTAATCAAAACCGGAGCAGCCCTCTGTGTCGGGAGTGGAAATTTAGTACAGCCCCCCTAGGCTATGAACACATCAGACAAGGCTCAAGAGAAATCAGGCTGTGAACGGTCAGAAAGCACCCGCGGGCATCCAGGCAGGGCCGCAGATGTTTCCCTTCCTGGGCAGGGGTCTCTGGCCTCCTGACCCAGGACTGGCCCTGCCCCGCTGCCCCTCACCGGCCAGAGCCAAGGAACGGGGGAAGCCCAGGGGAGCACACGGGCGCTGCAAGGTTTGTGAACAGCCTACATCACAGGCTCCATTCCTCGTTCCCATGTCCTGGGGTTGGAGGTTGGGTTTTGTTTCCAGTCATGTGATAGTGCTGGGAAAGGGCAGGAAGGTTTCCTCACAGTCGGAGTGGAAGCTGCCTATCTATTTATGACACCACATGTACTGTGGGATATTGGGTTAAGGCCCAGAAATGCAACAAGAAAGGACCCCTCCCGATCTTGGAGGAGTGTGCAGCCCCAGGATCCACAGCTCCGTGGGTGAATGAGCTCAGGGCCCCAGGGGCTCGACAGGGGAAGGGCAGGATTCAGGGTGGCCACTCCCCTGGTTTCCCTGGGACTCTCAGTGCTCAGACTAGGAAAGTGCTGGGCAAACAGGGATGAGTCACCCTAGTAGAGACATGAAGTGGCCGTGGTCAGCTTCCCACAGGGGAGGAGGGGATAGAGGAGCAGAGTCGTGGAGACTATATGGTCAGAATAGCAGATGCGTGCCACAGGCTGGAAGTGGAGGCAATGGGGACTGTAATTTGGGGCCATTTGGATTTCGGAGCCTGAGAGGAGGAGAGGCAGGTGAAGAGGCTGGAGGGAAAGGCTTTAGGGACCCCAGAGGGCTTTTGGTGCCTCATGGAGGATTGGGGGCTTTGCCCTCTAGCCATGCCTGTGCTCGCAGCTGGCCCAGAGCGTGTAGATTTGTGGCCTTCGGGGGCCCTTGCAGGACCTCAACTACAAGGGTCTTTGTGGCCTTGACTGTGAAGCTGTTTGAGAGGATCACGTCGCGGTCTTGTTCTCTCTTAGTGGATGCCGGCAGACGCGGCCGTGCTTTTCTTCCCCAGTTAATAAGCGGGTGCAAATAACAACAGAGCCAGGTCTTCTGGTGGCAGGTCTCAGCAGAGTACTCTGCCCCAAGAAACATGCATGCACGTGCATCCTCAGCTACCTTGCAAAAATGAAATGAACTTTACCGAAGTCTCTTGAAGAAGCAATTAAGGGGCAGAGGAGGAGGGGAGTGGAATTTCCTCACACAACACAAGGCATTACTAAAAATCCTCTCAACCCGGCTCCCTCCTTTTGCACCACTCACTCAGGTTGCAGAGTCCCTAACCTCAGTTCTTTCCTGGAACTCCCCACAGGGCAGGGGTGCGCCTCGCCCCTCCCCTCGGATGCTTGTTCCCGCCGGGAACAGGACTAGGGTGTGGCAAACAACAGCAAGGATTCAAAATTTAAGGGGGTGCTGGCTTTCAGGTGCCAGCCCCACGCTGTGCGACCCCGAGAGCCAGGGCCTCCTTAAGTTTTGTCCCCGAGTTGCCCGGCTGGCCTCACCCTGGTCCTAGCACCAGCCTTCTGGATTGGTTCTGCTTTTCCCAAGAAGCTTCCTCCGGAGGGTGGTCATTGGTGCTCCGAACAGCGGTTTTGGGGGCTGCTGGTGTGGGTCGACCAAAGAAACTTCGTCCCTCAATTCTCCCCCATCTATTAGCCCAACCCACACGACAAGGCCCAGGAGGACAGCTGTGAGAAGCAGAGAAGACTGTTGACATGCTACAACTTTTGGTCTCTCGCACACACATCGAACACGTCACATGCTGGCTCCTGCAGGAAAGACAGATAGACGCTACATGGTCCAGCCAGTGAGATTTTCCCGATTAAGTCAGGAAGCTTAAGTGAACATTTGTGAAACAAAAGGGAAATTAAGTAGATTCTAATTGTGTGATACAATCTTCAAGTTGAGAGGGCTAGGGAGCAGTGGAGGGGAACAGCTAAAGAGAGGGCCCAGGAGGAGGTGAGAAAAGCCATAGAAATGCTCAAGCCTCTTCCTGCCCCTTCCCCCGGGGTGATGACTGGAAGTGATGACTCAGAGCCTGCCAGATCCTCAATCACCAGCCAGAGATTCAATTATGTGCACTCAACACCCGAGTCCCAGGACCCAACTGCGAAATGCAATCTGCAGGCCAAATCATCCAGTCCTTCTTCTCAGGCTTTGTGGAGACGATTGCACATCATCCTCTCCAGCCCCCAATTCTGGGACAGCCAGGGTGTCTGCAAAACTGGCCCCCAACTGAATCTGAATTTTCCTGAAGGTCCAAAAATAGCATACCATGCTGTAGATGAAAGCAGTTTGGCTATCCTGGGAAGATTAGGAGCACATTGTTTAAGGATTAGTTTGTTTTGAGTGTGTGGATTAATGGTTGCATGATGCGTCTTTCCTAAGCAGCGGCAAGATTCAAACTCCTAATAGGACCGGCCACAGCCAAAGGACTCCTCTGGGACTCTGCTCTATGTTCAGAATCCAGAGGCACTTCAGGCCCTGTTAGGGTCTCCTGGCATGACATGTGAAGCTGCAGGGCAAAACTGGAGTTTAGGTCAAAAAAGAAATCAGGCTGCAAACAGACAGTAGTTAAAGGGCAAGCTTTTTGTCCTCCGCCATCTATAGATGCAATGGGTTCAGAAAGTAATGTTTCCCCAGCTCGAATTTTAGCTTTGCCCCATGTGCAAGGATGATGAAGGTGCAGTCTGGGGGTAGGGGCTGCTGTCTGCACGCGAGGGGTGGACTGTGAAGGAAAGCAAAGTTGCCCTCTACTGACTGGTGGTAAAAAGGAATGGGAGGGGGTGGAGGAACCCATCAACTGAATGGTTTGTATCCCTTACCGTGAGAGGGGGGACACTGCTTCCTTACCCCCTTATCCCAACCTACTCCCATCTTGAGCCTCATGTCTGGGATTTGACATGAATTCCTTACCTTCAAAACTCTGAAGTGGAACACTGCATCTTCCTTTCTACTTCCAGTCATCTTGGGTCATTATCTTGGTAAATGACATCTTCATCTCTCAGATACTCAGATCAGAAACCTCAGAATTGTCTTTGGCACTTTCTTCATCACTGCCTGAGTTCTATGTGTTGCTATGTCCTAGCAATTCTACCTCGGAACAATTTTGCACTCCCATTACCTTTTTCCTAGCTCAGGTTGTTTCTCTTTAACTAGACTCCCAGCCTCTAATGCCTTGTTTCTCTGTTTGTCTTCAACACAACTGCACAGTTTGTTTTTAAAACATAGGTAGATCCATGTCATTCCATTCCTAAAACTTTTAATGATTCCCCACTGATCATTACAATACGTTCCAACATCGCGAGCATGGCATTCCAGGCTGTCCGTGATCCAGTGTCAAGACTCCTTTGTGGTCCCACATCCTGCTCTCTCCCCATCTCCTCTTCCTGTCATGCTGAGCCGCCCAGTGTCTCCATACCTGACACCCACGTGCACACTCTAGGCATTCCTTACATCATTTCCTCAGCCTGGAGAGCATGTTCCTCATTCTCTAATCTGAGACATATTCATTCTTTGAAGCCCACCTCTAATGATGTCTCCTTTCCAATTAAAAACAAATTTCTTCTTATTTTCTACAGTCCCATTTAGTAATTAGTTAATTCTGCCATAAATGTTTGTCTTTCCCACCAGTTTGTAAACTTAAAGAATGTAGGGTCCACCTTATTCACATTTTGATTTTTCTGCCCTTACCTCCAGTCTAGCACCTAGTCTAATGCCTTGCTTGTGGTCGGTAGTCCTGTAATAACTATTGGTGGGATGTGGCTCTGGAAGAAAAGGCACCATGGCGGACTTGTTCTGAGCTTCCTGCCTCACGTCCAAGGGCAGTCCTGAAAAGTGATCGTTAATGTTTTGAGCAGGGACCCAAATCTCTCTATGATTCACAGTAAATAGAGAATGATTTAACCTATTTTTGGGGGGTGGGGGCGGCAGATGGATAAGGGAATTTAAAGTATTTCCATCAATTTTATGCTATTCATGTACTGGAAATTTGTGTACAATCTCATTCGCATCTTCCAACAAATCTATTACCCACTTTTTATAAACAAGAAACAGGCTGAGAAGATTCAGTCTCTTGGCCAGGGTCACACCAGTGGGAAGTGGGAGAATTGATGCTACGGTTGGAGCTTGGAAAGTGGTCACACGGGTCTGAATATTCACTTGTTTACTGACAAAGCTGGACTGGAGAGTGCAACTTGGACTTGGGGCAGAAAGAACTTCCTCCCCCATCCTCCCAAGCCTTGATCTTGGACCCCATCCCCCACCCCCATGGAGATAGTTGGTGGACCCCACCCCCCACCCCCATGGAGATGGTTGGGTCTTCAGAACCAGTGCTTGCCCACCTACCTGCAGAGTGAGCCAAGGGTTGCTCATGAAAATTGTTTCCCCTACATGAATTAGGGCTGAAAGTAGTACTGATCTATTCTAGGGAGATTTATTACACTAAATGTTGACAACTTTGCATTAACCAGCAAGCCCCACTTTCCAAAACAGGACACTCCAAGCATTTAGCAATGTTTGACTTGAGTGATTTTTATGTATTTGCTCTTGGCTTCTCTCTCTCACACATACAAAGAATTATATAGACTCGAAGAGATGGTAGGAACTTTTAAAATCATTTTTTCAATTCCTCATTGTAACGTGGAGGAAGTAGTATCACAAACTTCAAGACACCCAGTGAGAACAAACTGGACCTTGGTTTTGTCTCACTGTTCCCTCGCTCCCATCCCAGTGAGGGATGAACGTTAAGATGACAAGTGATCTTTGTCACTAAACATCCACCATAGCATGAGGTTGCATTCTAATTCCAATCTCTCTGCCCTTCCCAAACAGGGCTAATTACCTCACCTCTGCATTTCCATAATACTTTTTCATGTATCTATCTCTTCACTTCTACATGGTTTTCTTTCTTTCTTTGTATGTTTGTTTCTTCAGTTGGGTTCTAGACCAGTGCTGTCCAGTAGAAATATATTGTGAGCTACAAATATGGGCCATATATGTAATTAAAAATTTTCTAGTAGCCCCACTGAAAAAAAATTTAAGAGGTGATATTAATTTAATAATATATTTTATTTAATCCAATATCTCTAATGCATATAGATCAACACGTATTCAAATAAAATTATTAACAAGATCTATATTATTCTCTTTTTTTTGTATGCTGTATGGCGGGGTCACATTTCATTATTTTTCCATGTGAGTATCCCATTATTGCAGCACCATTTGTTGAAGTTTTGTTTTGTTTGCTTTATTTTTTGAGAAGTGCATGGACCGGGAATTGAACCGGATTCTCCCACATGACAGTGGGTGAGAATTCTACCACTGAACTACCCTTATAGCCCCTATACTCTTTTTGTAAATAAAGTCTTCCCAGTGCTTCTCAATTAGGACTAGCTACATTTCAAGTGCTCAGTTACCATGTGATGTGGCAGCCAGAGGTGTATATGGGAGCCCACAGGTCTAGACTGTGAGGTCCTGGAAGGAGGAACTCATCTTATTCAACTTTGAATACAGCCCAGGGTCTGGTGTCTGCTAAGTGAGCATGTGGTCTCCAAAGACAGTCCGCCTGAGTTGAATCCTGGCTTTTCTACTCAAGATCTGTGTGACCCCTGTTAAGTTACTTAGCATTTTTGGGTGCACAGTTTCCTGATCTGTACAATGAGATGATGGCTGTTGTGACATTAAAGGAGTCAATCCAAGTGTATCATGTATCCACTGGTATTCTCCAGAGAAACAGAACCAATAGGAAACTCTCTTTCTCTCTTGATATAAAGAGATTTATTATAAGGAATTGGCTCATGCAATTGTGGGATCTGGTGAGTCTAAATTCTACAAAGCAGGCTGCAGGTTGGAAATTTTGGTAAAGATGAGGTGAAGTCTTGAGCCCAGATTCCTCAGGGGAAGTGATCAGGCTGGAAATTCCAGGAAGAGTTGATATTGAAGTTTTTTAAAAAAATTATTAATTTTTAAATTTATTAAATTTTAAATTTTTAAAAAATGCAACAAACACAGACATTCTTAACATATATCATTCCATTCTACATATATAATCAGATATTCAAGTTTTGAGGCAGAAAGTCTGCTAATCTCTGGAGTCCTGGGTTCTTGATGTTAAAACCTCTTACTGGTTGGATGAGGCCCACCCACATTACGGAGGGTAGCCTCCTTTACTTAAAAATAACTGATTGTAGGTGCTAATCATATCTACAGAGTACCTTATGGTAACAACTTGGCCGGTATTTGATCAAACAACTGGACACCATAACCTAGCCAAGTTAACCCCTAAAATTAACTACCAGACCAATTACAGCACGTAGTGTGCATGGTGCCTGGCCCATACCATGCCACGATGAATATTAGTCATTGGATATTCAGTATATGTTGATTGGATGAATAAGGAGAAAAGCTTTCTCCTTCTGTAGAGACATTTCATCAGAAGGATGCCAGAGCATGAGTGACATCTGGCTGGAGAAGTCAGGGATTACTAGACCACCTCTGCGATGGTCCAGCCTGGTCCTCAAGACTTCTCATTGCAAATCCTAAAGAGCATTTCACATGTCAGTGCCTATGAACATGGATCTCTGTGGAGAGTCAAGGATGTCAGGTCTGCTTTCTCTGTGGGTGAGTAGGAGCAATCGTAGGGAAGGAACTGCTGAGGACAGACAGGGATTCTTTCCAGAGGGGGCTGTCCCATGCAGATAAAGAACTTCTGGAGAGGGTAATTACAAAGGATTTACATATTTATTCGAATGAATAATCCATGCAAATCTATGTGTGTGTTTATCACAATACATGACTATATGTTTGTTAAAAAAAATCCATACAGTTATGAAATAGAGTAAAAAGGATAAGGGTGGTGCAAGGATAGCTCAGTGGTAGAATTCATACCTCATGAAGGAGACCTGGCTTTGATTCCTGGAGCCTGTACATGCCAAAAAACTGCAACAACAACAACAAAACCAAAAAAACAAACAAACCTCCAAAAAAAAGGAAAAGGCCATCAATTCACCATTCCAATATAAGGCAATCCCAGTTATGCTCAAAGCAAAAAGTACTTTTTAACAATGTAGTATAGCCTTCCAGAGCTGCTATAGATCTCTACTTATCTTCTCTGACTTTCTTTTTCTTTAATAATCATTTTGTTAATGTAAGTATATGTGACAAAAAGACTGATTTTTAAAAAGTGGCTGTTGGGGACTTCATGATATGAATGCAACATAATTTATTTAAGTGGTCCTTATTGAGTAATTTTTTTTTGCTATCAAAAATGATGCTGCATAAAAAAAAAGGATGCACTGAATACCTTTATACAAAATTTTATAACTGTGAGAATACATACCTAGGAATCTAACACACGTAGGCTAGATTCTTAGATGTGGAAGCCCTGTGCTGGGCCACGCATACTTCTAGCAATGGTGAGTGAGAGCGCCCATTGCCGCACAGTGGGAATTACCAAACTTGAGCACTCCTGCCAAAGCTCTACTAGGTGAGAAATGATACTTCATTACTCTGGTTTACATTCTGCTTATTTCCAGTGTACAGCACGCTCTTTTTCTTTATTCCGTTGGCCTTGAGTCAGCGCGTCCTTCTCTCCCCAGCAGCCTGCAGGTCCAGGCTGGGCCACCGAGTCCGAGTGACCTGAGGATGGGCACACACAGCTCCAGCCTCCCTGGCTCACCTGGATGCCTGAGTTTCTGGGTCAGTCCTTTCCCCCTCCTGGCCTTTGCTTCACAGAATTCAGGGAAACCACCCACTGGCTTCACAGGGCTGTGGTAAGGAATCAACACCGAAGAAAACAACGTCCCTGGAACTGGTTCTGTAACTGGGCTGGGGCCGTCCTGTGAGCGGGAATCAGAAGTGAACCGCGGGGCGGTGGAAAGCACACTGCCTTCGGGGGAGGGCCCGGCGCGCCGGCCGGGTGCCTGCGGGACTGGGCGCCGCACAGGTCCTGCGTCTCCCTCCCGGGGAAGGTGATGTCTCAGGGCTGTGCCTCTGTCGGTCCCGTTACCACGAACACAGGCCCCAGCAGACCCCGCAGGCCCGCTGATAGCCCAGGGCTTTCAAAGACATTCCGGGAAGGACAGCCAGGCTCCAGAAGGAGGAGATCACTTGGCTGTTCCCCTGGGGTTTGCGTAAGGAGGTGTGACCTACAGGGAGGAAGCCTTTCTTTGCAAATCCTCGGCCCCGGCCCCGGCCCCGGCCCCCGGCAGTGCGTGTCAGGCCGGCTGTAAGGCTCCGGCAGGAAGGGCTGCACTCACCCAGCCGAGTGTGCCGGGCTCCCGCCGCTGGACCCTTCTCCCTCTAAAAAGAGTTGATTGATTTTGTATTTTCAGAAATTGGCAGAGAAAATATGAATAACATAAAAACAAATTTTTTTTTTTTTTTTTTTTTTTTAGAAATAAAGCATTGAGACATAGTCAAAGTCTCCCGGAAACGGCCACCCCACATCCCTTTCCTCACGCCCCCGAACAGTCACTCCCGTGAGTTTTGTGAATTCCAGAACATGCTCATCCAGTCTGACAAACCTATTTATCTATAAACAATATGTATGTATATGCACATATGCGTTTTTTTAAAAAAAAAATGGTATTGCACTGTATATATAATTCTACATCTTAATTATCCATGCAATATTGTGTTTTTAACGTGTCTATTTACATACATATATATGTACGTGTGTATGTCTGTAATTCCTTTTCCTTTTAATTGCTGTGTACTACAGATCACATTTTTACTGTGATCTTTTTCTACTTTTTATCATTCATTAACAGCCAAAACACTTAAGAGTTTTGATGATTTTTCTTCCTCCTGCTACAAAAACAAAACATACACTATCTGGGAAAATTTGGAAGTTCAGATACATAGATGAGAAAGTAAAGGTGATATTTATGCTCATTCTACTCATGACTTAATAAACATTTATTACTTTTCCATCTTTTTCTATTCATATGTACATATATTTATATAAATATAAATCCTTTAACTTTTTGAGGGCATTTCTGTGATACTAAAATTTTTGACAATGTGATTTAATACTTGTGTAAACCTCTCTTTGGAATATATGATAATTAAATGATTAAACCATTCCCCTACTTTTCAATGTTTGCTATTACACATAGCATTATTCTTGACTCATATTGCCAAAATATTTTTCCAGATATATTATATCATTTTATTTTCCTGCCAGAATGAGAGCATATTCTGACAAAGTTTTTATTTATTCATACATTCAACATGTAGTGATTCAGGCACTGTGTGAACTGCAGAAGGCACAGTCCAGTCCACGCCTCACTATTTGGGAGCATTTATTTAGTTTGCGCCAGGCTTATTACTGACATGATCTCACGCTACTTCTCACAACAGTCTTACGACACCTTACCTACTTACCTGCCTTACACGGAAGTAGATGTGCACTCATTCACTCACACAACTAGTATTTACTGAGGCTTACAGGAAGTGGGCACTGGTGTAGACCTGAGGAGGCAACAGGGAACAGGCAGCATCCTGTACTCCTGGAGCGTTTTTAGTAGTTGGACAGACATGGGTAGTGAACATAAATCTTTATAATATAATGTCAAGGTAAGGAGCAGAGTGACCTGGAGAGAAAGGGAGTGGTAGAGTGGAGTGGGAGGGGCACTGCTTCTTCATGGGGTGGTCAGGCACCGCCTGCCCGATAATGTCCCATGTGAGCAGACAGGGAGCGTGGCTTGAGATGTCTGGGGGCATAGCTTTCCAGGCAGAAGAAAAAGCATGTGGGAAAACCCTGAGACGGGAATGTGCCTGGCATGGGTGAAGGTCAGTGCCACTTGGAACAGTGAGGATAGAGGGAAAGTGGTAGAAGATGGAGTCAGAGAGGAAACGGGGGTGCAGGCAGGGGTCAGATTCTTCAGAGATTATAGAGGTTTTACCCTGAGTAAGCGGGGAACCAGTGGTGGGTTTGAGGCAGAGGACGGACATGATCTGTCTTGTTTGTGTGGGCAAAAGACTGAGAAGGAGGCAAGAGTGACAACAAGACTGCTCAGGGCGCAAGGGTGAGAACAAGACTGCTCAGAAGCTGTAGCAAATTATTATGCTTTACCAAGAAAGGGAACTGGGGCTCAGACACGTGTAATAACTTAACTAAGGTCACACGATTCATAGTTTGCACAACTAGGCTTTGCCCCTAGGTCTGCCTGGTGCCAGATCCCTTGCCCCTAATCCCTTTCCTATGTTACCATAGAGAAAAGGATGTGATATTCATGCAAAAACAGGTTTGGGAGTAATTTACAATTTCCTGGACAGTGTTCTTGCCCAGGGGTCTGCAAACTTCTGCCTGGGGGTCAAATACGGAGTGTGGCCAGCCTGGATTTCAATGCCCTGCAAGCTAAAAATGTTTTTACAGTTTTGAAGGATTATAAAACCAACCAACCAACCAAATAAACAAAAAACAAGAAAACAAACCAAAGAAGAGTATGCAACAGAGACATATATGACCCACAGTGCCTAAAATACTATCTGGCCTTTTACAGAAAATGTTTGTCCACTCCTGTTCTAGAGCATCAGTGAATAAAACAAAGACCTCTGTCCTTATGCAGCTTATTTTTTAGTGATGCGTTTCATAAACACAGTATGTGGGAAGAGAGGAGTGTCTCTTCTGGCTAGGGTGACCCAACGACGACTTGGTGGAGGCAGTGGCATTTAAATTGGTGGTTGATTTGGATGGGCCGAGGGACTAATTTCCACAACAGGGCAGCTTGCACACTGTAGGCTGTGCCCTGTTCTTTCCAGTGGCAAGGCTGCTGCACATGCTGCCTGATGGATGCTCAAACTCAAGGCATGAACACCACTTGTTTAATGACTCATTGAGTTTGCAAGTTATAAATTTAGTTACCCCATAACATTTTTATTTGAACAGTACTAGCATTCCCTAATAAAATGCAGAGAACATGCTGAAATAGCATTTATGCAATAATGCCAAGGTTTGAAAAATTTATTAGTCTGGTGGCTTTCCCTCTAACAATCCAGGAGAAGAAAAGGGAGAAGGCAAGATTGCTCCTGAGTGGGCAAGTGAGAATTTTATTATCAGTGATGATAATAATAATAATTATGGAAATTAATGTCACGAGTTTTTAATATGCAAACTTTAAAAAATAGCGCATCATTAGCTTAATTTACTGGAGAGTAATTACAATTTGGCTGTCCTAGGATTTTAGAATTACCTCAAGCATGGGTTGCAAGGAAAATTTGTATGGTTTTGCTTTAGTTCCCTTGCCCCAGGAGAGGAGTTCAGAATGTAGCACAATGTTTAGTCTTATTCATTTATTTAAAAGGTATTTACTGAGATTGAATATGTGCCAACCATTGGCTGGAATAGAAAGGTAAAAAAGAACTTGCTGAGAGAAACTTCTGGGGAGATGGCAGAGTAGAGAGCTCCAGGACTCATTCCTTCTCCAGTTTGGCATGGATGAGCATTGATCATGGCTTTTGACCAGTGAGTTTGGATGGCTGGGTCCTGGCTGTGAGCTGCTACTTCAGCCTGCCTTGGACTGGGACAGACATGGTCATTGTTTCAACCCCAACCAACAGGGACAGAGGTGGTGGAAGTCTATAGACACTGTATCCCCTAAGGGCTGCAGGGATGGTTTGCTGACAAGTACCATATGCTGGGCAAGCCAGGAAAGCACAGCTTTGAAGAGCTGTCAAAAGGTGTCTGGTGTCTTTCCAGCCCTCTCTTTCCTAAGGGCTCTTTGGAACTGGCCTGCACCCCTTTCATGGGACCCTGGCCCTGTTTTGGCTGGGAAATACTGACTCAGGAAAGTTCTCTCCAGGGTTAGCTTCTTTTCAGAATTTGCCCTCTAGGCAAAAGCCATTAGGGACAATGAAAAGAGTGTGAAAAAAAAAAAAACAAAAAACAAAGAAACTATAAAGGCAAAACAAAACAAACAGAACAGATCAAGACTCCTGGAAAAGGAACAGAGGAAAGGAAGCTTTCTCTTGGGAGTGAAACAATTGAATAAATAGTGCAATCTTAAATTTGTATCTCATATCCAGGGCAAGAATCAAATGAAGAAGAACTGAAAAAATTGGATCAGTTAAACATGGGCTATTCTAAGAGTCTAGAAAAAGTTAACTAAGTGTCAAAGAGGAACCTTAACACAAAGCCAATCAACAACAAAACCCTAGAGAAAACAATGAAACTAACCTTCAGAGTAAACTCATTAAATAATCCGATGCCTTGACATCAGCAAAAATTGCAAGCCATACTTAGAAACAGGAAGATATGGCCCAGTCAAATGAACAAATTAGAATTTTGGAGGAGACACAGAATTTGGAACAACTAGTCAAAGATGTTCAGAGAGATCTCCTAAATCAATTAAAGAAGATAAAGGAAAATAGCTAAAGGAATAAAGGATATTAAGAAGGTACTGCGTAACTATAAAGAAAAATTTGAAAGTACAAAAAGAAACATAACATAAATTATGGGAATAAAAAGCACAATGGAAGAGTTTAAAAATATCCTAGAGGCATCAAACAGCATATTTGAACAGCAGAGGAAATAATCAGTGAACTGGCAGACAGGACAATTGAAGTCTTACAGACAGAAAAACAGAGATAAGAAGGGGAAAAAAAACTGAGCAGGGTCTCAGGGATTTGAATGACAGCATCAAGTGCATAAACATACACTTGATGTCCCATGGGTGTCCCAGAAGGAGAAGAGAAGGGAAAGGGGGCAGAAAGAGTATCTGAGAAAATAATGGTCCCCAATTTCTCAACTCTTATGAAAGACATAATTATACATGTCCAAGAAGTACAACATACTTCAAACAGAATAAATCCTAATAGACCTACTCTGAGAAACATACTAATCAGAATGTCAGATACCAAAGATAAAGAAAGAATACTGAAAGCAGCAAGAGAAGAGCTATTCATCATACACAAGAGCTCTGCAATAGGACTACGTGGTTTCTCATCAGAAACCATGGTGGCGAGAAGGAAGTGGTATGACATATTTAAGTACTGAAAAAGAAAAACTGCCAGTCAAGAATTCTTCATTTGACAAAACTATCCTTCAAAAATGAGGGGGGATTTTAAAATATTCACAGATAAGCAGAAACAGAGAGTTCATCTACAAGAGACCTGCCCTACAAAAAATACCGAAGGCAATTCTGCAGCAAAAAGGAGAGAAAGGCTTGGAGTAAATTGTTGAAATGAAGATTAACAGCAAGGGTAACTAAAATGGTAAAAAGAGAGACAAAAATAAGATAGAACATATAAAAGCCAAAGGATAAAATTGAAGCAAGTACTGCATTTACAGTAATAACATAGAATGTTAATGGATTTAACTCCCCAAGCAAAAGATACAGTTTGGCAGAATGGATAAAAAAAAGTATTATTCAACTATATGTTGTCTACAAGAAACTTACCTTAGACCCAAAGACACAAACAGGTTGAAAGTGAAAGGTTAGAAAAAAATATTCCATGTAAACTGTAATAAAAAAAAAAGAAGAGCTGGGGTAGCTATAGCAGACAAAATAGGCTTTAAATGCAAAACTACTGTATGAGACAAAAAAGGACACTATATATTAATGAAAAGGGCAATCCACTTAGGAGAACTCATAATCATAAATATTTATACACCTAACCATGGCACCCCCAAATACACAAACAGACACTGGCACAACTGAAGGGAGAAACAGATGTCTCCACATTGTAGCTAGAAACTTCAATACACTACTCATATCATCTCTACAGATCACTCTTTATATATACCCCTGAAGCAAAGGAACGGGAAAGGGCTATCTGTGTGTCTGGGCCTGTGAAATAAAAATACAGGGAGAAACACACATTAGCATCTCAAGTATTGTCCTGCTGCACATTTGAGTACCTTCTCCTCTGCACGCTCTATGCTGAGCACCATGCTGATGTTCTAGTTTGCTAGCTGCTGGAACTTAACTCTGACGAGCCGAGTGTGATGGGATTGCATAGGAGGGCACCATGGTCTACCTAGTGAGGTCAGAAAAGAGTTCAGAGGTGGAAGGACGAGGGGGTGGGTATTCCCCAGGTGGGCCAAAACATATTCTAGCCAGATCACGGTTTGAGGAGTTTGGAAGAGTTGCCTGGAAAGTAGATGAAAGTCAGGTGTCCTGGTTTGAAAGGAATTATGCCCCCTAGAAAATCCATGTTTTAATCAAAATCCCATTTCATAAAAGTAAAATAATCCCTATTCAATACTGTATGTTTGAAACCGTAATCAGATCATCTCCCTGGATGATGTGATTTAGTCAAGAGTGGTTGCTAAACTGGATTAGGTGACTACATGTTTCCACCCATTTGGGTGGATCTTGATTGGTTTAATGGAGTCCTATAAAAGAGGAAATATTTTGGAGAATAAGAAATTCAGAGAGAGCAGAGCAGAACAACATAGCCATGAGAAGCAGAGAGTCTACCAGCCTTTGGAGATGAAGAACGAAAACGCCTCCTGGGGAGCTTCATGAAACAGGAAGCCAGGAGAGAAAGTAGCAGATGATGCCTTGTTCACCATGTGCCTTTCCAGATGAGAGAGAAACCCTGAATATCATCAGTCTTCTAGAACCAAGGTATCTTTCCCTGGATGCCTTTGATTGGACATTTCTATAGACTTGTTTTAATTAGACATTTTCTCGGCCTTAGAACTGTAAACTAGCAACTTCTTAAATTCTCCTTTTTAAAAGCCATTCTGATTCTGGTATATTGCATTCTAGCAGCTAGCAAACTAGAACATCAGGTGACAAATGACAATCACGGACTGAAAGTAAAGTGAGAAGTGGTATGCCCAATTCTGCCTGGGGGAGGTAGAGAAGGGAAACTTTAAGGTAGAGCAAGATGCCAAAAAGAAAAATTAAAAGATGCAAGGCTGGAAAGGCATGCCAGTTAGAGACAGTAATGCATGGAAAGGTCCAGAACTTTGAAAGGACATATAAAGATGACACACTCGGGCAAGTGGTGAGGGAGAAGGCTGGAGAATCAGGCTAGGCTAGATGCTGAAGGGCTCCAAAGCCCAGTCAAGTGGGTCTCACTTTCACATCAGAATCACCTGACGGGCTTGTTAAACTCTAGCTTGTGATAGAGGTTCTGATTCAGTAGGTCAGGGGTTTGGGTTGATAATGTATATTCCTGACAAGTTTCTAGGAAATGCTGATGCTGTTGGTCTTGGGATCACACTTTGAGAACCACTGACCTAAGAGAATCTGTACTGACTACAAGGTCTGACTGAACAAACACAGGAGAAGAAAAGTCACCTCAAGAGCCAGGGCATGTGCCCTAGAAGGCCAGGAGGACTTGTCACAGGTAGCCACAGTCTGAGTGTGTTCAGTGTCAGGTCAGGAAGCTTGTACCAAGTAAATATGACTGAATCTAATTTTAGACTTTTGAGCATCTCTTGTTTAAAAATCCACTAAAATAACACGAAAGATTACTGATACAAAATATTAGATACTAAAGTTTCCAAAGACATTTAACTCACCTTCAGTGCTCAAATTTCAAGAATTAGGCCATCAGTGAATAGTGGTGATGGTAGGACAATGTTGTGAATATAACTAGAAACATTCAAGTATATCAGAATGTAGTTAGGGACTTCCGGAGAAGATGGCGGCTTAGTAAGACGCGCTGGTCTTAGTTCCTCCTCCAGAAAAGCAACTAAAGAAACAGAAACAATACGAAACAACTCCCAGAGTCACGACAGAGACCAAAAAGACAGTGTACCCCATTCTGGAACGGCTGAATGGGCAGGGAGAATCCGCTGCGGTGAGATACCCGAGGGGCGCGCGTTTTTCTGGCCGGGGCAGCTGGCGACTGGGGTCCCCTCCACGCACGTGGCTCCCCGGTCTGACTGGGAACGTTGGATAGCGGGGCCCTCCCGTCACGCTTGGCATCTCGGGCCAGCTGGGCAATTTGGACCGGCACTCCCCCAAGCCGCGGCGGCTGGCGACCCCCACCTCCACGCGCGGTTTCCCGGGCTGACTGCGAGATTCGGATTGGCGAGTTAAAGGAGCCACAGCATCTTTTACTGGTGGGCCCCGTAGACAGATGAGCGCCACGAGCGCCACCTACTGGGCAGGAAAAGAAAAACAGAGCCCAGAGATTTCACAGAAAAACCTTTCAACCAGCTGGGTCCCACACCCAGGGAAATCTGATCAAATGCCCAGACACCAGCAGAAAATAATGGATGACACTCGGAAAATTGAAGATATGGCCCAGTCAAAGGAACAAACCAATAGTTCAAATGAGATACAGGAGCTGAGACAACTAATGCTGAATATACGAACAGAAATGGAAAAACTCTTCAAAAACCAAATCAATAAATTGAGGGAGGACATGAAGAAGACATGGGCTGAACAAAAAGAAGAAATAGAAAATCTGACAAAACAAATCACAGAACTTATGGGAGTGAAGGACAAAGAAGAAAAAATGGAAAAAACAATGGATACCTACAATGGTAGATCTAAAGAGACAGAAGCTACAATTAGTGAACTGGAGGATGGAACATCTGAATTCCAAAAAGAAACAGAAACTATAGGGAAAAGAATGGAAAAACTTGAGCAGGGGATCAGGGAACTGAATGACAATATGAAGCGCACAAATATACGTGTTGTGGGTGTCCCAGAAGGAGAAGAGAAGGGAAAAGGAGGAGAAAAACTAATGGAAGAAATTATCACTGAAAATTTCCCAACTCTTATGAAAAAGACCTAAATTTGCAGATCCAAGAAGTGTAGCGCACCCCAAAGAGAATAGACCCAAATAGGCGTTCTCCAAGACACTTACTAGTTAGAATGTCAGAGGTCAAAGAGAAAGAGAGGATCTTGAAAGCAGCAAGAGAAAAACAATCTGTCACATACAAGGGAAACCCAATAAGACTATGTGTAGATTTCTCAGCAGAAACCATGGAAGCTAGAAGACAGTGGGATGATATATTTAAATTACTAAAAGAGAAAAACTGCCAACCAAGACTTCTATATCCAGCAAAATTGTCCTTCAAAAATGAAGGAGAAATTAAAACATTTATAGACAAAAAGTCACTGAGAGAATTTGTGACCAAGAGACCAGCTCTGCAAGAAATACTAAAGGGAGCACTAGAGTCAGATACAAAAAGACAGAAGAGAGAGGTATGGAGTAAAGTGTAGAAAGAAGGAAAATCAGATATGATATATATAATACAAAAGCCAAAATGGTAGAGGAAAATATTATCCAAACAGTAATAACACTAAATGTTAATGGACTGAATTTCCCAATCAAAAGACATAGAATGGCAGAATGGTTTATGACCCAGCAATACCACTGCTAGGTATCTACTCAAAGGACTTAAGGGCAAAGACACAGATGGACATTTGCACACCAGTGTTTATAGCAGCATTATCTACAATTGCAAAGAGATGGAAACAGCCAAAATGTCCATCAACAGACGAGTGGCTAAACAAACTGTGGCGTATACCTACGATGGAATATTATGCAGCTTTAAGACAGACTAAACTTATGAAGCATGTAATAACATGGATGGACCTAGAGAACATTATGCTGAGTGAGTCTAGCCCAAAACTAAAGGACAAATACTGTATGGTCCCACTGATGTGAACCGACATTCGAGAATCAGCTTGGAATATATCATTGGTAACAGAGACCAGCAGGAGTTAGAAACAGGGTAAGATAATGGGTAATTGGAGCTGAAGGGATACAGACTGTGCAACAGGACTAGATACAAAAACTCAAAAATGGACAGCACAATAATACCTAAGTGTAATGTAACTATGTTGGAACACTGAATGAAGCTGCACCTGAAATATAGTTTTTTGTTTGTTTGTTTGTATCTTTTGTTTTTGTTTTTTTTCTTTTTCCTTTTTATATATATATATATATTTTTTATTAGTATTATTTTAATTCTCTTCTCTATATTAACATTATATCTATATCTTTTTCTGCTGTTTTGCTAGTTCTTTTCCTAAATCGATGCAAATGTACTAAGAAATGATGATCATACATCTATGTGATGATGCTAAGAATTACTGAGTGCATGTGTAGAATGGAATGATTTCTAAATGTTGTGTTAATTTCTTTTCTTTTTTTTGATTAATAAAAAAAATTAAAAAAAAAAAGAATGTAGTTAAAAGGGGAAAAAAATTTAAAGAAACAAAACAACCATAGGACTGTACAACATAGTAACCCTAATGTAAGTTATGAACTATAGTTAATAGTACAATTACATCCTCTCATCAGTTGTAACAAAGGCACCACGCTAATGAAAAATGTTAAAAATGAGGGAGGATGGGCAGGCCACGGTGGCTCACTGGCAGAGTTCTTGCCTGCCATGCAGGAGACCCAGGTTCGATTCCCAGTGCCCACCAATGTATTAAAAAAAAAAAAAAAGAGGGTGTGTATATGGGACTCTGTATTTTCTGCAACTTCTCTAGTTAAAGAAAAAAGAATTAGACCTTTAGTTTCCTTTTGTTATCAATAAAATGCTGATGTGGACTGTGCACATGGATTTCTTAAGTATGTGGCCTCCATGGAATAAGCCTTGGATGATGGGACACCACTGAGAGCTAAATCAGAGGTAGCAGGATGCCACACCTGTGTTCTAGAATGTGGAGGAGGTCCTGGGGGCAAGAGGACCGGGGCCATGAGACAAAGTCACACCCTCATCATGTATTGATTGATGGGGAGAAGTTCACCAATAAAGTAGTTCCGGCTAACATTCATAAATCCTGTATGAAATTGTAACACCTCAGGCAGCTGTTAAGACATGCATTTCTTCTTTTTTCTTTGTCAGGAAGATCCTGATCAGGTCTCCTTTGAAATTCTGAGTTGGATTGGAAAACTAGAGAGGTGCTATCAGGAGCCTTACTCATGTCTGGATGTCTAATGCCTAGGCAGGTGGCATTTCTAAAAATTCTCCTGAATGATTAATGCAAGAGACAATCAGGTATTCTGATCTGGGACTGTTCTAGTTTGCTAGCTGCCAGAATGCAATATGCCAGAAATGGAACGGCTTTTAAAAAGGTGAATTTAATAACTTGCTAGTTTACAGTTCTAAGGTCATGAAAATGTCCCAGTTAAAGCAAGTCTATGGAAATGTTCAATCTAAGGCATTCAGGGAAAGACACCTTGATTCAAGAAGGCCAAAGAAGTTCAGGGTTTTTCTCTGAAGTGGAAAGGCACATGGCGAACACGGTCAGGGTTTCTCTCTTGGCTGGAGGGGCACAGGGCCAACACTGCGTCATCTGCTAGCCTCCTCTCCAGCTCCCCAGGAGTTGTTTTCCTTCTTTATCTCCAAAAGTCACCAGCTGGTGGACTTTCTGCTTCATGGTTCTGTGGCGTCCTCTGTTCTGGCTTTCTTGTGGTTCTTTCTTCTCTGCTCTCTGTGAATCTCATGGTTTCCTCTCTTGTCATTCTCTAGCTTTTTCCAAAGTGCTTCTTCTTTTAAAGGATTCCAGTAAAACCAATCAAGACCCACCTGGACTGGGTGGAGACAAGTCTTCACCCACACTTGACTGAGTCATATCTCTATGGAGACAAGCTAATTAAAGTTTCCAACATGCAGACCTGAATAGGGATTAGAAGAAACTGTTGCTCCCACAAGATTGATTAGGATTCCAACATGGCTTTTCTAGAGTACATAAACCTTTTCAAACCAGCACAGGACCCAGGCAGTGTTTAGTCCAAGCAGTGTAAGCCAGAGTGAGGAAGCCACGGGCTCCTGTGGGCTCAAGTGCGTGTGCAGACCAAGCCTCTCCCGAATGCCTGTGGCACTTGGAGTCACAGGTGCCATCCAGTTGTTAAATTAGCTTGCATGTTATCGGTTCCTCATCAGGAGGGCCTTATGCGTCCTTTGTGATGATTAGAGGCAATCTATGGATAGCGTTCATTCAGTGCCTGGCATATAATGGTCATTCAGTAAGTGATGGCTATTGTGTTTATTGGTTTTTGAATTCCCCACTGTGCTTTAAGCAGTAAGTATTCAAGCAATATTTCCAATTTTCTACCTGTAATATGTAAAAGGTAAACTCTTTGATGGTTAACTATTCAGTGTACTTGGCACTAATATAGCTTTTAGGAATATATTTAATTTCTTTTCTATTTTCTTTTTTAAGATTAAAGAAAACCGAGTGTAAACTCAACAACTTACAGCTGCTATCCCAGACATCATAGACGTTCATAGCAAAGTTTTTCCTCCTCTGTCTTTAAGAACCGTCAGAAGAATCCGAAAATAAATGAGGTGATAAGGCTCTCACTGTCTGTAAGCTGAACCACCTTAGCCCACAGTGACCTCCTGAAAAAGGTAAAGGGTGAGTTACTTCTCTGCCTTCCCGTGCCCAGCTTCCCGGGGCACGTACTGTACGTGCCAACAGTGGGAACAGTGGAAGGGAGCAGAAGGAGGGGGATGTAAACACCAATTTAATAGGGAACCTCGGTTCCTATTTTTAATTTGGTTGGCTTATGTCTAGCGGGGGAAGGTGCAGTATTATCCGCTTTTATGCACAACTGACCTGGGACTGTTCTGAACCACTGACCTAGAAATGACAGACTCCATAATCCATTTCAAATCCCCACAGGACAGCCTGTCTCTCTCCACAATTTGGTTCCAGGTTTCAGCCAGAGGGAAAAGCCTCCATCTCATCCCCTGAAGCCAGATTTGAAGGAAAACCTTCAAGGTGAAGAGCTTCAAATCATATTATCAGATTTGGGGGCTTTTAAAAAATAAAAGTTGTTTTTATTATTCTCTCTTTTTGAAGAGTTTAAAACCTCCTTGGCTCTAAAACAGCCTTTTTGGCTCTCTCATCTTCTTTTCTAATATTTTAGTATGTAATTAATCTCTGTTCCAACAAATGCGTTGTGACAGCCTGCCTGTTAGATGCTATATTTGTGTGTTTTTACTTTATTACAAAAACGAATAGAAATATAGCTTTGCTTTGCTTATGCAACAGATGTTCATATTACAGAGTCTTTTAAAATGAATTATATTTTAAAATGTATTAGAAGAGCTAGAGATTTAAGGGACCCTTGCCAGAACTTCTTTAGCAAAGTGAAGAAATTTTCAGGTACTTTAGCTTTTTTTCAAAGCAGGGCATGATTATGTAAATATAAAAGGAAATGTACTGACAATCAGGCATAAAACAATACATAACTGCATATGTGCCTAGGTTCAAAAATAACTCCTAATACCTGCTTATATATACTTTAAATGGTCTTTCTTTGTTTTATTATGCATTGAATTCCTTTGTTCTACTCACTCCCCTAAATGTAGCCATTCCCCTTCTCCCCATATGATGTATAAAACACAGCAGAAATAATGATGGATTCTTTCACCCATCACAAGGCTTGTCCAAGGTTTTCAGTATTAGCCTGAAAAAGAATCAGATGAATAAAATTGATTCACTTAGTTTTGGGATGTGGGAGGAGGAAATGAAAGGTAGAAGATGAATGGCAACCTATGTTTGATATTCCTCTTCCGTTATTTATAAATCCTCTAGAACATTTAGGCATACAGGGAGAATGGTTTATTTTATTTTTCAGCTTTTCTCTGAGGATATTCAGAAATTAATAAATGAAACAGGTTAGCTTCCAAGAATAAACAAAAGGGATCCAGCGCATATAATGGATTTTCTCTATCTGGGAACACCATTCTGATAGTATGTTTACTCCCTTTTATTCATAAATAGTGGCAGAGCTGCAGGGATTAAGCTGGCTGAAGTTCAACAAACTGCCAGCACAGTCTAAGCCTGGGTCGTGGCTCATGATCAAGAAGACATTTTGCCCAATAGCATGAAAGAGATTTTATTGAATCACAGTCACATTAATATATTAGCTCCAATATATACAGTTTACAAAACCCCTACTCATTCAGGAAGGGACTTGACACAACTAAATGATCTATGCTAACTTGAGACACTGTGTGTTAAAGCTGTCCCCTTCTTTGGCAGCGACTGCCTCGAGCAGAGACTGCTTCTTCTGCATACTCCGGGATGACTCCAGCTCATACATGGTTGTCAAGTTGAAAAGCACACTCTCATGCAGGTAGTGCTGAGGGTCCTGCTGTACCATTGCTTCCAGCTGCCGGAGGGAATCTTTCAGTTTCCCCAGATAAAGCAGACACACAGCAGCATTGTTGTTAGCCTAGAGAAAAGGAGCGCTCATGCAAAATTAGAATACACTGACTGAATATTAAGAAGACATCATCTGTAATCAACTGAGAGCTACACTTGTTTACTCCTGAATTGAGCCCTGGGTCTCAAGCCTCAGGACTGCTGTTCTCTGTGCTGGGAGGAAGGCTATGCCATGCTGCTGAGGCCGGAGCTCACACAGGCCTGCTGCTTGGAAATCCTCCCCCAACCACCGCTACAACTGTGTGATACCAGAGGACTAGAAAAAGGCCAGCAGGTGTTATTTTAAATTTGTTTTGGTGGACAGCTCTAGAATCTCTGAAATGCAGAAGGCTGAGGATTCTAGGGTTACTGAATATGTTTCTGCTTGGGTATCTTACCACTGCATTTGTTGGTTCAATCCTTAAAATTTCTGTGAAGAATTTGTGGGCTTCTGCAAAGTTATTCTGACCGAGGTGAAGGAAAGCTCTGTAATATAAGTGACATATAAAGCAGTTAACCAAGAAAAGTCAAGATGCTAGTGTATACCAACAAAACTGATAGGGTGGCTTAAAAAAATTGCAAAGATCTGAACATCTGACATTTGCTCTTCAAAGTGTAATTCTGAGTAGTTTGGGTGTTAATGCTTTCCAGATGGAGGTAGTGACATTTTAGTTGATTGAACCATATCATGCATTCTGGCTAGCAAATTAAAGTCTGCCCAACTTTTTTTTAGACATAGAGTAACTTCACCTAAATTTATTTTCTGCTATAAAACCTTATATCTATTTCATCTTTATTTTCTGTTTTTTATGTGTAGTGTTTATACTGGGCACAGGCTTCATCTTAATACATATATACTCATGCAGACCTGCACATTATTGTGTATTGTTTTACTCTCAAAAGGTGATCATATATTGTGAGCCATTGTATCCATGTCAGGAATGTTTGTACGTCAAGAATGGCTGGATGTCAAGAATGTTGGTATGTCGGTTCATTGTTTATAAAATATATATTTAAAAAAAAGCTGATCATAAAATACCAAAACATACGAAATCAAAATGGCTGGTCTGTGAGAGGCAGTAAACTTCTTTGCAAAATTATTTGATAATGGGGGAAACATAAGCAGTACATTGAAGAACAAGGGGAAACAAATCTCCTTAAAGTCAGATTTTCTTTTTTGACTAAAAGAACATTGCAATTCAAGAAATTATCAACATACCCTCTTGTGTCTATTGCTTATTCAGTTTCAGTTTTGAGATATAGGACAGGAAGCAGTATTGAGAGGGACATTTTCTCACCATGATTTTACTAATCAATTAGAACAGTTTAAATTGTTTTAGAAAATTTGAAAAAAAATATATTTAGCTTAAAAACATATACCTGTTCATTAACACCATTATTTTACCCTGTAGTCCATCCAATTTCTGTGTTACTTTCTCAACATCTTGAAAATACTTTTCAGCTGTTTTTATGTCTCCAATCTGCTTTGACAAAATTAGTCAGTTAGTTTGATGAATTAGAAGATATATTACATCTAAACCCACATATATAGTTCACTAATATCCTATTAGAATCTGAAGACATTTATGTACCTTTGGTAACCATTTACTAATCATTACTTTTCGTAAAAAGGAAGTGACATTTAAGATATGGTGGAATGTCAACATTCTATAGTTTAGAAACTAAGTTGTTAATGTACATGCTTTATTTAAAAACCTTACAGATTAGTTACTTGTACCCTTTGAAATAAATACTGGCATAGCATTAAGTAAAATAAAAATAAAATGAAAGACAAATAAATACAATATTTTAAATTTTGGCATATATGGCATGTCTCAAATTAACTTTATTATTTATGACCAGTAACATGATAAGAACTGCCAAATTTGTAGACTTCAAAGTCATATTTTGCCATAATAATACAGAATTTTATTGTTAAAAAAATGATCACTATTATCAAACATGTAAAGAAACATATCATCCCTGAATAAAATCAAGCCTAAATACACCAAGGTTGGCAAGGAGGGTGAATATGTGGGAGGAGACAGCTGAATTTCCCAGCCCTGATGCCCGATTACTTGGTATTCATCTATACTACTGTCACTGGAGAACCACAACTTGGTTTCATTTAAGGGACATTGAGGTTTCCTTTTGCTTTTGAAAGCAACAGGACACCAATGATCTAATGTATACAATGAATACATGAGAAAATAAAGAAAAATCTCATTATAACAAAAAACTTATACAGATAAGATAAAAACAAATGTTCTTTGTGTTTCAGGGGCTAAAGAAATAGTACTCTGCTATAGTAAACTCAATCTCACGATAATAGTACAAATTCTAAAAAATACTGTCCTTTTCCATGCAATAACTTCATTATAACAAAACAACTTGAATTTGTGCTATTTATATTCTAAGTAGAAGAGAGCTGAGGGAGCCATAACTATGTAGTACTAGTTAACTGAATTATCCTTTCCATTGTGAGCATCTGTCAGTCACTTAAATAGATACTGCTTAAATTCTCGAACAACTTGTTGGGAGACAATTCTCCTTGGGTCTCTCACATTTCTAAAGGTCTGACAAGCAGAGGCACAGCCTATCCTTTATTCCAGACCATCTTTTCAAGGATGTTTGTATGGTGAACAGCTTTGGAGGACAGCAATGCCTCCCTTTGGAGTAAAGGGCAGGCATGCTTACTGCCTATTACATAAGGTACGGGTTCCCTAAACTTAGGATAACTCTGGCAATGCAACCCACTGTAGGTATTATCTGGCCCTGAGGAAATTGTGGCTTGGTGTTTGAGGAAAAAAATAATGATCATCTGGTTATACTGCTATTGCTGTGAGTAACAAATATCCATCATCTCCGATCCAGGAATCTCATGTCTTTTGCCAGTACCCATGAAACTGGCAGCTCATTTGCTGGCTTGCAAGTAAGATAAAATCCCCTTCACAGTTTTTGACACTACCCTCAAAAGAACATACCAGTGGGAGGGGAGAAAAACAAAACACACAGATAAACACATACTTAAGATAAAATGACATGTATCCATTGCTTCCCTGCTACCATAGAGTCTGAAGCAGCTGGAAGTCTTCTACCAGAGTTTTCACTTACTAATTGACTAAAAACAAACTAAGGTTAGTGTAGGCTCAATGACATGGCTCTGACCATGAACATTTGAATTTCCTGCAATGTACTCACTAAAATCCCTTTTAGAAGGGCAGTGTTTTCTATTGACCTGAAGATTATTACAGCTAAAAGAAAAAAAAAAAGGTCCTTAATATGTGCTAAGTCTGTGCTAAGTTCTTCAAACACACCTCATTTAGCTCTCATAACAACCCTGTGATGTAGATACTATCATCTATTTTCATATTCTAGATGAAAAAATAATGAGGCTCAGAAAAGTTGAACAATTTTTTTAGGTCACACAGCTGTCCCATAACAAAATGGGACTCAAAAGCCAGGTCTCTCCAACTTGCAGGCCCATGTGATGCCACTATATTATATGGATGCTGGTGTAGAACTTTGACTAAAAATACTTTTTAGTGAAAGGTAACAGAAAAATCTTGGTATATTCTTTGCCACCTACTGATTTTCCTGGTGGTTAGAAAACAAGTCTACATCATCATAATTATTAAGATGAATTAGGATTTAAAATCCTCCCACTTTTTAAGAGTTAGAGGTGGCTTAAAAATTTAAACAATATAAAAAGGCAATTAAAAGTGTAGCAGGAGTATCTACAAACCAATAAAAAAATTACTTGAAAAAAACAAAAAACAAGCAGATAAACTAATCAAGAAAAAAAGTATAAATAAAATTAGAAATGAAAAGGGAGAAATAATGAGGTACAAAATAAATTAAAATAAGTATCAAAGAGGACCATATTTTACAAAGCTCTTTGTAAATAAGCATGGATCACGTACATGATTTTTGAGAAAACTCTAACATTACTGAACTTGCACCCAGAAACAGAAAGAAAAGCTCAGGCACAGAACACTAAAATCATATTAGTAACAATAATTAATTACAAAAAATGATCACAATTACTACCTGTGTACCTAAAGTGTCTGGCATAGGAATTTTTTAGGTGGATTATTCAAACTTCCAAGGAACAGATAATTCTAAATCACTCAAAAATTTCCAGAAAACATAGAAAGGACTTATTTTTACAAAGACAGCAAACAGTTACCAAATGCTTTTAAGAAGATTATGCACAGGATCACATATAAGCCCATGGGACAAATTTCACCTATAATTATTTATTCTATTATTATTTTTTGGATGCATGGTCCGGGAATTGAACTCTGGTCTCCCGCATGGAAGGCGAGCATTCTACCACTGAACCATAATTTTACCTATAATCACAAATGCAAAATCTAGAGAAACATGCCTCCCTGGAACTCCGCCCTGCTGGTTCTGTCTTTTACAGTACCAAATCATAAGTGTACTTTCTGTCGCAGCGACTCAAAATGCTCACTCTAACTGATTCTCCCTTCTTTCCTAGAAAAGACTTCCTAACTCTTGCAGGTAGGTGGGGCCATGGGACCAGGTCTGGCCAACGGCTGGTATGACTTTTCTCTTCCTGTCTCCTATACAAACTGGAAGCTGAATGTTCAAGATGGTGCAGCTACAGGAGGAAGCAGCCTGGATCCCTGAATTACCATTTGGAAAGTGACATCCTACAGAGCTGCTGGACACACAGTGGACTTTGCATGAGCAAGAGAAAAGGTTTTCCTTGTCAAGACACTGAGATTCTCGATTTATTACCATAGCACAGTAGATCCTTTCTTGGCTAATACCTTTTCCCTGTCATACAACAGTATTTCAGATGTGTGAAGAAAACTAAAATTCTCAGTCCTTTCAACCACTTTGCCTATAGCATAGTGTTTGGATATTTTACCCATCTTAGTTGTCCTAGTCATTACAGATTGCCAATGACCACTTAAAAATGTTCTAATTTTATACTGTAGTTATAAGCTGTTCAATTAAGAGGACAGTTGAGAACTACTGCTCCCTGTGATATGAGCATCAGATTGTTTTAAACACGGTTAAGGACAGCACAGCTACTTTAACAGCCAAAGTACGTTATTAGCTTATTTTATATTTGTAGTCAGCTAAAAACCCCATTTCTTTTCAGATTTACTATTGACGAAGTTTAGTCACAGATGTATAGACCTGAAAATGATTTAGAAAAATCATTTAGCACAAAAATTTTAAAAGTTGTTTGTATTTAAAATAATTCTATATGTAAAAAAGGCATTACAAAAACTGGATATAGTCCAAATGGGCAAACCCTCCTAGATTAATATATCTAAAATAATAACAATAAAAAAGAAAAATATAATCTAGTGTACAATATCCTAGTTTCTCTTTTATCATTTTCTTGTTTGAGGTTTCCTTTACCAACTCCCCTTTCCCTGTCTAAATCTAAACTCATAAATATAAATGGTCCTAAATCTCTAACTGTGACTCTGTTTTTGCTCCCTCACTTATTCCACTTTGAGTCCATATGAGAACTTGGCAGGGTATAAAAAAATAAATTAGACTACAGGCATACTCGGAGATATTATGGGTTTGGTTCTAGACCGCTGCAATAAAGTGAATATAGCAATAAAGCAAGTCACACAAAATTTTTGGTTTCCCAGTGCATATAAAAGTTAGTTTACACTATACTATAGTCTATTAAGTATGCAATAACATTATGTCTAAAAAAGCAATGTACATTAATTAAAAATACTTCATTGTTAAAAAACACTAACTATAATCTGAGCTTTCAGTGAGTTATAATCTTTTTGCTGGTGGAAGGTCTTGCCTTGATGTTCATGGCTGCTGACTGTACAGGGTGGTGGTTGCTGAAGATTGGGTTGGCTGGGAAATTTCTTAAAATAAGATAACAATGAAGTTTGCTGCACCAACTGATTTTCTTTTTATGAACGATCTCTCTGTAGCATGCAATGCTGTTTGACAGCATTTTACCCACAGTAGGACTTCTTTCAAAACTGAAATCAATCCTCTCAAACTCTGTCATTTGCTTTATCAACTAAGTTCACATAATATTCTAAATCCTTTGTTGTTATTTCAACAATGTTCACAGCATCTTCACCAGGTATAGATTCCATCTCAAGAAATCATTTCCTTTGTCTATCCATAGGAATCAACTCCTCATCTGTTCAAGTTCTCTTGCTTTTTCCACCACATCTGCAGTTACTTCTTCTACGAAGTCTTGAGCCGCCTCAAAATCATCCATGAGGGTTGGAATCAACTTCTTCCAAACTCCTGTTAATGTTGTTACTTTGATCTCTTCCCATGAATCATGAACATTCTTCATGGCATCTAGAAAGATGAATCTTTTCCAGAAGATTTTCAATTTACTTTACCCAGTTCCATCAGAGGAATCACTAAGTCCGGAGCTAGAGTCTTACAAAATGTAATTCTTAAATAATAAGACTTCAAAGTCAAAATGACACCTTGATCCATGGGCTGCAGAATGGATGTTGTGTTAGCAGATATGAAAACAATATTCATCTTGTACATCTCTATCAGAGCTCTTGGGTGACCAGGTGCATTGTCAATGAGCAGTAACATTTTGAAAGGAATATTTTTGCTCTAAGCAGCAGGTCTCAATAGTGGACTTAAAACATTCAGCAAACTATGCTGTAACAGATGTGCTGTCATCCAGGCTTTGTTGTTTGTTTGTTTATAGAGCACAGGCAGGATCAATTTAGCATGATTCTTAAGGACACTAGGATTTTAGGAATGGCAATTGAACACTGGGTTCAACTTAAAGTCTCTAGATGCATTAGCGCCTAAATGAGAGTCAGCCTGTTCTTTGAAGCTTTGAAATCAGGTATTGAGTTCTCCTCTTTAGTTAAAGAAGTTCTAGATGGCCTCTTCTTCCAATATAAAGCTGTTTCATCTAGATTGAAAAATCTGTTGTTTTGTCATCAATTATTTTGGCTAGATCTTCTGGTTAACCAGTTACAGCTTCTACATCAGCATTTGCTGCTTTATCTTGCACTTTTTAATGTTATAAAGATTACTTATTTCTTTAAACTGAATGAACCGACCTCTGCTAACTTCAAATCTCTCTTCTATAGCTTCCTCACCTTTCTCAGTCTTCATAGAATTGAAGAGAGTTAGAGTCTTGCTCTGGATTAGGTTTTGGCTTAAAGAAACGTGGCTGGTTTGATCTTCTATCCAGATCACTAAAACTCTCTCCAGATCAGTAATAAGGCTGTTTCATTTTCTCATCATTTGTGTGTTCAGTGGAGTAGCACTTTTAATTTCCTTTAAGAACTTTTCCTTTGCAATCACAACTTGGCTAACTATTTGGCGTAAGAGGCTTAGATTTTGGCCTATGTTAGTTTTCAACATGACTTCTCATTAACTTTCATCATTTCTAGCTTTTGATTTCAAGTGACACACAAATGTGACTCTTCCTTTTACCTGAACACTTAGAGGCCACTGTAGGGTTATTAATTGGTCTAATTTCAATATTGTTGTGTCTCAAGGAATAGGGAGGCCTGAGGAGAGGGAGAGAGATGGAGGACTGGTCAGATGGTGGAGCAGTCAGACACATAAAAC
Source organism: Tamandua tetradactyla (assembly GCF_023851605.1). Lineage (NCBI taxonomy): Eukaryota > Metazoa > Chordata > Mammalia > Pilosa > Myrmecophagidae > Tamandua > Tamandua tetradactyla. The sequence goes on along the minus strand of NC_135329.1, from coordinate 48,065,055 downwards.
ATTTATCAATTAAATTTGTTATTTGTGATTTGTGGTACCTCAAAATAGCTATGGTAGTACTATCAAAGGTCACTGATGACAGATTATCAAAGATCACTGATTACAGATTACCATAATAGATACAGAAATAATGAAAAAGTCTGAAATATTTAGAAAATTCCCAAAATGAGACACAGAGAAAAGAAGTGAGCACATGCTATTGGCAAAATGGTGCTGATAGAAGTAAGGTTACAAAAATCCCCACAATTTGTAAAAACAACAACAACAACAACACAATATCTGCAAAGTACAATAAAACAAGGTATGTCTGTATATCCATGTAAAAGTCTCCTTTACCTAACTCTCCAGATATTTCTTTCTTTCATGCTGTAGTTTTACATTTTCATTTGTCTGTTGAATATTGTAGAATTATAATCACATTGGATAATAGGTATGAAATTTTGTACTTTGGACAATTTTCACAAAAACTATGAAAGATATTACCGTTTACATTTTACTAATGAAGGAACTAAGGTGCTGAAAGGTTAAGTGACACATATTAGATCACACAACTATTAAGCAAGGTGACTTTAGGCAAATCACTAAAATTTTCTTAAGATTCTTTGCCTTATCTATAAAATGAAAGGATTAGGTGATCTCTCTAGGTCAGAAGAATCACAGATTTTGAGAGCTAAATGGGATATTCCTTTGTCGTACGCTCATTTTACAGATGGAGTTAACTGTTGCCCTGGGAAATGAAGTCACGTATCCACTTATCTTGCCCATTCAGCACTTCAGTGAGTAGGTTTGAGATAAGAACTCAATTTCTTAGATGATCACATATTAGTATATGTCCTGATAAGATGCAATCTGAAGTATACAGTTTTACAAATGAAGTTGTTTTTCTTTTTTGTTGGCCCAAAATATTAAAAATGAATCTTAATAACCTTCCATTTACTGGAAATACTAGGAAGAAAGGAATAAATTAAGCTACATCACAGGAAACAATTAGATAAATCCAGAATGTGGGATATTCTACATCTCATATCCCTGTAACTTACCATTCTACCCTCATCTCTGCAATCCTTCAAAGTCTAATTCTGTGACTTTGAAGCCATCCATTCTGTGAGTCCTTCCTTGATCATCCCATTCAGAAGTGATGGTGCTCCTCTAAACTTTAAGTATTTTGCATCATTTGTATAACAATTTATCTTGATATTATAGTTATCTACTTATATGTCTTCACTTCCCTAAACAGAGACCAGAGTCATATAGGCTCCTTGAGGAATGGAATTAAGTGAAATTTTTATTAATATTCTTCATAAGGATAAACAAATGCTTTGTTAAACATTTGGTGAATTTATAACAGAAAAATGATTTAAAAAAATGCCACTTTCTCGATCAAAAGGGGGAAGAGCTAAATGAGACAAAATAACGTGTCAACGGCTAAGAGATTCCAAACAGAGTCAAGAGGTTAACCTGGAGGTTATTCTTATGCATTGAATAGATATCACCTTTTTAACTAAAGTGTAATGGAGAGGATGCAGGGAAGTGCCTGAAAATGTAGAGCTGTGATCCAGTAGCCATGTTTCTTGAAGATGATTGTATAATGATACAGCTTTAGCCATGTGACTGTGTGATTGTGAAAATCCTGTGTCTGATGCTCCTTTTATCTACCTTATTGACGGATGAATAAAACATATGGATTAAAAATAAATAAATAATAGGGGGAACAAATGTTAAAATAAATTTAGTAGATTGAAATGCTAGTGATCAATGAAAGGGAGGGGTAAGGGGTATGGTATGCATGAATTTTTTTCTGATTTCTTTTTATTTCTTTTTCTGAATTGATGCAAGTGTTCTAAGAAATGATCATGATGATGAATATAAAACTATGTGATGAAACTGTGAGTTATTGATTATATATCAAGAATGGAATGATCATATGGTGAGACTGTTTGTGTCTGTATGTTGTTATGTTTAATATATAAAAAATACATTCAATTAAAGACAAAATACCACTGCTAAAATCTTTTAAAAAACAGTTTCCTTTAACTCTGACAAAAATGGTTAAACATTAGTCACAGCTCAATATGTATGCTCTGTGGGGTACACAGCAGTAGAACTGGATTAAGTTGGGTGGACTAGGACTTCTGGTTCTAATCTGGAGATTACAAATGCTTTATATTAAATTTCAAAACAAAACTAATTCTTACTCATTTAAAATAAACATGTCCTAGACAAAGAAGTAAAATGCTGAAAAATCAAGTACAGAATTGATACCCAAATAAGAAACTTTTGAGCCATGCTTTCTTTGCTCACTCCTGTCTTTCACACTTCCTGTCCTCCACACCAACCCAACCAGCCTTTGGGACACAGTGATTCTTCCAGAGTGATATATGTAACTCAATCTTACCATTTCTTTCTCTTAAAAACAGCATTATTGAAGTATGACTGACATAAAATAAACTGCACATATTTAAAGTGTACAATTTGATGAGTTTTGACTTTTGTCTGCACTCATAAAATCATCACAATCTCCATAAGAACATTTCTGTCACTCCCAAAGTTTCCTCATGCCCCTTTGTAATCCATGTCCTTACTCCCTCTCCCCAACCACCCCCCCCATTTCTACAGTTCTACTGTATAGAAATAACTCTTTATCTGTTCTGCCTCCTTAGTGATCATTCTTGATCACTTACCACTCTTATTTCTCTGTCTTTGACTTTTTCCTTTCCACCTGAACTTCTCCCATAAAAATATGTTGACATGTCTCCCACCTAAAAAACCAAATCTTTCTGTGACCCTTCCTTTCTTCTCAGTTGAGCATCTTAAAAAAGTAACCTGTTTTCACTGTCTACTTTTCATACCTACCCTTTTCCCATTAATCCAATGCAATCTGGCTTCTTTCTCAAAGCTGTATCAATTTTGGCCTTTTCTTCTAGTACAAAAGACTATTTTCCTGGTGTCAGTGATGACCCTCTAAGACCCAAAGAACCCTTCTTATTCTATGTAGTTTGCATTTTTTCTCTTAGTTTTCCAAGATAGAAAAATTCTAATTTAAAAAGATTTTGAGGGGGCAGAATCTAAGCCATACTGAAATAACTTTAAAGAGTTTGAATAAAATGCTTCTTACAAGCTTAAAGATCGATTACTTTTGCATTTCTTTAATTTAAATTATATGAGAAACTCCTCTGGACTACAAATGTCTTAAATCTCATTTGTAATATAGATTTTCTTTCGGAAGTGTAAACTCCTATTCTATCATGATCTTCTCTCCTTCTAACCACCCACCCATCTCTCCTTTCTGTATAGAATGCACACCACACAGTCGCTCTAAAGGAAACAGGGTGAAGAGGATGTAGGAATATAAGCATGATCAGAAGCAGGCACTCGATTTTTAAACAAATTAATGTTACCTGGTTCATGGGTACACTGCTAGATGGCAGTGTATATAGATATAAGATAATCATACCTATGAAACTAGGCAAAAGTGAAAAATTGACTCATTTCTTTACATCAAGGTATTACACCTAAAATCAAATTCTTTAATGTATTATATTTTTTAAGTCAGATTTTTCCAACTGTAATGTGAATAGCATAGAAATTGCACAGATAACTCTTTTCTTGGTAACCAGAATTACGTTATGAACTGCTTGGAAAGAACTAGGATAGCTATTCAAAATAAAATACACTTTGAAATATTAAAATCCCAAGTTTGTTATTAGAAGACAAAATACAAAGTGAGGCAATCTGTGGTGCCCTCTTATTTTCACTTGCCTGTTTATCTTCTTTTATGGTCTAGCAATTGTGGGTGCGGTAAATGAGTGAATCTCCTAATTTTAGTTCACATAATATTTTAGAACTACCTTAAAAATGGAATTCAGTGCGGAATTTGAAACATACAGAGAAGGTGTAGTGACAATATTCTAAACCCAGTTGTGTATTATTATCCAGAAACTTCACATCCATACATTTACTTTATTTGGCTCAATACATCTCTAGCATTGTATCATACTTCCTCCCTGGCTTCTGCATATTTGTTTTATAAAATCATCTTTTCTATTTCAATTTTTTTTTTTAAGAATTAAAATGGAAAATGTCATTCCTTTTTTGATTAGTGTTTACTTTTCAGAGCTCTTGTTTGAATGGCAATTCCCAAACCAATTTGGGAAAGTTGGCATTGCTCAAGAAAGATATCTCTGTGAGTACCTAGGTGAATTTTTCATACTCTCTAACACATGCTCACACAGAGAGAAAAGAAAGTAAATGGAGGAGGGTGTTCAACTTATTTTTTTTGACAAACACAAGATGACCTAAACATTTAAAAATATTTTAGTCCTGATTTGCTCTATGTTATTGATTTGAAATCTGATTTAATGGCAGCATTGATAGAGTTATAGACTGGTTTGTTAATTTGCTGAATGATGTACCACTGCAATTACTACTATAAATTGAAAGGATGTAAGGACAGAGAACTGTAGAGGACGTGGCAGAAAAATTAGGTATGGCAGACAGTGTATGTTGTCACCAATTACACATTCAAATCATGCAAAATAATACGCCAGGATGCCTGGCTTTGAAGAACTGCCTTTTTCAGCTGGGATCATTTGGCAGGGGTATGCATATTAGCTTTCTTTTGGATCAGTATGCTTTTATAGAACTTTAAATTTACTTTCACTCCAAGCAGCTTTCTTTCTTCAACAGTGGGTTGATCCGGAAAATGACCATCTTTCTTGCAACAGTTTTAGAATTTTGTGACCTCAGAAGATAAGCAGAAATGGGCCTAAAATACATGGTTTTCAGCTTTTATGTTGCCTTTCTCTATTCCACTGAGTAAATTTCCTAACGTTCTTCCTGTAATTCAACATGATCTTAATACCTATTTTATCACGGAGAATTAAAATACAAAGACTTAAAATAGTAATATAAATGTGAATATTCATTTTGGGTCTGTAGATATCATTCAAGATTGTATATATTTTCATGCACATAATATTAAAAACCTTTAATCTTAAGGAAATGAAATAAATCCTATGACATGCTCATTCAGCTTTAAGTTACATCAACTGTTGAAATATTTACAATGCACATTCATCATTGTGGTTATTACTCCCCTTCCCATTTTTGTCCATCTCACTTATTATTTTTTATTTTTATTTTTGCCTTTTCAATGTAGAAATCAGAAAATTGCATTCCCATAATTCCTTGCAGGGAGGTGGTATTCATATAACTAAAACCACTTAGACATGCTCACACAAGACGACAATTTGAAAGTGAGCAACAGGAACACAGCCTTGCCTGGGGACTGTGGTTCTTTAGGGATGACCAAGAAGGAGATTCTGGCATCCAGGTCCCTGAGTCCTAAATGCCAAGCAGAGGTGGCAGCGATTTTGCTGGAGTAGTTTCTGTGATGTGGAGCAACTCCACATCATATTTTCGCAGTTGCATAGTCTTATAAGAATCTGGCTCCTGGGCTTTCCTAAAGACTCTGTGCACTATTATTCTTTAACAAAACTATTTTTTCAGCTTATACTAGCCAGTGTGTATTCTACTGTCTGCCACCCAAAACTGTTTCATACATTATTTATAAACACTTTCAATATTATTCGGCCACTTGAGAGATGATTACCAATATATTGATTTCTTATGAAATTTATTCTTTTAATATTCTAAAAATACAGCACGCAAAAACATATATATAATATCTATTACTTTTTTGCTTTTGTACAGTGCCAACTCATTTCAGAATGGCTCTAACTAATCTATTTCAGAGAATTTACAGCTATATATTGACAAAGTACCTAGCTATGGGAGAATTATATTGTGATAATCAAAAAGCCACATACAGGGTTGGGCATGGTGGCTCACTGGCAGAATTCTCACCTGCCATGCTGGAGACCCGGGTTCAATTCCCAGTGCTTGCCCATGTTAAAAAAAAAAAAAGCCACATACATTTTTTTGAAAGTAATTTACCTGGGGATTTTCTTTAAAGGATCTATCCATGACTGAATGTTATTTTTGAGTTTCAAAGTACATATTTAAAACTATGTTCCTTCAAGAATAAAGCTTTATACTGGTTTTATTATAGTTAGTTCAATTTGAGGATTTGTTTCTTAAAATACAGTGAAGTGTATTTTATTTACATTTAATTTAGGAGTTTCCTTTAGAATCTAATCCCCAAGCCTATCCCACCCTGCCTTGTCCTATGCAATTCCACCATCTTTTAATCTTTATACTATCAAACAAATCTTCTAACCTGTACTGAGAGACTTAATATTAAAAATGAATAGAATAAGCCTTAAAGGAATACTTTAGGATTTGGTAGTTATCTTAAACACAAAATAGTTTGAATGTGCAGACATTTGCATTTGGATTTTCCTTTTGTTTCTTCTTATTGACTAGCTCTGAGGTTCTCAGACCTTAGTGAGCTTAAGTATTATTATACAGGGCTGAATATCCCAAACTATGAAAGATTTAAGGGATGTTCAAAGGTAATTTTGATATACAGTCTTGTTTTTCTAGCTGACTTTAAAACCTAGCCTTTACACTAGGATTTGTGTGGTAAACAAAGGAATGAAATATAATCTCATTCCTCTAGTCTACTGGGAGGGCAGTATATATAAAAATACACCAAAGAGCAACTACTGAGCTCTTATTATGTCCCAGGCCCTGTGCAAAGTATTTTACATGAATTAGCTCATTTTATTTTCACAAAATCTGCTAGATATTATTACGATGACCATTTTACAGATGAAGAAACTGAATCTTAATAAGATTAAATATCTTTTTTTTTTGGCATGGGCAGGCTCCGAGAATCAAGCCTGGGTCTCTGGCACGGCAGGCGAGAATTCTGCCACTGAGCCACCACTGTCCACCCCAAGATTACGTATCTTACTCGGAATTAGTCATATGTGGCTGAGCCAGGATTCCCTCCATCTGACTTATTCCCAAACCCCAGATCAGAACCACTGGGCACTTATACTCCAGAAATCTTTGGGAAAGAAGTTAAGGAGAAAGAAATTACTGTCAGGGAAATTTCAAGGGGGTCTTTTCATTTATCCTTGAAGGATGGACTAGATTCAGACAAGCAATAAAAGGGAAAGGTGTTCTCACCAGAGGGAAAGGCATGTACAAAAGTTAAAATAAAGTGTAGTGTCTCTCTGGGGATCAGCAAATCAAATCATCTGGTAAGAGGATCGAGGACATGAAGGGCAGTGCAAAAAAAAAATTAGTCTGGAAAACATAGGTTAGGGAGGGCCAAATTCTGAGAGCCCTGACTGTGAACTTACATGTTGTGGGCTTATTTGGCAGGTAATGGTAAATCATGAAGGGTCTTTGACCAGAGATGACAGGAATAGAGCTGTACTTTATGAAGACTAATTGGCAGCAGTGTGTGGAATGAATTAAAGGTAGTAGAGGCTGGAGGCAATGAGATCATTAAGATGACTAGGATCTGAAGGAAAAGAAATAGAGGAGGGGAGTGTGAATAAGAAGTAATGAAATTACCAACAGTTCAGCTCAATGTATCTATACTCAATCCCTGCCTCTGTAACCCTCTGTTAAAACCCACCAGGTGAGCTGAGGAAATGGAATGGGTAGAGTCTGTAGCACATAAGATTTAACATGGGAAATGAATCTAAAGAGGGGAGATGCCAGGCTTTAGTGGTGAAACTACTTAGGATCATTTCTGAACCTGGTAATAGACCAGCTGCATGCTGGTCTTCCTGTAGCAATATTGCTCTAAAACCTATTTAACAACTTTAAAGAAACTACAGCTGAATTTTTAAGAGCTATACAAACAGCTAAGTGACAGGTATTGCCTGGAGCATAGATGAACTGTCTGTGGAAGCTACTGAAGCACAGAATGATTCTGGGATAAGGTAAGAGTGGGTGCTAAGGGTAGAAGCCAGGATCTCCCGAGGTCAGATTTCATCTCATGTAAAGTGCATGGCCAACTTGACCAACTTAAGCAGCACTGTGATGTGAGCCAGGTCCTAGTGTCCCAGGCAGGAGGTGCTAGTACTCCCTCCTCATTATAATCTATGATCAAGAAAGGACCTAAAAAGGTCTGTGAATTCAAATCACTGTGCTACTTCTCCTAGGGAGATTTGTTCTTTAAACCTTAATTGTGTTGTGGCAGGAAAGACTCTCTTTAAAGCAATTTTAGGCATTATTAAACAAGTAGAAAGTTTTTTTTCTTAGTTTGCTCTTCCCAAGACACCTATATTATGCTATCTCTGAAATCATACATTTAAGCTGCAGACCTTGAATAGTCTGGGAATTAAATGGTATAAAATAGAATGGGCTGCATGAGACAGATGGCCAAATCTAGTGACTGAGAACTCTTAACATTCGTTTATGGATCTCAGATTCCATCATTGCTTCTGTGATATTTGAGGGCAAAATCTGCTTGGTGGTCTTCATTCTCCTTCCTCAGATCTAGAATTTTCGGATAGCACACTGGCCCTACTAAATCCAGAACTTATCTGTAGCTGACTTTTCTGTATGTGCAGAGGGAGAATGCAATATAAGACTCAGCTGAATGGGACTGTCTTAGAGAAATTCTGATACAGTACCCATGATATATATAGTGTCTTAGAAATGTCACAAATGGCTAATATTGCCATGTTAATTAGGAAACCATATCTCCTTTTAGAGAAACACAAAATTCAGATACTTTGTTCTTTGGCAATTGTGAAAATATCAGTAAGAGGAGTTCTAGAAATAGTTAACTAGTAATAAAAATCTAATTGTTACTTTTTCTTGGGACTTCAATAAGTCAAGTCAACAAGTTTCCTTTGGTCTTTCTTACCTTTTTAATTCAGTGGAAATTCCTGATTAGGCAGTGAGACAGCACTGGGTGTAGCTTCACTCAGTCCTGAAGGCGGTGAGTACAGACAGTTTGCCTTGCAAACTGCACTCCCTAAATCAAGGAATTCTGCATCTAAGGATTCTTCTAAAAGAACCAGGAGGCCAGAAATGTTTACAGGGAAAGTTCTTACAAGACTCCAGCCAGAATATCACTATCCTTAATCAAGTAAATGATATCCTTACCAAGGAAATGATTTCCATGAAAGATTAACCCCTTTCATATGTAAAAAAAGTGGCAGGAAAGTATATCCTGGCTTCAACTTTCTTGATGTTTTTGGGAAAAAGGGCACTGTCCCTAGTGTTTTGAGTTACTGGGATTACTGTTTAGATCTGGAGTTTCCTTTGTCTAGTATACATGGATTCAAGTGCTCTTTCAATCAAAACATTGGTGAATTATTATATATTATCAGCTAAGTTGAAATACGATTCCGTATGGTTTAGTCAATAAATTTCTTACTGCAGGAGGACAGTTTCTAAAGTACTCAGTTTCAGTATGTCTCAGCTGAAAATCTATGCAAATTCACATTTAACAATTGGGTTCATCATCGTAATGTCAAAGGCAGGAGGACTTAATACAAACAGAATTATTATTAAAGAACTAAGTTGTTAATAGTCAGAAAAATTTGGATAAACTATTTTCTGGGCTATTTTTTATATTTATAAAACTAAAACTAATAACTGTCTATCCAAGAAGAGAGCTGATAAGAGTAAAGTTTAACCTGTTATGAAACTATTGTCCACCTTAACTCACTCATTTTATGTAACAATAAGTACCTGAAGAAAAATCCGTCCAATTCCACTCAGCAGTTGAGGCTCTTGCTCCGGATAATATTTGATAATGGAATGATAGGCATCCACAGCAAGCACATAATCCTATGAGATGAAAATTCCAAAAATATATTTTAAAGTTAAAAAAAAATCACTCCCTGTTTTGCCTTAACACATTTAGAAGACTTACACATGAAGAGAGGACACAGCACAGGAGATGTCTTACCTATCATAAGACACTTACCCATGAGTAAGTGGTAAAGTTTCTCCTGACAGCACTGACAAACCAGGATCCTAAGTTTTTGTAACTAGAGTGGGTAAAATTCGTTCTAACATTGAGCGGCTTATCGGCTCCTGGTTGTTTAGTTAGGCCTGAGGACCTTTATTTCTGCTTCCATCTTTTAAGTAGCAATTAGTATTTCAACTGGATTGTCTCTCTCTCTCCCTTCCTTGACAAAATTATTAAATGAATTGGTGAATTCTGTCGTGTCTCCATCCTCCAAATACATATTTTTTTATGTATTACTAACACATAGCCATAATTACTAATGTCTTTTAGTTAAACATTCTCTATGCTAGCAATTGAGATAAAATCCTTAAGCATAAACAAACCAAAAATTCACAATACTACTTAACTTAGAGATTGAGCATAAAATCTTAAATCAGGCTTACATAGCAGAATACTTAGATATTATTTGTATTCTACAATATTCATGGAATTCCCACTATTTTAGAAATACTTACATAGGAACACTTAAAAAGGCTTTGCTAGCTATTGTATTTGGAGTGTGGACTCTTTGAAACTACTTTCAGCCCCACTTCTCATTGGATCCTCATAGTTCTTAGAGGAGCACCCATCACCCTCCACACTGTACAGCCATGACTGGTTTCTGTGTCACTTACTCAAGGGCAAAGACTTTTGGTCTGTCATCATCTTAGTATTTATCAGCTCCACATGGCTACAGGGCCCAGCCCATAGTAGGCTCTTGGTTATTTAGTGAATAAAAGCCTATTGAGCCACGAGGATGAAAGGTAGATAGTATATCCATTTTTTTTAGGTATGAGAAAACTAAGTATCAGAGAGATGGTGTCTTGCCCAGGTCACAAGGGACGCAACTGTCAGTCTCATCTCATGCCCTTTAATGAAGCTAGGGTTCTTTTCATAGTGCTAATGATATGATAATCATTTATTGGGCAAATTCTATATATCAGATACTGTGCTAAATATTTTATTGAATTATCTTATTTAGTTACAGCACACAGTCAGCAATAACTATGGCCACTGATGTTATTTTTCTCCTAACATTCATTATAAAATCCCAGAAGGTACTCATTTCTTTAGTCTTCTACGTTTTCAATTTTATCCAACCTGTGACCTAGAATTACTCGTTTGCTAATTGGGATGTTTTAAAGAGATGACAAGTAAAATTCCAGTTTGGCAGGAAAAAAAATTAAAAGAGTCTCTCCAGTCTAGTACCTTCAAGTGTAGCTCATTAAAGCTAATTTTATTCAAGGCATGATGCTCATGAAGAGCCAGGCAGCACACACCTCAGCTTCCTTTTCCCTCTACTTCATGCTATCTGTCATTGCTGACTGCGGCAAAGCTGTCCTATTTCTAGTTTTGCTTGTGTGTGAGTGTGTGTGGCCATGTGTGTGTACTTGCTGTGAGATGCCTCACAGAGAAGACAGCTATACCCACTGTTTTGTGTCCAACATCTAAGCCCTTGGGGTAGTTGAAGTTACAGCTGAGGATGAATGTGGCATCCTTGCTGCAGCTTCAGGGCTCCTACTCACTGAGTCTGGGTTCTGGCTTTGAAAAATTTAGTAAATGTGATGGGAGGCAGCATCCCACTGGCTACAAACCAGGCAGCTTCTGCCCATGGCAGCTCTGAAGCAAGCAGGTAACAGGTAAGCCAGAGCTAAAGATAAGCAGCAGCAGTCCTAACTAGACAACTCAGGAGAAGGGGCCTGGCTGCCCCATGGGCATCTCATAGCATTTATCAAAATGGGAATGATCTGTTATAATTTAACACAGACCCCTTGCTTCTGATTTACAGTGAACAAAAGGCAAACTGACTTTTTTGTCAATTAGCACTGAAGTGTCACCAAGTGCATGTGCTCTAAACCTCTGCCTTGTGCTTCATTCACTCCTAGGTTAGAATGGCCCACTATGTGAGAGAGTCAGGGAGTGGAAATGTGCTTGGCAGGGAGGGTGAAGTGCTTGCTTCTAGCAGGCAGTACTATGCCTGCAAAAATTCCTTCTATGAGGTGCTAAAAGGCCCAGACACCAGTGTCATTATTTTAACAAGTTTTTTGTTTCAGTACACAAGGTCAGGAATCAATGTTTCTATAGATAATATGACACTGGAAAGGAAAGGTTTTCAAATCTGAAAATTACCCTTGAAGGAAGTTTTTTTTCTTTTTTTCTTTTTCAAATTTCCTGTTGATTTAATAAAATGCTGCTCTTCCAGAAGAATATTTTTGGGTCGACCCATAAGCACAGGAAATTTGTGAGAATGCTGGATTCTAGGCAAGAGGATAAGACAACAAAAGGAGAAAGAGTGATGAGCCTCCTACAACATGGATGCAGGGTAGAGTCTCATCAGCTTGGAAAACTACTTTTTGAGAGGTCAGCTGCAGTAATGGGGGTGAGTCTCTCAGGCCTGAACAGAAGACCTGCCCATGGAGTCCCGCTGTAACCAGGTGGAATGCATTGTGACATGTTTCAAGGAGCCTATCATCAAATAAACCAGAGCAGAATTGTATTAGAGAGCTTCTGTAAATTGATTACTATTTAATGAAATTGTTTATTTACTGGAGGTGGAAGAAATGTGGCCACTCTAAGGGAAAATGACTAAAACTAGCTCTTCAGAGACGGCTTGATTTACTTTCCAGATCATATAAGTTTGGCTTTAAAAAAGGATATGAATGACTTGCTTAAAGGGACAAACCTATTTTAGTTCAATCTTCACCCTTTTTCTTTCAGCAGCTATACTTGTTTAGTGGCTGTGAAACTAGATTTATAGCCATTTTGTAACCAGAAAAGACTGGTGCAGTGTAATTTAAGCAAGAAGGAAGGTGATTTATGCAGTTGTTCTCTTTAAATTACATGAGAAATCAAAGTAGGTGGAGATGTGTTTTGTGGGTGAAATCGAGGGGACACACAGAGGTAAATGGACTTCTGGAGGTACACAGGGCAGGCCTGGGTACACCTGAAGAATGTAAGCATATGTACAAATATGATTTGCCAGTGTAGGTACCTTAATCTTCTGAAAAATCCAAGGATAGTAAGTAACATTTTAAAAGTAAGACTGGCGAAAAACTTCCAAGGCTCTTTGTCCTTATGGTATATTATGTAGATATTTGGGGCAGAAGCATATGAATAGATTTTTCATCATTAAAAAGTTAAATGAATATTTATTTCAGTGTAATAGGGATATTATTCAAAATAATTAAATGGTTGATTAAATAACTCATTGTTGGCTCATACAAATAATTTCATTAAAATAATACCCTATACATTAAGACAACACAATGTTGCAATAGCATGTACTTTCACTAGATGGCAACAGACTGCATATGCTCAGCACAGCTTTAATTGCAATTTTTTTTCCACTCCTTTTTTTAACTCATGAAAATGAAAGATTAGTCTACATTTTAAAATTAAAATGTGTTCATTGTAAAGGCATTTTTGAGACACAATAATATGTTCTGTAGTGAGTTCCAACAAATATGGGTAGAACTCATGCCTGGGGTTGTTATTAATGCTAGAATACAACAAAGAAAAACATTTTGATTCCATAATTTTCTACTCATGCGTCTTAAATGTGAAAATATAAATCCCTGAGTGGAACAAGCAATTCCTTTCTCTGAGGAGTTTTAGCCCCATGATTAATGAAATATCATCCCTGCAAATTTATAATTTGTGCTCCATTTCTTTGCCTAAGAGTTCTGGCAAGCTGGGTGAATTTCAGGTGAAAATCACAATGGCCTTGAGGGGTGGAGAGCAGGGCCTCGAGGGATGGTTGGTTAGGTGGAGACTCACTGAGGGCTACAGTCAGAGCACCTGTGGGGAGTGACCTGTTTTTGGAAGGGCAGAGAGCAGAGACGAGGGAGGGTTGGAGGGCCGCAGATTTACTGCCAAGGACACAGCTGCTGAGGGAGTGACGTCCCTCCTGCCCAGGCCCTGTGCTGGAGAAGAACTGAGGGGCGCAGACTCGTCATCATTTGACTTAGAGGTGGATAAGACTTGCTGAAGGCATAGATGGGGGAGGTGGAGGAGAAAGAGGAGAAAGGGAAGTGGAAGACGATGGAAAAGATAAAGAGGGTGAGGGATAAAAGTACCTTATGGGCAACTGACCTTAGTTGAACTATCTTGGACACGAGAAGACTGGAAGAAAACAAGTTCTGTGCAAAAACAGAGAATTCCTTACAAACCATATTTTCCTCTATTCAGTGTGTTGAGAGAGAAGAAAGAGCTGCATAAAATATTAGTGATGACAGGGATTTCCAAGATAATCAGCTCTGTTCTCTCATTTTAAGGGAGGAGCCTGAAGCTTATAAATGTGAAAGGGCTACTTCAAGGTCACTTGCTATGTCACTTACTATAGAAAGTGAATATAATTTTCTAAATTTTCCTGTCCGTATTTCCAATATCATGCAACTACAGATGGGTACACAAAAGCCAGAGAACATAAGGATGGGAATTGCGTGCAGACCCAGAGCCTGATTTAGGATATATATACATCTTCTTATTGAATTGTTCTTCTTTGGCTGAATGGATGAACTGTTTATGGTTATGAATTTATGTCGACACCTAACTCCCCTTGGAGCCAGGTCTAAGATATGGTCATCTCATAGAGTTGCTGAGGGAGGAGGTCAATGTAAAAAATGACCAGCGCTGCCATGTCAGGGTTAAAAATGGAACCCTGTGAGCACATTTCTCCACTTGGCAAATTGCCTGTTCTGCTGCACTGAAAATCAAGCTCATGAATGACCTTGGGCAGCTGGAAAACTGGGAGTGTGGGAGGAGTTATGATCTCTGTTTTATAATAGCCAAGAATGTGTTAATAGTGCTGCTCCAGGCATTTGCTGCTAATTGATTCCTCCAGCAGCTTTAAGTGTTCAGTCCCACAGCTGGCAGGCCAGGCCACCAGCTTGCATCAGGGCATCCTGGTGGTTAGGCCAGAGGGAAGCACAGGTGTGGGTAGCTGTAGCTTTTCAAATAGAGAGAGAAGCCAAAAACACTGCTGCATAAACTAGGGTGGGGCCACTTAGAGGAAGAGACTAGACTGGAAAAAACCCTTAGTTCAGCCTCCTTTATTTTTAAGCTGCTTTCTTAGGAGGCTGAAAGTGTTGGGGTGAAGTCCTAAGAATCAGATCTTATGGGGAAGTCTGTCATTAGAGGACATAAGCACCAGTCATAGAATCAAATCAAGACAAGAAAAAACAAAAACAAAAACAACTCTCCATTAAGCCAGTAAGAACAAAGGATACCCTTCCAGGATGGAATTCAGAGAAAAACATGCGTGCTTGTTTATATGTGTGTGTGTGTGTGTGTGTGTGTGTGTGTGTGTGTGTGTGTGTGAGAGAGAGAGAGAGAGAGAGAGAGAGAGAGAATGAGAATGAATAATGATTTTAATTAAATCATTTAGACCCATGTTTGAACAATTTAATTTGAAAACATAAATTCTACATTTGGTTGAAATTTCTTTCAGTAGAAATTAAAGTAAATTTAGCCCCAGAGTGTGCTACTGAACTACCCATTAAATAAATCATTACTTAGTTGAATTAATTCTCTGCTTAGGTAAACCTTCATCTTTACTATGGGAGCTTTTTCTTAGCAAAAATGTACAAGCAATTCCCTTGCAGTTTTCTCACCGACATCCTACTCTAGAATTTACGGTAGTTCTGCAGTTATTGCCACCCACGTACCTTCATCATTAGCAGACAGTTTGCCATAGAGTACATCACCCGGCCCAGACGTGACCTCCACAGCTGAATAGAGGCTGCAAAATAAGAGCAGCTTGTGAATGTGCACAAATAAATTAGAGGTTCTTTCTAGCCATCAATTATTGGGTCCTGTGAATTCTGATTTAAAAGATCCCTCTTGTTAACACCACTGGGTTTTAGCCTAGAATTTTTAATGTGCTGCTGCGCTGCACTGTGAGGCAGAAAATACAGCACCTCTCATAGGGACTAGCCTGCAATTGGTTGTAGGAATAGAATGTCTGCATAAATGATGCAACTACAAAAAACAGTAGGGCAACTGCTCGGCATTCAGTTCAGACAAAAGATTAAATAATCCAACCAAGAGGCATGTTTCTAAAGTTAGAATCCAAAGAAAATAAGCAAATCCAGTGTAAATGATGATGACCATCTGCTTGCAGACATGTAATTTCACGGTATAAGTTAATTGGTTGGGAACGCAGACTGACCAGGGTGGCTGGAAAGAGAAGATCAAAACTGAACCCATGTAAGACAAACGACCTGTGATGGGCAAACACTTGCCTTGGGTGAAGCAAATCTGTTCAGTTGCATTGCCTCCTTAGCTGGCAGGTCCTGCTGTTGGAGTAGGTATTTCATCAAAAGAGCCCTGTGGCTGGGTGCCAAAAACACCGTGGTTTGGCTCTGCTTAATTACCAGTGGCCTTGGGGCAAATTACCTGCCTTCTCCAGGCCTCAGTTTCTTACCCTTTTAAATGGAAGCAATAATTCCTACCCCTATCTACTTCACAGGGTTTTGTTAGGCTCAATCATGAAAACAGGTATAAAAGTGCTATTTAAAAGGTTAACAGCACTTATTAAATGTAAGATAGGATGACGATGACACAAACTCACAATAGACTTTCCATCTACATCTGTGCAGTAGTGGTATGATGCCAACACGCACGCTACTAGGGGTATTTTCAAAATCCTTTATAGAAATGCTTTCTTTCTCATACATCTGCTGTCACATTGATTCTCTGAACCTGCTCCATCACAGACTTCATTTATTCTCTCCCATATATCCATTAATTATCAGCCATCTTTTCAATCTGAATCTACTGATTCTAGGGGTTTTCAAATAGGGCTTTGTAGATTACTGAAAGTCTGTAGTCTCCCAGGAGCTATCTTGGAGGGAAGAGAAGGGCTTATTAATGGCTCCTTCTCCCTGGGCAGCTCAACTTTTTTGTTTATACATTGGTGTTACTAGGAGTCAGGTTTGGTCTGAAGACAGAGCTGATATAAAACCTCTTACTGTCAAAATGAGAAAGGGCTATTGTTCAGAAGCAAATGGTGGGAAGGCACATTTTCCTTCTTGGTTAGAAGTCTTAGAGCTACAGATTAGGTGTATAATCTACGTCATCCAGCTCAGGACCACAGATTAATAGGTTTTTCATATATTTTAAAGATGATCATTCAGTGAGTTTGCCTTATACTGACCTACTTGCCTGATGAAATTTATCTTAAATCTTTTGCCACTACCAATGGTTAATTCTGAAATAACAACCACCTAGAAATAATTATGTTTTCTCTTGGAGTGTTTAAGGACAACACAAAAATAATTTAATTGCTAGAATTAAGAACTTAACTCACTTTGCTTTTCAGCAATTAAAAATATATTAGCTGCTTATATTCCCCTTAATAACATTCTTTTTATGAAAAGAAGAAATTCTGAACAATATCTTTTCTTAATGAATATAAAATGTGTATTGTCTCAATGAATTGCAGATTTCTTCTGATTATCTTTGCAGATTTCTTTCTAGCTTTAATTTTTCCCTCCAATTCTTCTAGTCAATAAATATCTGTTTATCTGTTGTCACTCTTTGTTAGGTTTCCAAGACCTACCCTCTGATATCTAATACCTATCTTCTCACTCCCACTAAAACAGGGATAAGATGACCGAGGGACAAAGAAATGCTGGAAAATGTCTGGGATGTCCAAGAGTAAATGGCGATGTCTCTCCTTCAGATCTTGTTAATTTATTTGAAGTTAAATTACTGAAAAGAAAGCATGCATGTGTATGCACATTTATGAACTGGTAGTTATTTAGGATTTCCTAAACAAAGGACACTTTTATTTAAAACCTTAATGCAGCCCAGGGCTGTTCACCCCAACATCTTTTCATCCATGCCATTCTTCCCACTCTTACTGCCATGAGCATGTCCCAGGGACTCATGATCCCTGGTTTACTGGAAAACTTCCATCTGGCATCTCATTCTCTAGGCTCTCTTCTCTCTACGCAAATTCCTTACTCCAGCCTGCTTTTAGTACTATGCGGCCACAAAGTATTCTGTCTGGACAGCACCTCCAATAATCCAGATTAAACTCCTACTTATACTTTATTTATTTTTTAAATTTATTTTTTATTATCAAACCGAAACAACATACAAACATGAGCATTTCTAACATACAAACGTTCCATGCAAGATGCACAATCAATGGCTCACAATATCCCCACACGGTAGTATATCCATCACCATGATCATTTTTTAGAACATCTGCATCACTCCAAAAAAAGAAATAAAATGAAAAAAGAAAAAACTCACACATACCATACCCTTTACCCCTTCTTCTCATTGACCACTAGTATTTCCATCTACTCAATATATTTTAACCTTTGCTTCCCCTATCTTTTTTCTATAACCTTTACCACTCCCTTTCATCTTCACTAGTATTTCAATCTATTCGATTTATTTTAACATTTGTTCCCCCATTATTTATTTATTTTTAATCCATATTTTTTACTTATCTGTCAATATCATAGATAAAAGGAACATCAGAAACGAGGTTTTCACAATCACATAGTCAAATTGCGAAAGCTATTATCATTATACATTCATCTTCAAGAAACATGGCTACTGGAACACAGTCCTATAGTTTCAGGCACTTCCCTCTAGCTTCTCAAATACACCTTAAACTAAAAAGGGGATATCTATAAAAATGCGTATGAATAACTTCCAGGATAACCTCTCAACTCGGTTTGAAATCTCTCAGCCACTGACACTTTATTTTGTCTGATTTCTTTCTTCTACCTTTTGGTGGAGAAGGTTTTCTCAATCCCTTGGTGCTGAGTCCCAGCTCATTCTAGGATTTCTGTCCCATGTTGCCAGGAATGTCCACATCCCTGGAAGTCATGTCCCACGTAGAGAGGAGGAGGGCAGGGAGTTTGCTTGCTGTGTTGGCTGAGAGATAGGCCACATCTGAGCAACAAAAGAGGTTCTCTGGGGGTGACTCTTAGGCCTCATTTTAAGTAGGCTTAGCCTATCCTTTGTGGGTATTAGTTTCATAATAACAACCCCCAAGATTGAGGGGCTTGGTCTATTGATTTGGTTGTCCCCACTGCTAGCAAGAATATCAGGAATTTTCCAAATGGGGGAGTTGAATATTCTCTCTCTCGACATTCCCCGAAGTGGACTTTGCAAATACTTTTTTATTCACTGTCCAAATCACTCTGGGATTTATTGGGGTATCACTCCAGACAAACCTACAAAATTTCATGTCGTTTTCAAGGTTCCATGTACTTATGGTATTCAGTTAACCTGTCCATATAAGTTATATTAGGAAATAAGCTAGTCAAATATAAATTATGTACCAAAGATTTTTGCTTTAGTCTCATATGTAAGTTAAAGTTTTTAAAATATGAATTACCATCTAGTTTCAATATTCATATCATATTCATATCAATGTCACCCTGCAATATTGACATTCCTTTGTTCTTTCTCATGTAAAAACATTTTTTAATTTGTACATTTAGTCACTATCATTGTACACTCTAGGCATTCCTAGATTATACCATCTCAGCCTTTATTGTCTATCTTTCCTTCTGGTTTCATTTGTGCTCCCAGTCCTCCTCCCTCTATCATTCTCACATTCAGATTCATTCAATGTACTAACATTATGGTGCTACAATTAGGCAGCGTTGTGCTATCCATTTCTGAAGTTTTACAATTAGTCCTGTTGTACAATCTGAATCCCTTCAGCTCCAATAACCCAAAATCTACCCTATTTCAATCTCCTGATGGCCTCTGTTCTTAACTGAAATTCTCCAAGTTCATTCATTAATGTTAGTTCATACCGTGAGACCATACGGTATTTGTCCTTTTGTTTCTGGTTAATCTCACTTAGCATAATGTCCTCAAGGTCCATTCGTGTTGTTACATACTTCATGACTTTGTTTTGTCTGACAGCTGCATAATATTCCATTGTATGCATATATCACAGTTTGTTTAGCCACTCCTCTGTTGAGAGAAATTTGGGCTGTTTCCATCTCTTGGCAATTGCAAATAATGCTGCTACAAACATTGGTGTGCAAATGTCCATTTGTACTCTTGCCCTCATGTCCTTCGAACAGATACCTAGCAATGGTATTGCCAGATTATATGGCAATTCTATACTTAGCTTCCTGAGGAACCGCCAAACTGCCTTCCACAGCAGTTGTACCATTTTACATTCCTACCAACAGTGGATAAGTGTGCCTCTTTCTCCACATCCTCTCTAGCACATGTCATTTTCTGCCATTCTGGTGGGGGTGAGATGATATCTCATTGTGGTTTTGATTTGTATTTACCTAATAGCCAGGGAAGGTGAGCATCTTTTCATGTGCTTTTAGCCATTCATTCATATTGCCTCTTCTGAGAAGTACCTGTTCATGTCTTTTGCCCATTTTGTAATTGGGTTGTTTGTCTTTTTGTTGTTGAGTTGAACAATATCTTTATATATTCTGGATATTAGACCCTTATCTGATATATTGTTCCCAAATATTAAGTTCTTTGGTGCACAGAAGTGTTTAATTTTGAGGAGCTGCCATTTATCTATTTCTTTCTTCAATGCTTGTGCTTTGGGTGTAAGATCTAGAAAACCACCTCCTATTATAAGTTTTAGAAGATATTTCCCTATATTTTCTTCTAAAAGTTTTATGATCTTAGATCTAATGTTTGGATCTTTGATCCATTTTGAGTTAATTTTTGTATAGGGTGTGTGATATGTATCCTCTTTCATTCTCTTGCATGTGGATACCCAGTTCTCCAGGCACCATTTATTGAAGAGACTGTCCTGTCCCAGGTGAGCTGGCTTGACTGCCTTATCAAAGATCAATTATCCACAGATGAGTGGGTCTATATCTGAACACTCTATCGATTCCATAGGTCAGTATATCTATCTTTATGCCAGTACCATGCTGTTTTGGTAACTGTAACTTTGTAACACGCCTTAAAGTCAGGTAGTATAAGACCTCCGACTTCATTTTTCTTTCTTAGGATATTTTGAACTACTTGGGCCACCTTTTCAGATAAATTTGGTTACTGGTTTTTCTATTTCTGAAAAGTAAGCTTTTGGGATTTTAATTGGTATTACATTGAATCTGTAAATCATTTTAGGTAGAATTGACATCTCAACTATATTTAGTCTTCCAATTCATACACATGGTATGCCCTTCCATTTATTTAGGTCTTCTGTGATTTCTTGTAGTTTTCTTTGTATAGGTCTTTTGTGTCCTTAGTTAAATTTATTTCTAAATATTTTATTCTTTTGGTTGCAATTGTAAATGGAATTTTTTTCTTGATTTCCTCCTCAGATTGCTCATTACTAGTATACAGAAACACTATAAATTTTTGAGTGTTGACCTTGTAACCTGCCACTTTGCTGTACTCATTTATTAGCTCTAGTAGTTTTGCTGTGGATTTTTTGGGGTTTTTGACATATAGTATCATATCATCTGCAAACAGTGATAGTTTTACCTCTTCCTTTCCAATTCTGATGCCTTGTATTTCTTCTTCTTGTCTAATTGCTCTGGCTAGAACTTTCAACACAATGTTGAATAACAACGGTAATAGTGGACATCCTTGTCTTGTTCCTGATCTTAGGGGAAAGTTTTCAGTTTTTCCCCATTGAGGATGATATTAACTGTGGGTTTTTCATATATTCCCTTTATCATGTTGAGAAAGTTCCCTTCTATTCCTATCCTTTGAAGTATTTCCAACAAGAAAGGATGTTGAATTTTGTCAAATGCCTTATCTACATCAATCGAAATGATCATATGGTTTTTCTGCTTTGATTTGTTGATATGGTGTATTACATTAATTGATTTTCTTATGTTGAACCATCTTTGCATACCTGGGATGAATCCTACTTGGTCATGGTGTATAATTCTTTTAATGTGCTGCTGGATTTGATCTGCAAGAATTCTGTTGAGAATTTTTGCATCTATATTCTTTAGAGAGATTGGTCTATAGTTTTTTTTTCTCATAGTGTCTTTGTCTGACTTTGGTATGAGGGTGATGTTGGCTTCTTAGAATGAGTTAGGTACCCTTCCCTCCTCTTCAATGTTTTGGAAGTTGAAGCTGGATTGGTACTAATTCTTTCTTGAATGTTTGGTAGAATTCACATGTGAAGCCATCTGGTCCTGGACTTTTCTTTTTTAGGAGCTTCTTAATGACTAATTCAATTTCTTTACTTGTGATTGGTTTGCTATTTCTTCTTGAGTCAATATTGTTTGTTCATGCCTTTCTACGAAGTTGTCCATTTCATCTATATTGTCTAGTTTATTAGCATAAAGTTGTTCATAGTATCCTCTCATTACCTCCTTTATTTCTGTGGGTCAGTGGTTATGCCTCCTCTTTCATTTCTGATTTTATTTATTTGCATCCTCTCTTTTCTTTTGTTAACCTTGCTAAGGGTCCATCAATTTTACTAATTTTCTCACAGAACCAACTTCTTGTTTTGTTGATTTTCTCAGTTTCATTTATTTCTGCTCTAATCTTTGTTATTTCTTTCCTTTTGTTTGTTTTGGGGTTAGTTTGCTGTTTTTTTCTCTAGTTCTTCCAAGTAAACAGTTAATTCCTCAATTTTTGCTCTTTCTTCTTTTTTGAGATAGGCATTTAGGGTAATAAATTTCCCTCTTAGCACCGCCTTTGCTGCATCTCATAATTTTTTTTTTTGGATGTCTCCAGCCCTCCTCCATCATTCTCTCATTCACTTCATTCAGTGTACTAACATTACTACTGTTAGGTAGCATTGTGTTATCTATTTCTGAATTTTTACAATCAGTCCTGTTGCACAATCTGTATCCCTTCAGCCCCAATAATATCTACCCTATTTCTATCTCCTGATGGTCTCTGTTCTTAGCTGAAATTCTCCAAGTTCATTCACTAATATTAGTTCACATCAGTGATAATGAATGAATTCATATCAGTATAATGTTTCCATGGTGCATCGATATTGTTACACACTTCATAACTTTATTCTGTCTTACAGCTGCACAATATTCCATCGTATGTACATATCACAGTATACTACAGCTTGTTTAGCCACTCATCTGTTGATAGACATTTGAGCTGTTTCCATCTCTTGGCAACTGTAAATAATGCTGCTATAAACACTGGTGTGCAAATGTCCATTTGTGTCCTTGCCCTCATGCCCTCTGAGTAGATACCTAAACCTCTGCTCTTTTATGATTGTTTTTTGCATGAAATATCTTTTCCCAACCTTTCACTTTCAAGCTGTTTATCCTTGGGTCTAAAATACGTCTCTTGTAGACAGCATACAGATGGGTCCTGTTTTTTTAATCCATTCTGCCAGTCTATGTCTTTTGATTGGGGTGTTTAATCCATTAACATTTGATGTTATTACTGTAAGGGCAGTAGTTTCTTCTACCATTTTGCCTTTTGTATTTTATATGACATATTTAATTTTTCTTCTTTTTGCCTTTACTTATAGTCTTCATTTCTATACCTCTCTCTCCTGTCTTTTCTTATCTGTTTCTAGTGCTCCCTTTAGTATTTCTTGCAGAGCTGGTCTCTTGATCACAATTTCTCTCAGTAATTTTTTGTCTGAAAATGTTTTAATTTCCCCCCAATTTTTGAAGGATACTTTTGCTAGATATAGAATTCTTGGTTGGCAGTTTTTCTGTTTCAATATATCATACCACTGTCCTCTTGCCTCCATGGTTTCTGCTAAGAAATCTATGCATATCTTATTGGGCTTCCCCTGTATGTGATGGATTGCTTTTCTCTTGCTGCTTTCAAAATTCTCTCTTTCTATTTGCCATATGACATTCTGATTAATAAGTGTCTTGGAGTACATCTATTTGGATCTATTCTGCTTGGGGTATGTTGTACTTGCTGGAGCTGTAATTTTAAGTTTTTCGTAAGAATTGGGAAATTTTCAGTGATAATTTCCTCCATTATTTTTTCTCCTCCTTTTCCCTTTTCTTCTCCTTCTGGGACACCCACAACACGTATATCTGTGCTCTTCATATCGTCATTCATGGAGGCTGTGCTGAGTCCCTGCTCATATTTTTCCATTCTTTTCCCTATATTTTCTCTTCAGATGTCCCATCCTTCAGTTCACTATCCTATTTTCTGCCTCTTGAATTCTGACATTGTAGGCTTCCATTGTTTTTTTTTCCCCGTCTCTTCTACTGTGCCTTTCATTCTCATAGGCTCTGTGATTTGTTTTTTCAGACTTTCGATTTCTTCTTTTTGTTCATTCCTTGCCTTCTTTATATCCTCCCTCAATTCACTGATTTGATTTTTGATGAGGTTTTCCATGTCTGGTTTGAACATTCTGAATTAATTGTTTCAACTCCTGTATCTCATTTGAATTGCTAGTTTGTTCCTTTGACTGGGCCATATCTTCAGTTTTCCTAGTATGATTCGTTATTTTTTGCTGGCATCTAGATTTTTAATTTTCTTAATTAGTTTATTCTGGAGATTATTTTCATGTTTTTATCTAGGATTTTCTTGCTGAATGGCTTTGTTGTCTACCTATTCTTTGACATTCAGTTCAGCTTATTCTAGACCTCTAGCTTAGGTTTTTTTTCAACAGATCAGAATTTTTCAGTCTTTGTTTTCTTGTTTCTTGCCCTGCCTTTAAGGTGCCATTTTTTCCCCCCTTAGGAGGGTCTACTTAGGTGTCATAGATCCCAATCAGATTTTCCCATACCAGATTGGCCTCCTCTCAGGAGTACAGAGTCACCTGCATCAGTTTTCCCTGGGGATGAGACCCAGCAGGTTGAAAGACTTTCCTATGAAGCCTCTAGACTGTGTGTTTTTCCTATCCTACCCAGTATGTGGTGCTTGTCTGCCTGTGGGTCCACCAGCATAAAGAGATGAGGTACTTTCTAGCTTCAGTAGACTCTTCCTGCTGGGGGCATGGTTGAAACAGAGGTGAAGATGTAGGCTGGCTTTAATCACTTCAGTTTTCCAGACCCTGGGATCTGAATTTCTTGAGGGAAAGATTCCACCTGAGCTGGGCCCCACCCCTCTCCTGGGGAAGGCACAGCCTCCAGGGAATTAATTCCTTTTAACTGACCAGCCTCTTTACCTCTCAGACAAGCTTAATTTCATCCTTGCCTGGGGTACTTGCAGCCTAAGAAGCCTTGCAGTTGTATGCAAAGAACAGTCAAGCCGTAGAAACACAACCACACACAAAAAAGGAAAAAAATCCTTTTCAGAGCAGGACCCCTGTTCCTTGGGGTTTGCCAACCAAGAGCTTAAGTTGGTATGTTGCTCTGTGTATCTCCAGGTCCTATGTGCCCCCTCCTTTCCTTCAGTGCCCAGACTTTTTCAAGTATTTTGTGCTGTTAGATCCGAACAAAGCTCTTTTTTTTTTCTTTCCCCGTCAGCCCTGCCCCCTCTGTGCCAAGGCAAAAATTGCAACTTCAGCTTTTACTCAAGGTTCAGCTAAGCTGGGGGTCTATTTTTAGTAGTCAGAATTTGTTAATTCCACAACTGGAGCTTGATTGAGCTCAGCCTCTTAGTAAAGTCTCTTTCCTTTCCCTTTTGGGAAGCAGCCTATGGGGGAGAGGCACCGGCTTCCGTGGCTTGGGGGACTCATGGTTCTGGGTGGGATCACAGTTGGTCCAGCTTGTCCAGTTGGTGTATGCTGTGTGTTCAGTCACTGATGTGGCCCCAGCAGTTGTTCTGTACTATTTCTGGCTACTTACTAGCTGCTCTCCTACTTATCCTTTAGATCTCAGGTCAATCATCACTCCCATGGATTCCCCAGGATTCCTGGATTCCCCACACATTGGTCTTCTCAAAGCACAGCTCCAGAGGAAATGCACTGCTCGCCTGTGCAATACATTTCAACCATCATTTACCAAGAGCCTACTATGTGTCAGGCGTACAAAAATATATGATGAGATTAACAGGTGATAAAGGCAACCACAGACGTATGCGTAAGAGGCAGCACTGAGAATTAAGGAGAGAAGGAAGCTTTTCAGGGGAGGTGGCATCTGAGTTAGGCCTTGTAGCATAATTAGCAGTTCATCCCTCGTCTATTTAACATATCACAGCCAGAATGATTTTCTCAAAATGCAAATCTGCTTATGTCAGCCCACCACTTAGAACCCTTTAATGGCTTTCTGGTGCTTTCAGGATAAACACCTATACTTAGGTGTTAGCATGGCCTCCAAATAAGACTGCTCACATGAAGCCCACCACGGTCTCAACTTTAACACTCCCCAAATTCCTCATTCCAGCCTGTTTTTAGTACTATGCTGCCTCTTACCACAAAACTGTATACCCTATCTGGACAGCAGCACTTCCTGCAATCAGGTTAAACTCCTACTTATCCTTTAGATCTCAGGTCAATCATCACTCCCACAGGGAAGGCTTCCTGGATTCCCCCAAAACTAGGGAAGGCTCCTTTCCTACATGTTCTCTCAGAATTACCCTACTTTCCTTCATAGTACTTATCTTAGCTTGCAACTTTACATTTATTTGTGCAATCATTAGATTAATGTATGTGTCTTCTCCCTTCACGGCTTCATGTGAGCAGAGACCATGTCTAAATTTGTTCATCATTATACCAACAGGACCAGCACAGAGTTTGGCATACTGAAGAAAAAAAAAAGGAATAAGTGAATGAGTGAATGAAAGAATGAATAATTGAATGAGAACAAAAAAGAGAATGAGATAAAGAAAAAAAAGCTTTCACGCTAATTTTTTGATAACGTTTGATAATTATTTAATTTCAAAAAGTGTGACCCACCTACCTTGTCTATTCTCTTGTGTAATGTTACTCATGCTCCCATCTTCAGCTAAGCTTTGCTCCAAATTTGTCAGGATCTGTAGTAATTTAAAATAAGAACAATAAAATCATAAAAAGTGAATTTATTTCTAGACTGTCATAATTTATTCTAGGTAAGCAAATTTCTTGCATGAAAACCAAATTGTCAGGGAATGTTTCACACAGACATATTTTAAAAACATCACTAATTACTATCAGACTGAAGTGTACTGAGTAAATGAAGAGGGATATCTGTTTTCCAGGTGATAGGGAAATTTGGGCTTATGATGCTCATAAAGCCTTAAGAGACATCATACATGAGGGCATTGTTTTTTTTTCTAAGAACAACATCAGGTATGTTACACATGAGAATGATTATTAACTTTTGTGAATATATCAGTCTCATTCCTCAAGGATACCACAAGTTGCTATGGTCTTCTTTAAGGTACCAAATAAATTTCATGCAACTGTCACTTCAACTTTTGGTTGATAACTTCTGGTTGCTTCTTTGTCTTTTGGTTTTCCCTGAAAGAAAAGAAGCTGTTGCCACTGTAATTTGTGTAGAGTTTTCTTTGTTTTGTTTTTGAGAGGCAGGATGAGGAGAAAGAAGTTTTAAGAGCAAAGAATATTTGCTAGGGAGAAAAAGAAGTGTCAGCTGAATAAAGGTTATATTATAGTTAAGTGATTACTGACTTTAGGCCATATGCTTCTGGGAAAATATCTTTTTGTTTATTAGCTTATATTGCCAATTAACATTTTTACAAACCAACCACCCCCAAGAGGCAAAGTATACAACACAATGAAGAAATCTGCTTCGAATTTTCATTGGCCTAACTCTCTAGACTATACAATGACGATGACTAGATTGGACCTTTCCTCATCTGCTTGAGAGCCCTTTAGCATACTCATTATTTAATACAAGCTAGAGAACAATTTATTGTGAAGATGAAGGTTTTTCTTTCTCTTAATAGTTAATTTATACTACCTTAATAACTTAGAGGGCACACTTAGGATTCAAAATTTTAACCTTGAAGAAATTGTAATTGGTCTAAATCAGGTCAGATGACATTTTTCAGCCTGTCTTTACTCTGATAAATAATTAAAACAGAAAGTGACCAGGATAGTCTTTATGTTAGCATTAACTTAAATTCCCTTGGGTTAGAATAGAGGGGGGAGATTGGAAAAAGAAAGAGAAGGGACAAGGGTCATTAAAGAGGAAAAGCAGTGATTATGAATCAGGACTGAGCATAAGAATCACCGGGGGAACCTATAAAAACTATAGAGAACATGGCTCCACCCTGGAGACTGATTCAGTACGGCAGTGAACAAAGCAAAGCAAAAACCTTTCACATGGGCGTGAGATGTTAGAACTTGAGGCAGACTGTAAACATCTCATGGGTAAGATCTGTATTTGATATTTGTGCCTCAACATTGCAGAAAATCACTAAACTTTGCTGAATTAGGGAGCGAATACCTTCCTGCACAAAATGTCCTAGAACTTTACACTGAAATTTTAAGGCCTCTGAGAAAAGACCAATATCCTACGGGATTGGCCATAGTTACCTTTAGTCTAAACTGAATTAAGTGGAATCAAGCTTTACTACTTCCTTCGCTGACAGGGAGGAGTATGAAGTATAGGAGTAAAGAAGCCAGAAAATAGCTTCTGGGGGTGAGAGGGAAGACAAAAGAGGATTTCTTATGATAGCAGGAGGGATAGGGAGAGAAAGTGATAAGAAGAGGAGCGGGATACTTCAAAGTAGCAACAGGAGAAATTTCTGGGAAAGAAAGAACAATAGTGTCCTACTCCAATGATGTCAAGATGCAGATCGAAACAGAAGTTTCTTTTTCAGCAGCAGCAGGAGACTGAATTATGAGAGGGGAGGTCCTCTTTGCTTAGTAGCTTTTTTTTTTTAGCTCCAGATCTATGATTTTATTTGCTTTAGGAGGTCATTTTTTTTTTCTTGGTATGTAGCTACACAAACTGGGGAAAGTATGTAGATATGAGACAGAGATACCAAGCAAGAACACAGTTCTTCCCTACAACAGCCCCTGTCAGGTCAGAAATGCAGTATGTACAGGAATGACAATAAATGTCTGCAGGGACTTGGGCCATTTAAGTGCTTCAGCACTTAGAAGCAGCTAGAAAGGGCAAAGGAGAGAACTTATTCTTAAAAAGCACTTGTAATAGAAATGAGCATTAATGTATTCATTTTTCTGATCCTCAGTGGATATTTAATGATAACGATTAATAGATCTCAGGTTGATTTAGAAGTGAATCCTTGAGTGATGTCCATAGAAACAGTAGTTCACACTTAGTAGCTTTTATTGCTGTTTATCTAGAGATAACCCTCGACTTTATAAAGTATGAGTACAATGATTTACAAAAGGTTGTTTCTATGAAGGAAAATGGCAGAAACATTCCTAACCCAAACCTTGAATTATTTAGAAGATGCAGATATTACAAAAAAAGCCTGAAATTGTTTAGAATGCAAATGTAAGATGACTGCAATTTCCTCATTGGTTCTTTCTGTCACAGACTAAACAACCAGTGCCCAATCTAAAATCAGAAACTGATCAGAAGTATTATATTTCCCAGGAGGATAAAGGCATGATGCAGTGAACACAGCTCATTCTGGAAGATACTCTGAAAAAGCAGAGGTGTATTTTTGAGCTTGTAGGTGGCAGAATATTACATAGGATCCATGTAAACAAGAAACTGGTGATCATTTCTTCTTTGTTTGGTATGAAGCCCCCAAAAAGGTGTTTCTTTCAGTGCCACTACATTTCAATAAAAAGGATAGGATTCAAGTCACTAAAAGCGACCAATCCTGCTCTGGGTTAATGTGCTTTGGTTGCTGTTATCACTAGCCAGGACCCCTCCCTGGCACGGCAGGTCTATGATGGCAGGGATTATTACATTTCTCCTGCTCGCTGTCGTCTTCCCTGCACCTAACAGTGCTGACAAGAGAGAGTTACTCAATAATCAATGAAGGTATGTTTCTAAAGAGGCAGGAGTAAGAAAATATTAGGCAGAAAAACTGAGTTACTGATGGGTTAAAATCAATGATGCCAATTAAGCAGTGGTGCAAAGAAAAGACAAAGTCCTACTTTGGGGCCTATTTTTCCCTTAGATCAAAGTATCAGCTTTCACTTTTCATGGTAGTGACACTGATTAAATTGTCAAAGTGCAGCAGGTGTAGTATATGATTTCTATTTTTATTTTGTAATTTTAAAAAATTGAAAAAATAAGAAATATGCGCTTCTAAGAAAAAATCACATGAAAAGATTAATTTTTTTTTAATGCTCTAGAGAAAGGCTTTAGACAAGAATTTGACAGAGGTCTGACAGAGAATTACTGTCAAGGTTACTCAGTGTGAACCTGACTGCCCTTGAATTTCTGATTCTATTGCTAACAGAAATGGCCAGTAAGAGATTCAAAGAGGAGAGCAAAGGACAAGAAAATTGCTTGACAGTGGCTTTTTTTTTTTAATAGGCAGGCACCAGGAATCAAACCTGGGTCTCCAGTATGGCAGGCATGAATTCTACCTGCTGAGCCACTGTCGTATACAACGTGTTTTTAAAAATTAGTATTAAAAAAAAAAAACATGTTTATAAAAAATTCAAACATGCTGAGAGGTGTAAATCCTTCTCTCTACTTCACTCTCCTCAATGATCTTAAGATTGCTAAATCCAGGGGGTTCTCTTCAGTCTGTGTTACTCCTCCTTATAATTTTTCCCTGCAGGCTGTTATGACCATCTTCTTCAGATTCTCCTTCTATCTCCAACTGCTTTTCTCTTCACTTCTTACAGTTTTAACTATCAATCATACACCAGCAATTTCCAGATTTCTAGTCATGCTCTCTCCCTGAAGCTTCAAAATTAGGAACCCAGTTGCCTGCTTAGAGCTATTTGGATGTCCTAGAGGCACCAAGAAATCAACCTGTTCCAAACTGATATAATGTGTATTATGATCTGGGAGAGCTGAACTGCCTACTGTTCCATACACACCCAGCACTGCATCATGTTTTCATGATGCTGTCTGCTTGGTCTGGGATGTCCTTTCCCCACCCCTTCACCTGGAGAACTCATATGAATCTCTTATGATTCAGCTCTGTGGTTATCACCTATGAAACTCTCTGATTCTCCAGATTGGGTGAAATGCTTTTCCATTTTGCTCCAATGTGCCTGAGGTATACTTCCACTGTGGTCTTCTCAAATTTATTTATTATTTATTTTTGAGTGCATGGTCCGGGAATTGAACCCAGGCCTCCCGCATGGAAGACAAGCATTCTACTACTGAACCACCCATGCACCCTGCTCAAATTACTTTAGCATTTCTGTTTGTGTGCCTGTCCATGTGTCTTTATTCATTGAATCTTAGTTCACTGAGTCTTTCACTAATATATATGATACTAGTTAGCATCTTCTATCTGCTAGCACTACACTGTGCAATGGTAAGCAAGATAATCTTTGAATTCATGGAGATTTTATTTTGGTGGGAAAGTTGGAAAGCTGGACAAAAAAAAGTGAACCAAGAAATAAATGTTAAAATTACAAGTGACAAAGGCTATGAAGGGTTAGAATAAATGGAGGAAAAGGCACTGACATAAGAGGGGAAGTTTGGGAAGGGAAGGCCTTGCTAAGGAAGTGAGATGTAAGGTGAGAGCCTGAGGGGTGATAAGGGCCATCTAGCAATGAATAGGGGAGAGTGCTGGGAGTGAACAAGCAGCATGTGGAAAGGCCCTGAAGCAAGAAAGAAGTCGGTGGGACCAATGAATTAAAAGAAAACGGATGTGAGAGAAAGGGAGTGGGTAGGACAATGGAGATTAGAGGGCTGAGGGTGGGCTAGACTATTCCAGGCCTTCTAGTCCATGGTGTGGCAGATGGGTTTTATTCGAAGTTTAGTGGGAAGCCACTGAAGTAAAACTAGGGAATGACAGGATTCACAGGAAGATTCTAAGAGAACTGTATAGAGAAAGGATTCTAGAAATGCAAGAGTAGATGCAGCTCCAGTTGAAGGTTACTGCAGTAATATATCCAAGGTACTTGTTCTTATTAAACAATTACTTATAGTAGTTTTTACTATGTGCTAGGTACTGGTCTAAGAGCTTTATAGATATGAATTCATTTAAGCCTTATAACAATCCTATGATTAAATGCTATTATCATCCCTGTTATACAGAAGAGAAAATTCAGCATGGAGAGGTTAAGAAATTTGTCCAACGTGAGATCTTGGTTTGTACAGATTAGTGTGATGTCCCAATACATCCCAGAGTAATTTGGGCAGAGAATAAAAAAGTATTTGCAAAATCCCTCTGGGGGACTGGGGAGAAAGGAAGAAATATTAAACATCCCCTCTGGGGAATTCCTGATCTCACAAACAGTGGGGACAACTAGTTCAGTAGCCCTTGATCTTGGGGCTCCCCCTATGAAACTTATTTCTGCAAAGGATAGGGTAAGCTTATAATTATGCCTAAGAGTCACCCCTAGAGAACCTCTCTTGTTGTTCAGATGTGCCCCTTGCCCCTAAGCCAACTGCCCTCCCCTCCTACATGGGACATGACTCCTGGGAGTGTAAATTTCCCTGGAAACATGGGACAGGACTCCCACGATAAGCTGGGACCCTGCATTATGGGATTAAGAAAGCCTTCTTGACCAGTAGGGGGAAGAGAGAAATGAGACAAAATAAAGTTTCAGTGGCTGAGATATTTCAAACAGAGTTGAGAGGTTATCCTGGCAAGGTTACCTCTAGCCACTCCAATACACCATAAACTAAAAAAGAGATCCCTTTTTAGTTTATGGTGTATTGGAGTGGCTAGAGGTAAGTACCTGAAAGTGCTCAACTGAGCTCCAGCAGCCTTGATTCTTGAAGATGATTGTATAATGATATAGTTTTTACAACGTGACCATGTGATTGTGAAAACCTTGTGTCTGATGCTCCTTTTATCCAGGGTATGGACAAATGAGTAAAAAAAATTAGGACAAAAAATCACGAACCTAATGGGGGGGGATAAGGGGTAAAAAAATATTGGGTAGACTGAAATACTAGTGGTCAATGAGAGGGAGGGATAAGGGCTAAGGGATGTATGGGTTTTTTCTTTTTATTTCTTTTTCTGGAGTGATGTAAATGCTCTAAAAATGATCAGAGCGATGAATACACAACTATGTGATGCTATTGTGAGATACTGATTGTTTACTATGGATGGACTGTATGTGAGTGGAGATTTCTCAATAAAAATAAAAAAATAAATAAAAAAGAAACTTGCTGAAGGTCAATGCGCAATCAGGATTCATACCAAGTATGATGTGTGGTCTGATTCACTGCACTATGCTGCCTTCACTGCTGATGGCCAACAAGAATGGGAGAAGTGCACAGCCTAGAGGAAAAACCGACAGGACTTGGGGAGAACTGCATGGCGTAAAAAAGGAGTGAAGGAAAAGGAAGACCTAATAATGATTCCTGGGTTTCTGGCTTGAGCCACTAGAGGATTAAAATCTAGAAAAAAAAAAAAAAAGCACGTTTAGCATCTTTATATCTGCAGTATTAAATGAGTTCCACAGTAGGCACTAGTAACTGAACATGGAGCAAATACTCAGTAAGAGTCTTTAATGGACTCTGAACACCCAAATCAAGCCAGTTGACCTTCTAAGAGAGGTTAGTGGCCCACACTGCCAGCTAGGTGGGTGGAGAGGGTAATGTTGCTGGAGTAGAGTTCACATGTTTGGGAAGTAGCAGGGGATGAGATTAGAGTTAAGTTAGGGCCAAATTACAGGAGGCTTTGAATGTAAGTTAAGCAGTTTGACCTCTGTCCTAAGAGTCATGATGAGCCACTGATGACTCATTTTTTTGGGTTAAGGTTTTAAAGTACATTGGGAAGGTTAACCTGTCGATCATGAGTAGGAAACAGAGGGGAGGGGATGAGCATCTGGAGGCAGAGAATTCTGTATTCCTGGCAAAATGTCATGGGGGTCTAGAGTAGGATGAAGGCAGTAGGAATAGAAATAAAAGCAAAATAAAACACTTTATAAAGAAGCTATAGAACCAAAAAGTGACTGTATAGGGACAAAGAAGGCGGAGTGGCTTCCCTGGTTAAAAACTCCAGTGGCAGAAAGAATGATAATATCACTGGAAAAAATAAAGTCCAGAATAGAGCTTTGGGTACACGAGCACTTTGTATATCGAGGATGGTAGAAGTTATTATAGTTTCAGGGAATAAAAAGTAATAAAACACAGTCTGGATCCATGTTGAATGAATGGGGGCATGTTTGGACAGTGAGTGAGCCCTAATCAACACAGATAGGGCCGTTGTTTTTGAACACATTTTCCTGTGCCTCTTCGGGAAGCTGTCCTTGGCACAGTCCTTGAGGGGTCAAGAGCTTGGTGGAGCCATACCGCAATGCACTGGAAGTGTAGATAGGTCTTAACAAAGGCTAAAAGCTACTAATAACTACATATTTTATGGATGTATACGCATTTTATGATTTTTAAGCACGTACAGTATTTTGTTTAATCTTCACGATAGTAAACTTTGTGGAGTAGGCATTATGCCCATTTTGGGAAATCCTTCATGTTTTCTATTTGAAGAGCAAAGAGGTACATAAATGAACAGAGATCTTTGGTGTCAGAAAACCTGGGTTCAAGTTCTGGCTGACTTTAAGCTTAACATCTCTGAATTTCTATTTCCTTAGCTGTAAATAATAACATTCTACATATTTATTTTACAAATTGTGAGGTTCACATGAGTATGTACATGAAGTATTCTGTAAACTGTAAAAGTGACAGATGAATATTAATTACAAGTAAGAGAAGAAACAACAGGAAATTAAAAAAAAATTCACTGCCTCAGCTATTTACTCTGGTTTCTCTTCCATTCACATCTTTGTAATAAGTTGTAAAAACCTTGGTTTTTGTGTAATTTGGAGCAATGAAATTAATGCTGCATTGACTTTTAAATATCAAGTAGATATTTGAAATTGCCAGATGCTCCCAAAGCACTGACATATAGACTGATATGGAGGACAATGAAAACTATAATTCTGTATTGAGATTTGGCTGGTAGGCAGTTTTCAAAGAGTCTGCCATGAAGTTTTGCAAGTTGAAGGGAAGATTCTGGTGTTTACAGGCCTTGCACCAGTGAGCCAAATGCTAAAACGTCCACTTTCTATGGTCAGTGGTGCTCACAAATCACCTTGAGGAGACTGGAATTGAGGAAAGGGAGTTCTTTTATGGAAGGATAATAAAGGGCCTCTATGTTCTTAGGTAAAATAGATTCAAGTTGATTAACTAAGGTGTAATGGCTTAAAATATGTTCCCAAATTCTTTGATAGCACTTTTCAAAAAGCGAAACCTAATTTCCCTTCTAACAGAATATGAACTGATTTTCTTTTAACAAATAGAAATAGGTTGAAATGCAACTGTTTGACCTCTGAGATTACGTCATAAAAGGTATTGTGGCTTCTTGGATCATTTACTCTTCAGGAAGCCAGCTGCTCTCTTATGAGGACACTCAAGGGGCCCTATGGAAAGGCCCACATGGCAAGGAACTGGGGGCCTTCTGCCAATAACTAGCACAACCTGCCAGGTGTGTGAGTGATCACTTGAGAAGCCCGCTCTTCAGCCTCCATTCAGCCTTCAGATGACTGCAGCCCCAGCTCACATCTTGATTTCAACTTCATGAGACCCTGAACCAAAATCACCTTGCTAAGTTGTTTCCGAACCCCTGTTCCACAGAAATTGTGAGATAATAAATGTTTGTTAAAAGCACAAAGGTTTGGAGTAATTTGTTATGCAGCAGTGACTAATCCACAAGGTAAATCAAAGTTACCATGCACTCTTTATTTAAGGCTTTCAGTGAGTAACAGCATACTGAAGCCAGTATGGCAAAACACTTTGAAGAGGTTTAGTTTTGTTTACTTTGGAAACCTGGGAATGAATTCCTCACCTGGTATCTTAGAAGGAACTTGTTTCTGAAAGCAATTGCAATTATGAAATACACAGTGGTTTTAAAAGTGAGAAGATGGTGCTTGTGATGAAGTGGAGAGGAGTTAGGAGGAAATGACAAAAACAAGGGAGAGAGCAATAGTTGTGGAACTAGGAAAGGTATATAACTCAGACTGTTCTGGTGAGGAGGGTCTGACTCGAGCTGAGTAGCCTACAGCCCTGTCACTATCATAGGTAATAATGCACTGGGCTTGTCCTGAACTGGGTCTGTGATTTACAGTTACCACCCTATAAATCACCTATAAATGTGATTTACAGTTACCACCCTATAAATGGTGACAACTGTCACCACCTACGGACAACAGGGGAAGGAAGATAAATTAATCCAAAGATGAAAACTTGGTTGGGTCTTGTCCAAGGGGAAAATTGTAGGTCCTGAATGAACATCCCATCTAACTCCATATATATATAAGCAATACTACTTGATAACAAGCAGTAATTAAAAAGGCAACTCTTAACCTATTCATATTTAAAGGAACTAAAATCCAAGTTTTGAATTATATGTCATCATCTAGGGAGATGATAGAGCAAGGTACTCTAACTGGATAACTGACAGTTTTCGTAGATAGATTAAAAATATTTTTCGGTTCACATCAAATATCAGTAGCCCAAAGGACTGCTACATTTATATCTGCCTCCAGAAATCCTAGAGTGAATTCTAGATCTAGTTCAAGCAACACTGAATATTGTAGCCATTGGAGAGGCAGAATAGCTATGTGAATTCTTTTACAGACATATACAGGTAAAATGGTCAAACACAAGAACTCAATAGGCAGTGGGAAAAGCCCAAAATTGGGTTCAGACTAACATAGTTTTGGCTCTTTCAGAACCTTACTTTTTGACACCAGGAAGTTACTTAATCTCAATTTACTCTAAAAATTTGTCAAAACAGAATCATAATACCTTGCTTTAAGGTTTACATAAAAATAAGTGCATATTGATCATGTAAGCCATTGAAATGGGGAGGGGATTGTTAACTCAGCATGGCCTAGCCTAGCCTGACTAATGCAACACAATAGCATACGGAAAGGACCTAGAACACCAAGGTTTTACAAATGATAGCTATCAAAGAGAACTGAGTTGATTCCTTATTATAAATTTAATACCTTCAGTGAATTAGAGGTCTAGTTCTAGATTGAAGCATATGCATTACCTTGGTATCTGTTATTTAAAAATGCATGTACTGATTTATTAAGTCTGGGCTGGGATCCCTGACTCTACACTTCCAAAAAGCTCCCAGGTAATACCAATGTGATGGTCTGTGGTTCACAGTTTGTGGTAAGGCTTTAGAAAAGCAGTCTTTGTACCTTGTCCCTTTCGGCTGGCATGCGTGGGGATAACGAAGGTTTAAGGAATTGGTTTTATCCATGTGACATCCTACTAGGGAGAACACTGGAAGGCTGGCACTAAGTCAAGGACTTGAGGATTCACTAGAGTGGATCTACCTTAATACAAACTAAAGGTTAGAGTACGTCTGTCTCAGAGTCTCTTAGGTTTCTCTGGCAAGTCTTGGAGCCTTTCCATCTTCACTATAGTCTTCTAGGGGCCCTTTGGAAAGAAGATTTTCCAAAATTAAAATAGGTTTCTTGGAGTTGCATCAAGCAACTTAAAGAATTATTTAACAATAACCATTTACCAGCCACTGTGCTAAGTCATTTACATATATCACTGATTTTATCCTCAAAATAGCCTAATATGTAGAGATGAGGAAGTTGAGCCATAGGTACACTGAATAGCTGGACACTCAGCTAGTAAGTGTCAGAGTCACTTTGGATTTGGAAATTTTCACCTAGTCTGCCTGACTCCTCAGCCCATCTTACAACCACTGCATAAAAGGGAGACAGTATTCTTTAGGAGGTCTTCATACCTTGAAAAAAAAGTTTTCTTCTTTACATTCAGAACACTGAATCAGAGAATAAATAATGCTGAGAAAAACATGGCAAAGGGCAGAATTTAAGATCTTTCCATTATATAAAGGGCTCAATTTTCCTTGGGCTATCATGCACACTTAATGGCTGGATCATCTGCTAATTTTTGTGACCTTGACACTCACTTTTGGTGCAAAAGATTTTATATTAGGTTTAAGTTGCTAAGTGGACAAGGTACAAAGGCTGCTTTTCTAAAGCCTTACCACAAACTGTGAACCACAGACCATCACATTGGTATTACCTGGGAGCTTTTTGGAAGTGTAGAGTCAGGGATCCCAGCCCAGAATAGCTGGACACTCAGCTAGTAAGTGTCAGAGTCACTTTGGATTTGGAAATTTTCACCTAGTCTGCCTGACTCCTCAGCCCATCTTACAACCACTGCATAAAAGGGAGACAGTATTCTTTAGGAGGTCTTCATACCTTGAAAAAAAAGTTTTCTTCTTTACATTCAGAACACTGAATCAGAGAATAAATAATGCTGAGAAAAACATGGCAAAGGGCAGAATTTAAGATCTTTCCATTATATAAAGGGCTCAATTTTCCTTGGGCTATCATGCACACTTAATGGCTGGATCATCTGCTAAGTTTTGTGACCTTGACACTCACTTTTGGTGCAAAAGATTTTATATTAGGTTTAAGTTGCTAAGTGGAACTGTAAGGCATCACCAAGTACATGTCCTGCGCTTTGCAGTGATGCAATCAGGAGGTTTCTAAAGGATATGAATTTCTATTTGGAGTTGAATCAAGATACAAATCATCATGGCAAACCATGGTGATAAAGGACATTCCTGTGTGCTTCTCCACTTGAGTATTCTGAACACACACAGGGTCCTAGGAGCATAGACCTCAATGGCAAAGGGCAGATATGCTGCCTCAATTGAGGAAGCAGGAGCCATCCTCACTATATCTTTCAATTACTTCCCTCCACTTGCCAATCATCCTCATCCTGATTAAGCCACAATCAATTTGTTCTCTGCTGGAGCAGCAGAAAAGTAGGGCAACTGAACCGTCTGCGTCAGATGAGGCACCGGCAGTGACCTGCACATTTTCAGCATACTGATGGCCAGGCAATAGCTGTCTCTTCTTACATTTTAAACTTTGTTTACAAATAAAACAGCATAACTGAATCTGTCCTTTTGTTAAAACTCCTTTTTATTAAACATGTCACCTCTTCCTAGAAATAAAGCTCTTATTCTTACCATATTAGCTATCATCAAAAGAGAAATAAAAATATATTAATATATTTCTTTTCCAGAGTGCAGAAAAATGTACCTTATTCTCTGCCTCCTTCAGCTGTGGGATAATCATTAAAGAAGCACCTTCTTTCAAATGGTGCCCTCACTAAACTTACCTGAAGTGGGTGAAATATATAAAAATTGTAGGGTGGGATGCAGTTGAACTTGTGTTGGTAATGAACTAAGTCTCTAGCTATTTTGGCATCATTATTTGTGAACTGTACCTTTTACTCAATCATTTTTAGAAATGTGCTCACTTGGCTCTTTCCCAAAGGCTGTCCACAACTCCCTTGGACAGCAAGCAGGGAAAAGGAGCAGATATCAGAGGACTGAGGTACCTGCTGGTTCAGAAAGTGAAAGACGTCAATTTTTCCAAACTAGCAACATGGAAAACTTATTTTAAATAATAGTATATTTTATTCTTCAATGATGTAATTACATTGGCCCCCAAATTTCACTATTTCACTAAATAGTTCTTATTGGTCATCCAATAATTCAAAGACAATAATACAATTAATGCTGTGGAATACTTTACAAAAGTCAAGAGTCATGCCCTTCTAAAAGAGAGGCCCTCGATAAAAATTCACAACACTGTTCTACTCTAAGATCCACCGGTTGGATATTAATTACTCTTTGGTGAAACTTTCATATTAAAAGCTAGGCTCCTGTAAAGCAAGTGATTGGTTTATGGATGTACAGAATTCTGTAACTGATTATACTTTTCTTTTTCTTTGGTTACTGAGGGCCTCAGCACCAAATCTGCTTTTGTCATACCTTTTGCTTTACCAAACTCACCACTGGCTTACTCTTTTTTTTCTTTTGTCTCATAGTCCTCACTTATTTCTTTTTATTAGGAAAAAAATCCAATTATAAAACTAACACATGCCCTGTATAAGACTCAGAAAATAAAAACAGAATGAAAAATGACCTTTAATCACATCATGCATACCACTAACATACTGGTATATTTTTTCTCCAGTGCATATTATTTGCTTTGTTGAGATTAGACTCTAATTATAGTTCTGTGGGCTGGCTGTGGAAATTAAGATTATTTCATAGGCACTTTACCATATTATAGCTGGGTAGCTGACAGAACTATGTGGAAACCACATCATACCACAACATTCATATCACAACATGCCTCTATCTCTGGTTCTGTTTGAGAATACACTAAAATCTTAAACCATGCTACTCTGTGGGTCTGAGCTGTACAGAGTGGAAAACAATGGGAGATTTCTGTCTCAGCATCTCCTCTAAGAAGCTGAATGACAGAGCTCAAAACTGCAAAGAGAAAATGTTGGCTCAACTGGGGTGAGTGTAATTGGGTGGCAGGTGTTTTGCTTCTCATCTACCCCCAACTGTTCCTGTGCCCCCTCACATACCTCACTTTGGCTGTCACATAAGGTTGTTTCTTTTCATTTGGGAAATCCATGCTGGGAATTGAACCTGAGAAGATTTGATTTTTGCCGGAGTGGCAATTATCAGACAGCAGGGCTCAGAATACATTTATACAAATGGCAAACATATTCATTTTCTAAGCAACCTGAATTGTCTTAGTTGACTTTATTACCAAAGGATGAAAGCCTTCAAATGTCCTAGTATGGCTCTTAGTTCTATTATTTAACCCTTTCTGAAGCATTTTAACTCTACAACTATTTCTGACTTTTAACCTAGAAAAACGATTTCAAAGACCAACAACAGATGCCATGGAAGCAGTGAAAATAAATGGAATACCGAGTTCTTTGGGTACAGGAACCTAATAATTTATTTGCTACTTTTTTCTTTCTAGAAACAATGATCCTAGTTTTGTAGAATGTCCTTGAGTATCTCAAATCAGCATCATGATTAATGGGTAGCCAATTGCCACATCGTGCAAATATCAGTACTGAACTCTTGCTTGCTTAAGTCTCTTCCTGTGAGAAGAATAGTTTCAAGGACTCTAGAGGCTCTGATTTGGGTGTGGTCCAGCTCAGAAATATGCAATTTGAAATTATCAGGCAAAATTGTTTCTGTGATGGCTTCCCTAACCAACTCCAGTGTATGATGCAGAGATCAATATACCATCTCCGAGCTTAGACATGAGGCAAGGGTTTGTCATGGGCTATTACACCATCCTCTTAGATTTTTCTTTCTAGTTGCTCCAGAACATAGGAGGCTAGAAGGAATAAAATTTTTTTTTATCATCACAATCAAGCTTTGTGAAAAATAACATATATACAAAAAAGCAATAAATTTCAAAGCACAATAATTAGATCTAGAACAGATTTCAGAGTTTGGTATGGGTTACAATTGCACCATTTTACGTTTTTACTTCTAACTGCTCTAAGATACTGGAGACTAAAAGAAGTATCAATTTAATGATTCAACAATCACATTTGTTTGTTAAAACCTATCTTCTCTG
This sequence comes from Tamandua tetradactyla, assembly GCF_023851605.1. NCBI lineage: Eukaryota > Metazoa > Chordata > Mammalia > Pilosa > Myrmecophagidae > Tamandua > Tamandua tetradactyla. Next base: position 48,023,875 of record NC_135329.1, on the reverse strand, counting down.
TATAACTTCACCATCACCTTTTATTTTTCTATCCCACTTTTTTTTTTTACCAAGCGCCTACGTTTTTATTATCAAATAATTGATATCTGACTTTTAAAAATTCGGAAGCACTGCACAGGTGAGCGAATGAGTGACGACTCTATCCCACTCTTTAGGAGTATTTGGGCTATGGGCATTCTAATTTTTTCATGTTGGAAGGGACTGTCAATAACATGCGGTACGGAGATGGAACTAGCTGATGTTCTGGAAAGGCTGGGCCCTGTAGGGTTCAGGACTTATCAGGTCCAGGGACCTATCTAGAGGTTGGAGGTTTCTGGAAAGTTACCCTAGTGCATGGAAACTGTAGAATCTTATATATTGCCCTAGGTATTCCTTAGGATTGGCTGGAATGGTTTTGGTTGGCGTTTGGCAAGTTATGATAGGTAGCCATTTGTAACAGAAGCATGCGTAAGAGTGACTTCCAGAGTAGCCTCTCAACTCTATTTGAACACTCTCAGCCCACTGATACTTTATAGTTACACTATAAAGTGTTTTCCCTCTTTTGGTTAGGATGGAATTGCTGACCTCATGGTGCCAGGGCCAGATTCAACCCTGGGAGTCATCTCCCACGCTGCCAGGAAGACTTTCACACCCGGATGCCATGTCTACTGTGGAGGGAGGGTAATGATTTCACTTACAGAGTTGGGTCTAGAGACAGTGAAGACACATTTGAGCAACAAAGAGGTCCTCCAGAAGTAACTCTTAGGCATACCTATAGGTAGGCTAAGCTTCTTTGCTAACTACATAAGCTTTATAAGAGTAAGCCTCAAGATCAAGGGCTTGGCCTATTGTTTTCGGTGTGTCTAATGTCTGAATCAGTATCAGGGGTTTCCCTGATGGTAAAGTTCAATAGTTCTATATTTTTTCTCCCATCCCTCAAGGGACTTTACCAGTACTTTTTGATTATCTGCTTAATATCTTCTAGGATGTATGTAGGCATTACATTAAGTTATACAGGATTAAAGGCTCTCATTCTTATTCTGGGCTCTCTGTGTTTCAATTGCTCAAATGAGCTATCCAGACAAGTTGAGCTAGATTATGTGCTACAGAAAATTTAGGTTTTGGACAAAATAAACCTTTCTTCTTTGGTCTCAAAGAGTAGGGGCAGTTCTAAAATAGAGACAATGTCTTCCTTACCCCTGTGTTCTCAATTACCTTAATCCCGACCTGATGGGCTTCATTCTTATCTCTAAATACCAGGCTATGGATATATAAAACAGCCTCTCAAAATGCAGAAATAATAATTACCACTCTGGACTAAATGTGTCTGCTATAAGAGCTTACAATCTAGCCCCTGTTTTCTTATAAGCATTTTCTAAAGCAGACCATACAATAATTGTTCTTTTGTTTCTGGCTTATTTTGCCTCACCAAATGTCCCATAGGTTCATTCACATTATTGCATGTTTCACGACATCACTGCCTTCTGCAGCAGCACAATATTCGATCATATATATGCACCATCATTCGCCAATCTACTTCTCAGTCAGTGTATCCTCAGCCACCTGCATTCATTAGGCATCATGTATAATGCCCAAAGTTCACAGTCCATCAACATTCTCAATTGTAGATAATTTCATTGTTCCCAAGAGAAAGATAACCAATAAACACACTCTCACCAAATAGGAAATCTAAACCTCCCCTTAACTCTTGTCCCTCCCCTGATTCTCTTCCTCTTTTTTATGTATTTATTTATTTTTAAGTTTTTTACATGGGCAGGCTCCATCTCTTCCTCTTTTTTAAGCACCAACTAATTATGGTACAGCAGTATTACCTCTTATTTGGGGGGAAGGGTTAAGTTTTAAGTCAGCATATAAGGTGACAAATCAAAATTACCCATGAAAACCCTTTTGTCTGAAGACTAACATGCCATCGCATAGCAAGTCCAATTGCTTGTATTTCCTCCAGGATTGGAATAAATTGCTGTTTCTTCAATTAAGCACCACATAAAGTTTTGGCTTAGATTTAAGGTCATGGCATACAAAAAATATCTATCATTTAGACATCAGAGTTATATGAAATCTGATGATATATTCATATTGAGAGAAGCACGTGTAATCTGAGACCAACTGAGGGGGAAAAAGAACCCCACATACTCACTGATAACAGGTTCCCTACACTATTTAAATTCTTTTTTTTTTCACACGGTCAGGCACAAGGAATCGAACCCGGGTCTCTAGGATGGCAGGCAAGAACTCTGCCACTGAGCCACCGTTGCCTGCCCTATTTAAATTCTTATCTCCCTCTCTTTGTCTCTGTGAAAGCTCAGTAAGAACAAGACAAATGCTCCTATGATGTGATTGGACTAAACCTTTTCTATCCATCCCATTCTTAGCTGTCAACAGTCATTACTTGGTCATTTCAGGATGAAACCAGCCCTATGAGTCTGAGGAAGGATCCTAGCCCAACAAAGCATAGGAATGACCCCAACCAAAGACATCAATCAGTGGGAGAGGGTATTTACACCCATCACAGGGATCTTCTGAATTGATTTCAATACATTACTGAACACTGTAAGATAGTTGCCTTAATTAGATGGAACAGAAACTTTGGCCTAGAGTGGTGGAGAAGAAAAACTCTTTTAGGTTTTTCTCACTTCAAATGGGACAAATCAGAAAGATGAAGGCTGGCAAGTAACTACAAGCATGGACCCTCGAGTCAGACTGCTTGGGTTCAAATTCTTACTGTTGTATAATCTTATTTAACCTCTCTGTGTCTCCATTTTCTCATCTGCATATTGGGATAATACCAATACTTCATGTAGATTTTATGAGGATCAAATTGGGCCAATATTTGTAAAATGCTTAAGAACAGTGGCTGATTCATAATGAACACTATACAAATGTTTGTTAAGTAAAATAACTAAAAGTAATGGTGGTGTGAAACAACTGCCTAATCCACCTTTTCCCTCTTACTACTCCATAACGATGGTAAGTGGTTTCTCTAATCATTACACTATATTGCATATAAGGAGCTTATACTTTCAATATAAAATAATTTAGGACCAGTAGAACTAACTTTTACAACTGACTTGACCTTTCTCTCAAAACACCCTAAGACTCAGGAATTTTTCTCTCATATACTATAGAATTCTCCTTCAATGTGATATGGAGGTCAATGAAAAACAATTAAAAAACCATTGTTCAGAGTTTCGAAGAATTTCTCAACATTAGGTTATACATACAATTCCTCTTTTTGAAAATAAATATATTTTACTATGTTTTATTAAGATTTAGAAAAAAAGTCACAATCTAAAAAAAGTTGGTAACATTACTTCCCCATCAACTGTTCAAAGTATAAGAAAGTAAACACATTTTTTCTTTTTAAAGTTATTATATGGAAAAATGGAAGGTGATATAAAACCTGGGGGTAAGAAGGTATTAGAGACGCCTGTTAATGCTTTAGTGAGGGTACATGTATGTGCAGGTGAGGAAGGCCACTTACTCATTTACTAGTAATACTAATAATATTGCCATCTTAGAATTAGGTAAAATTTCCATTAAGAATGGTTGAGAACTGAAAGGAGAAATTTGATAACTAGAACTTTGTTTTACAAAATTATTATATATTGCTGTTCCTAATAAGTGCTTGTTATTATAGTATTCAAAGCACTTCCACATATATTATTTCATTTAACCTACAGAGTAACATTGCAGGTAGTAAGAAAGGTCGTATTAATCCATTCTGAAGATGAAGAATTTAAGAGGTAGTAATGCCCATATGCTATAAAAGCAAAGATCCTAAATCCTATGTTTTCTTAATGTTACTAATGTATAAAACTTGATCCTTTGCTGTTGTAATGGTTTGAAGCCTTCCATATGTTTATTGCTTCTCAGTCACGAATAATTCAGAAAACTTCCAAACCATGTCTTCTGAGTTGATATTATGAATGACAGCTGTCATGATACAGTATAATTTTCCGATTCTAGAAAATTCTTAACCATTATCTCTTTAAACACTGCTCCAGTGCCCATGGTCAACACAAAGCAGGTGCTAAATAAATACTTGCAAAGTGTGTGAACGGTCTGGCACATTTAAGTACTTTAATTGGCAGCCTGCACACATGTTCAAAACGTAATATCAACACGAGATAAAACTCTGCTATTTCTCATTTACTAAATAACACTAAGAAAAAATTTTAAGATTCAAGCTTTGCCAAAAAACATCCTTGCACCTAAATATCATTTCAGTAATGAATTCAATGGTCATGATGAAATAGTGCAACTTACCTTTTTGAAGGAAAAAGTAGGGATGGAGTTGGGGTGCGATGGATGGGATGGGCAGACAAGAAAATGATGTGCTTGTTGTTAGAAAGGAAAATAGAGAGTATATTTCTAAATCAAGTATGTGTGTATGTGAGGGATGGTTGGGGGACAAAAAGAGGCCATTGTAGAGAGATCTTTACCTTACTGCAGATGGTTTTCATTCTATGCAGTCTATCAAGTGACTCCTGAGGATTCCCCAGATACTGCTGAAGTTCTGCATGTAAGATTCGCATTGAAAAAGGAATCATTGAGCCTAGAATCAAAATCAAAGCTGAATTAATTTGTTTGCTATAATTAAGCATGTTTTCATACTTACTGCACTTTAAGGAGGCATCTGCAGATGTCCTAGAGGAAGTGGTGATAGATTAGTTTGCAAGTATCCCTTTATTTCCTGGTAATGTTTTCAATGGTGCTAGCCCTAAAAATATGTTGGTTTTCTCTGTAAAACTGCACATAAATATGTCTAGACAATTATCAAAGGAGATAGGTTGATATCACTACTACTCCTATAGATAAAATTCAATCATGTAGAAACTATCACAAAATGAATGAAACGTAGAGACTGTCCCTCCTCAAAACAAAACAAAACAAAACAAAAAACAAAACAGTATAGAATGCTCATGTATTCTTTAACATTTCTTCAGTACAGCAAGCTGAGTAGAAAGCTGGTAGGTTGAGTTCCTCAGAAAGAGACACTGAAGGGAGGATTTGTATGAAATGACTGATTAACGAAGTGATCCCAGGGGAAACCGGTAGAGGAGTGGGGAAAGCAGGACCAAGGGAGGAAGCCAAGCAAGGGTGCATCTCAGGCACAAATCCTGCGGATGGTTGTGTCAGCCTAATTTTGTTACAAGAGAACTCTGGAGCATAAATTCTGTCTCAGAGTTGTTTCAACAGAAGGATAAGGGAATTGGGCTTAAAATTTCCATCTCTCTGGGATGCACTGGATGGAATAATTCCTACATACTTCTGGCTCTGTGTGAGTATGCAGAGTGGGATCAAGGCAGTTCTCTGAAAAAGAGCTGTAACTGCTGGCTGCTGGGAAAGCACGCAAGAAATGAACTTTTACACATTATCCAAATGTGGTTGTGTCACCATTTAGAATAAGGGAATAATTTTGTTAATGTCACTTTCTCTTCTAAAATGATTTGGAATTTGATCTGTATTATATATACAAAGCACATAAAACCATCAAAATAATCAAATAGCCTGCACTGATTACAAATGAGATGATGAATAAGAAAATGACAGCACAGGATGATCACATAAATTCATGGAAAGGATTTTTCAAAATAGGCCTAAAGTTGTCAATATTTAGATTTTGAACAGAGTTTAGAGGATTGTTAGGAAACAAGTTGTGTGATATTTGCAAGCCATTTATTCTCTCTGTATCTTAATTTGTTCATATGATTATCCATTAATCACTACTGAGGGTCTATCATGCACCCCACTAAGATGGACTTTATGTTTATGCTTCTTTCTACTTTGAACATTTTATGATGCTCCATAGTTTTTAATAAGGAAGTGAAGAATAAAGGTCCAAAAAGGATGGTCAAAAACACTATGGAAAAGGGTGGGCCATGATGGCTCAGCAGGCAGAGTTCTCGCCTACATTGCCGGAGACCCGGGTTCGATTCCGGGTGCCTGCTCATGCAAAAAAAAACCACTATGGAAAATATGTTCTATCATAATGATAAGCCTGGAGAAGAGAATGATCACAACTACTTGAATTTAAAATGTTTGAAATGCTGTGTTTTTTTTATTGCACTAAAAAATTTCTAATGTCTGAAGAGGATGCAAGACTGAATTTCAATTATGGCCTGAAAGAAAAATTCTTTGACCATTAGTATGAGAAAACACAGCACTGGACTAACATGGTAAGCCATTTATAATTTGTGCCATTTCCATCCCTTATATCAAGTAGAGAATAGGTATAATTCTCTAATAAGGTTCAGAATTTACCTCTAAGGAGGAAATATCTCAAGAACCCTTCAAGCTCTGTGTGATAAGCCCAGAAACAAAACTTCTATTACCAGACATTTCCAAATCTAATTTATAAATAAGCTCTACATATGAAAAGGTGGCAGGGAGTTATTTGCTCCTTATTGTGTCAATTGTCCATAAACTTGCAAAGTTTCTGTACTCAAAAGGGCATGTGAAAATATTCTGAACTAAATGAAAATGAAAATATAAGCTACCAAAATTTTTAGGATGAAGTGAAAACAGTGTTAACAGGGAGATTCACACCAATGGATGAACATATTATAAAAGAAAGTTATGAATAAATATAACATTTAATATAAAATTAATAAAAATTAAAGCAGAAATAAAACTAAAAACAGGAAAACGATAGAGAAAATCAACAAAATCAAAACATGGTTCTTTAAAAAGATCAATAAAGTTTATATTCCTCGTGCCAGCTTGAAACTGTCATGTACCCTAGAAAAGCCATGTCCTTTAATCTTCATACAATATTGCTGGGTGGGATCTTTTTTATTTTTCCATGAACATGTGACCCCCCCCAACCGTGGGTGGTAAATTTTGATTAGGTGGTTTCCATGAATATGTGTCTCTCTCCATTCAAGGTGGGGTTGCTTACTGAAGTCCTTCAAAAAAGGAACAAATTTGGAAAAGGCTTCAGTGCTGGTAGAGTCTACACATCCGGAGACCTTTGGAGATGAAGGAGGAAAATATCCCTGGGGAAGTCCTTTGAAAGGCGAAGTCAGAGATCCCAGCAGATGCCAGCCACATGCCTTTCCAGCTGACAGAGGTGTTCCAGACCCCTCGACCTTTCTTGAACCAAGGTGCTTTTCTCTGGATGTCTTAGTTTGGACATTTTTTATAGCTGTAGAACTTTAAATTTGCATCTTAATAAATTTCCTTTTTAAAAGCTGTTCCATTTCTAGTATATTGCATTCTAGTATATAACAAACTAATATACACCCTTAACAAGGCTAACCAAGAAAAAAGAAAAGAGATAAAGTTAGTACTATCAGAAAGAAGGAGGTGTCAACATCTCCACGCACATTAAAAGGAAAGTAAAAGAAGATTATGAACAATTCTATACCCACAAATGTGATGACTTAGATGAAACAGACTAATTTCCTGAAGCACACAATCTACCAAAACTCACACAAGGAGAAACAGATAATCTGAATAGGCCTTTAACTTAATAAAATTGAATCAATTATCAATAATTTTCCAAAAAAGAAAGCCCTGGTCACAAATGGTTTCACTGATGAATGCTACCAAACACCTAAGGAAGAAATGATACCAACTGTCTGCAATCTCTTCCAGAAAATAGAAGCAGAGTTAGAACACTTCCTAACTCATTCTATGAGGTCAGCATTAGCCTAATACTAAAGCCAGAGAATGAAAGTATAAGAAAGGAAAAACTACAGACTATCTATTATGAACACGCAAAAAATTCTCAACAAATATTAGCAAATAAGAGTCCAACAATGCACAAAAATTGTATGATAATATCAATAGATGCAGAAATACATTTGACAAAATCCAGCACCCATACATGACTAAGAATTCTCAACAAACGAAGAATAGAGGGGAACTTCCTCAATTTGACAAAGAACATCTACAAAAAACCTATAGTTAATACCATACTTAATGGGTGAGAGATTAGATGCTTTCCATCTAAAACTGGGAAGAAGACAAGGATGGCTCCTCTCACCACTCCTATTCAACACTGTACTGGAAGTCCTAGATAATAAGTCAAGAAAAGGAAATAAAAGGTACATAGATACAGAAGGAAGAATTAAAACTGTCTGCAGAAGAAATGATTGCCTATGTAGAAAATTTGAAATAACTGACAAAATAACAACTTCTGGAACTTAGAAGCAGTTATAGCAGGTTTGTAGGATACAGGTTATTATACAAAAAATCAATTGTTTTCTTGTATACCAGCAATGAAAACTGGAATTTGTAATTTAAAGGATAACAACAGTTACACTAGCACAAAAAAAGAAATACTTAGGTATATATCTATCAAAATACATACAAGGTCTATTTGTGGAAAAATACATAATTCTGATGAAGGAAACAAAAAAAAGATCTAAGTAAATGGAGAGATATTTCATATTCATGGATAGGAAGGATCAAAACTGTTAAGATATCAGTTCTTTCCATTTGACCTATAGATTTAACTTAATCTCAATCAAAATCCCAGCAAGTTATTTTGTGGATACCAACAAAATGATTCTAAAATTTAGAAGAAAAACCAAAAGACCCAGAATAGTCAACACAATACTGAAGAATAAAGAACAATGTTGAAGGACTGACACTGACTTTGCGACTTAATATAAAGCTAGAGAAATCAAGTCAATGTGGTACTTGGTGAAAATAATAGACTAATTGTTTTCGTTTGTAAACTGCCGGAATGCAACATACCAGAAAAGGAACAGCTTTTAAAAAGGGAATTTATTAAGTTGCAAGTTTACAGTTCTAAGGCTGTGAAAATGTCCAAATTAATATGTCGAGAGAGATACCTTAACGCCAAAGAAAGGGCCACTGAAGTCCTCAGCTGGGAGGGCACATGATGGTATGTGTTAGCTTTCTCTCCTCATTTCATAACACTTCCCCAGGGGCGTTTTCCTTCTGCATTTCCAAAGGTCTCTGGTTGTGTGGGCTCTGTTGGTCCTTTCTAAAATGGTTCCCTCTTAAAGGACTCTAGTAAGCTACCCCACTTTGAATGGGTGAAGACACATTCCCATGGAAACCGTCTAATCAAAAGTTACCATCCACAATTGTGTGGGATGCATCTCCATGGAAACAATAAAAAAGATCCCACCTAGCAATATTGAAAAAGGATTAAAGAGCATGGCTTTTCTGTGGTACATGACAGTTTCAAATCGGCATACTAATAGATCACTGGAACAGAATAGAGAACCCAGAAATAAACCCATGCATAATTAGTCAACTGATTTTTTTTTTTTTTTAACATGGGCAGGCACTGGGAATCGAACCTGGGTCTCTGGCATGGCAGATGAGAACTCTGCCTGCTGAGCCACTGTGGCCCGCCCTAGTCAACTGATTTTTTTTTTTTTTTTAACATGGGCAGGCACTGGGAATCGAACCTGGGTCTCTGGCATGGCAGATGAGAACTCTGCCTGCTGAGCCACTGTGGCCCGCCCTAGTCAACTGATTTTTTTTTTTTTTTTATTAACGGAAAGAGAAAAAAAAAAAAAGAAATTAACACAACATTTAGAAATCATACCATTCTACATATGCACTCAGTAATTCTTAACATCACCATATAGATGCATGATCATCGTTTCTTAGTACATTTGCATCGGTTTAGAGGAACTAGCAACACAACAGAAAAAGATATAAAATGTTAATATAGAGAAAAGAAATAAAAGTAGTAATAATAGTAAAAAAAAAACAAAAAACAAAAAAACACACAAAAAAACCCTATAGCTCAGATGCAGCTTCATTCAGTGTTTTAACATGATTACTTTACAATTAGGTATTATTGTGCTGTCCATTTTTGAGTTTTTATATCTAGTCCTGTTGCACAGTCTGTATCCCTTCAGCTTCAATTACCCATTGTCTTACCCTGTTTCTAACTCCTGCTGGACTCTGTTACCAATGACATATTTCAATTTATTCTCGAATGTCCGTTCACATCAGTGGGACCATACAGTATTTGTCCTTTAGTTTTTGGCTGGACTCACTCAGCATAATATTCTCTAGGTCCATCCATGTTATTACATGCTTCATAAGTTTATCTTGTCTTAAAGCTGCATAATATTCCATCGTATGTATATACCACAGTTTGTTTAGCCATTCTTCTGTTGATGGACATTTTGGCTGTTTCCATCTCTTTGCAATTGTAAATAACGCTCCTATAAACATTGGTGTGCAAATGTCCGTTTGTGTCTTTGCCCTTAAGTCCTTTGAGTAGATACCTAGCAATGGTATTGCTGGGTCGTATGGCAATTCTATATTCAGCTTTTTGAGGAACCGCCAAACTGCCTTCCACAGTGGTTGCACCATTTGACATTCCCACTAACAGTGGATAAGTGTGACTCTTTCTCCGCATCCTCTCCAGCACTTGTCATTTTCTGTTTTGTTGATAATGGCCATTCTGGTGGGTGTGAGATGATATCTCATTGTGGTTTTGATTTGCATTTCTCTAATGGCCAGGGACATTGAGCATCTCTTCATGTGCCTCTTGGCCATCTGTATTTCTTCTTCTGGTAGGTGTCTGTTCAAGTCTTTTTCCCATTTTGTAATTGGGTTGGCTGTCTTTTTGTTGTTGAGTTGAACAATCTCTTTATAAATTCTGGATACTAGACCTTTATCTGATATGTCATTTCCAAATATTGTCTCCCATTGTGTAGACTGTCTTTCTACTTTCTTGATGAAGTTCTTTGATGCACAAAAGTGTTTAATTTTGAGGAGCTCCCATTTATTTCTTTCTTTCTTCAGTGCTCTTGCTTTAGGTTTAAGGTCCATAAAACCGCCTCCAGTTGTAAGATTCATAAGATATCTCCCTACATTTTCCTCTAACTGTTTTATGGTCTTAGACCTAATGTTTAGATCTTTGATCCATTTTGAGTTAACTTTTGTATAAGGTGTGAGATACGGGTCTTCTTTCATTCTTTTACATATGGATAAGTCAACTGATTTTTGACAAGGGAGCTGTGCTGGTTTGAAAGGATGCATGTCCCCTAGAGAAGCCATGTTTTAATCTAAATCCCATTTTGTAAAGGTAGAATAATCCTTATTCAATACTGTATGTTTGAAACTGGAATCAGATCATCTCCCTGGAGATGTGATTTAACAAAGAGTGGTTGTTAAGCTGGATTAGGTGACAACATGTCTCCACCCATTTGGGTGGGTCTTGATAAATTTCTGGAGTTCTATAAAAGAGCAAACATTTTGGAGAATGAAAGAGATTCGGAGAGAGCAGAGAATGCTGTAGCACCATGAAGCAGAGTCCACAAGCCAGCGACCTTTGGAGATGAAGAAGGAAAACACCACCTGGGGAGCTTCATGAAACAGGAAGCCAGGAGAGAAAGCTAGCAGATGAGGCTGTGTTTGCCATGTGCCCTTCCAGCTGAGAGAGAAACCCTGACTGCGTTTACCATGAGCCTTCTCACTTGAGAGAGAGAGAGACCCTGAACTTCATTGACCTTTTTGAACCAAAGTATCTTTCCCTGGATACCTTAGATTGGACATTTCTATAGACTTGCTTTAACTGAGACATTTCCTCAGCTTTAGAACTGCAAACTAGCAACTTATTAAATTCCCCTTTTTAAAAGTCACTCCATTTCTGTTATATTGCATTCCAGCAGCTAGCAAACAAGAACAGGAGCCAAGGTGATTCAAAGGGGAAAGGATGGTCTTTTCAACAAGTGATGCTGAAACAAGTGGATATCCACATGCAAAAAAAAAAAAAAAAAAAAAAAAAAAAAAATCTAGACACAGACTCTATTATAGCTTCCACAAAGATGAGCTCAAAATGGATCAAAGACCTAAATGTACAATGTAAAACTATACAACTTCTAGAAGATAACACAGGAGAAAATCTAAGGGACCAGGGTTTACCAATAATTTTTAGATGCAACCTCAGAAGCATGATCTATGAAAGAAAAAGCTGATATGATAGGCTTCCTTAAAATTAGAAAACTTGTCAAAAGACACTGCCAAGAGAATGAAGATAAAAGCCACAGAATGGGAGAAAATAAATGCAAAATATATCCAATAAAGGACTTATATTCAAAAGATACATAGACTGCTTAAAGAAAGAAAATAAGCGAGCCAATTAAAAAACAGCCAAAAGATTCAAACAGACACCTTACCAAAGAAGATATACAGATGGCAAATAAACAAATGGAAAGATGTTCAACATCAGGTCATTAGAGAGCTGCAAATTAAAACAATGAGATACCACTACATACCTATTAGAATGGCTAACATCCCCAAACCTGACCATACCAAATGCTGAAAAGGACATGGAGCACAGGAATTCTCATTCATTCCCAGTGGGAAACCAAAATGGTTCAGTTATTTTGGAAGACAGTTTGCCAGCTTTTTACAAAGCAAAACATAATTTCACCATATGATTCAGCAATCATGTTCCTAGGTATTTACCAAAATGAGTCGAATACCTGCACACAAATTTTTACAGCAGCTCTATTTATAATTGTTAGAAGCAAGAAGCAACAAAGATGTGCTTCAATAGGTGAATGGATGAACAGACCATGGTACATTCATTCAACAGAATATTATTCAGCAATAAAAATAAATGAGTTAAATGCATACTACTAAGTAAAACAAGCTAGTCTGAAAAGCTAAATAGAATATTATTTCAAAAGTATGACATAGAGACGTAAAAAGATTAGTGGTTACCACTGGTTCAGGGGGAGAGTTGAATAGGTAGAGCACAGGGGATCTTTAGGGTGGTGGAATTATTCTGTATGATTTTGTAATGGTGGATACATGACATAACACATTTGTGAAACACGACAGAACTATAACACAAAGAGTAAAACCTAACGTAAACATGGACTGTAATTAATAATAATGTTCAGTACTGGTTCATCAATTATAACAAATGTAACACACTAATGCAAAATGTTAATAATAGGTGAAACTGCAGGAGGAGAGGGGGTATATGAGAACTATCTGCTTAATTGTTTGATAAACCTGAAACCATTCAAAAATAAGGGTGTTAAATAATAAAAAAAATAAGGCTGTGAATAGAATTTAGTATATGATAAAGATGGCATTCCCAAATCACTGGAGAGAAAATGGAGTTTTTAGTAAGCACTACTGGGATAAGTAGATAAGACATGAAAACAGATAAAATCAGATCTGGTGGGAAGGACGGACACATGTTCTTGGGCTCTCAAATTGGAACTTAAAATTTTTTCCCCTTAGGAACAATACATGGCTAGCTGTAGCTGAAAGAGTAATATTAGAACTTTATTCAACATACATTTAAAAGTTACACAGACTTTTGTTGGCTGATCTGACGACCTAAGTAAGTGCATGGAAAATGCCTTCCACGTATTAACTAATTTATAAATGATCTTTTGCAATACAACCTATTACTGCATATGATCTGTGTACAGAGTTTAAACCATAAAAAAGTGGCCTGCAGAGCATAGTCCTAATACTCCTAAAGAGTGGGAGAAAAATCAAAGATGATGGTGGAGTTATACAGAGAAGGTAGAGTTTAAAAAATGAGAATGATTGCTGAATCATTATACTGATACTTCTTTTAGTCTCCAATATTTTAGAGCAGCTAGAAGTAAAAATCTAAAATTGTAGAATTGTAACCCATATCAAACTCTGATATCTGTTCTACCACTATTTCGATGTGCTTTGAAATTTACTGCTTTTTTTGTATATACGTTATTTTTCATAAAGAAAAAAAGCCAATTGTGATGATAAATGTACAGCTATATGATGATATTGTGAACCATTGATTGCACACTTTGGATTTACATGGTATGTGAATATATATCATATATCAATAAAAAATAAATAATTTTAAAAATATCAAAGGAGAAAGTGGAGTTATATAAGAGAAGATAAGATTTAACAAATGAGTATGACTCCTGAATCATTATATTGATATTTCTTTTAGTCTCTAGTGTCTTGGAGCTGCCAGAAGGAAAAATGCAAAATTGTGGAACACTAATCCATACCAAACTCTGAAATCTGTTCTATAACTAATTGTTGTGGTATGCTTTGAAAGTTATTGCTTTTTTGTATATATGTTATTCTTCACTTGCGGAGTTGGGCTTAGAGAGAGTGAGGCCACATCTGAGCAACAAAAGAGGTCCTCCAGAAGTAACTCTTAGGCATGCCTATAGGTGGTCTAAGCTTCTCTGCTACCTATATAAGCTTCACAAGAGTAAGCCTCATGATTGAGGGCATGGCCTATTGATTTGGGTGTCCCTAAAGTTTGACACAGTATCAGCGGATTCCTTGATGTTAAGGTTTAATAGCTCCATATTCTTTTTCCCATCCCTCAGGGGACTTTGCCAATGCTTTTTGATTATCTGCTTAATATATTCTAGGACGTATCCAGGCATTACAATAATCTATACAGGATTAAAGGACCTCTTTCTTACTCTGGGCTCCCTGTGTTTCAATTGCTCAAATGAGCTATACAGGTAGGTTGAATTAGATTATGCACTTCAGAAAATTTCAGTTCCAGACCAAATAAATCTTTCCTTCATTGGTCTCAAAGAATTTGTGTGGTTCTAAAATAGAGACACTGTCTTCCTTACCCCTATGTTCTAAATTACTTTAACCCCAAACTGTTGGGCTTTGTTCTTATCTGTAAATATCAGGTTATATATATATAAAACAGCCTCTCAAAATCCAGAAATAATAATCACCACTCTGGATTTAATGTGTGTGCTCTAAAAGCTTACAATCTAGGCCCCTGTTTTCTTATAAGCATTTTCTAAAGGTGACCACAGCATTGTTGTTGTTTCTGGCTTATTTTGTCTCACCAAATGTCCCACATCCTCGTTCACATTGCTGCATGCCTCATGACCTTGTTCTTTTTATAGCAGCACAACCTCTGCTCATAAGTATACATCGTGTGCCAATCTATTTCTCCGTCAGTGAATCCTTCAGACATCTGCATTCATTGGGCATCGTGTAGAAGTTCCAAAGTCCACAGTCCATCAAATACTCAATTTTAGATAATTTCATTGTTCTCAAACGAAAGAAAACCAATAAATACACCCTTGCCAAACAGGAAATCTACATCTGCTCTTAACTCTTGTCTCTCTCCCCATTATTACCTCTGCTGTTGCTGTGGTAGTGCTGATGGTTTCCTTTTGAACATAGCTCATAGCATGCACTAGCAGTTTTCCCCCTGTACCCTGGACTTAAACACTTTTTGTACAAGAATCATATCTTTGAAGTAATTCTTATGAGAACACATTCACGTTTCTAGTGTTAATCAGTGGGGCATGTAGGTCTATATAATCCCTTTCAATCTTGTTCATCTTCAACATGGTAATATTACTTATAGACCCACTAGAGAACCACCTTCAGTCCTATCTATTCCCTTACATTGGAGTTCAACCTCATTAGCTAACAGTTCACCCATCTCTAGCCTCTATGTATCTCTAAATCCCCTATATTCTGCATAACAAGCCTCTGATCATAACTTTATACTGGTCATAAAAGTGAAATCATACAGTATCTATCTTTTTGTGTCTGGCTAATTTCACTCAGCATTATGTCCTCAAGGCTCATCTATCTTGTCATATGCCTTATGACATTTTATTCCATAGTATGTATATACCATTTTGTTGATCCAGTATAGACTTTTAAACTCTACATGGGGGCTAAGGAAAAGGAAAGTGAAGAAACTCTGCTAGTATGCTTCTCCCAATTTCTACTAAGGATAATGTGAACCTTCAGGACTCAAATACTGGAACCTCTCACAAGCATTTAAAGGCTCTGCCTTGGAGACCAAGAGCAGGTAAAGATGAAATGTATTTAAATACTTCTACTTCGCACAAACACGATTTCTTAGCTCTCTCCAAATTTCTTATGCTTTCAGATTAGTTCCTACTGCTACTGCTTTCTAGAAGGGGAAAACAGTTTGGTGAACAAAATTTACTAATTTCTTCCTTGAATTTGGGGGACATGTTGAATAAAATCCCAAATAAAACTATTAATATGGCAAAGTTCTTTCAGAATTAAATTTTAACAGGTTAAAAAAAAAAGGAACAGTTTCTAATATGTTACTTTTAAAATATTAATGAATCATTTTCTCCCTCCTCTATGTAATGGTTAAAAAATAAAAATTCCTTGGAACTTCTCCATATCCTCATTTCCACTAAGAGTGATCTGTTCCTCCTATTTAGTGATTCACAGTCCTCTAGTCTACACGGAAAACGGAAGCTTAAAAGAATATGCTTGGAGTTCTGTAGGAGGAAAAAGTGGTTTTTCTCATTATTACTATAGCACTCCTCCTAGTCATGTTCTCTCTGCGTATATAGTCTTTTAATTAAGTAAATAAACATTTCTTAGTCTCACTTCATCAAAATCTGCCAACATACAAACCGACACCCAATTCTATCTGTAGCAGTTCTGCCCTAAAGTACAAGCTGAAAGTTTCACTGCAGTGGCTTTCCAAGCATCTTACAGGCTCAGAATAAACGCCAGTGGCAAGAAACACTGATCATGCTTCCACGTGACTTGAATCTGGAAAATATGGACTCAACCCTGGCAAACAGAAAAAGAACAGAGTTGGATGAAAAAGAGCCAGTGTCATTCTCTTCCTTAAATACATTGTCTTTGTGATTTTCTTAGAAATAACTGGAAGGAAGCTAATTCTGAAGTAGAAAATAGGCTTCTTCTACTTTTCTCTTGGTTTATTAACTTGCACCATAGAAAGGTCTTGTATAGGTTAGAAATCTTAAAGTAAAAAAAAAAAATCAAAGACTGGTTCAGTGGTAGAACGCTAGTCTTTCACGTGGGAAACCCAGGTTTGATTCCCAGACCATGCATCCCTCCCCCACCCCTCAAAAAAAAATTCAAAGGGAGAAAACACACACATATACCGTGAAAGAAACATGAAACAAATCGGAAAGAAAAATGTCCATTCCTAGAAAAAAATGTAGCTCATAGAATTAAAACAAGAAAAGCAAAAGCTGGAGAAGCACTTACTATTAATTCCAGGTTGGATGCGTTAATTTAACAGACATTTACTCAGCACCTTTCAGGTGCCAAACACTAGATTAGGCACTGGGTATATAAAATGAGAGAAATGTGGTCATTGTCCTCAGGTAAACAATTCAATCTCTCCAATAAATACATGCAGAAATGATTTTAATGTAATTGAGACTTTCCTTAATAATGCTGTATACAGTTTTATTTTACAGAAATGCACATAAAAATACCTTTAAACTGATTCTCTTAGTGCAGCCAAATCAAGCCTCTGTCTTTCTCTAATTAGTTACACTGGGAATCTTAGTGAAATCTTTAATGCTAAGGGTAGTAGTCAAGTGAGATAAAATAAGAAAGCAAGGCTTTCACATTAGCCCTAAGGCCTTTCCTTCTCCAGCAGGGAGAAAGAGCCTGTGGGGGTGGGGGTGGAGGTGGGGAATGAACAAAGGGGCTAGTCAAAATCTATAAGGAAAATAATTCCCACTGCATTTCTTTTTCTGGAAGATTCCATTTAAATTGGTATAAATACTGTAGAAGGGTTCTCATTAATTATTTAGAAAAAATTAAATGAAACTACACTGACAAAATTTATTTTATATAGTATCCTACAGTGTTGCAAATCCATATTGCCACTATAGAAAAGTCAAAAAGAAATGCGCCGGAGATTAACTAGGCCTTGGTGTTATGCCGTTAAAAAATGAAAGAAGAGGAAGAAACTTCAGTGGGCCATGCCATTTTTTTTTCAGTAGGCTCAGAACTTTTTCGTAACATGGTGTAGTAGAAATAGTCTGGACTTTCTGCTATGTGCCAGTTGTTAGTGCTGGGCAGATTATGTCATCTTTGAATTTTAGTTTCTTCATCAGCAAAAGAGGACAAGAATACTTAAATTTGGCTAGGTTGTTGTGAGGCCCGAGTGAAAAGATTATGTATAAGTGCCTAGTGCAATACCTAGTAGAGAGAACGTGCTTAAAAAAAAAATCCCATCCTTACCCTTGCCAAATTAACAGCCTTTCCTCTTTCTTCAGTAAGGCACAAACTCTAAAGAAGTTTGCCTCAGCATTTCCATACCGTTTTCAAGTTATAAAAGATACTTTACTGTGATTACCAATATAAATTTTTACATCTCCCCTCTGTTGTTTTCCTTTCCTTATCTTGTGATTTTAATAAACAACCCAGGGTGGGGGTTGGGGCACATGTCTCTGATTTTCTTCTTTTCCCTATTCAACATTAAGGACACTTGGTCAGTTATGTGTACTGATGGAGAGCAGTTCACTCATAAAAAATACCACCTTCAACTTCAACTCTGCATCTTGTAAGTCTCAAAAAATATAACTTAACAAATTCTAGAGTAAAAACATCTTAGAGTAAATATTTATTATTTAAATGGTTAATTCAACTAAAGTTCTTAAAGCATGATGCATAAGAAAAACTCAGGACTGGATCTCATTTCCTCTATAAAACTATTTAAAATGAATGTATCTGATCGAGGCATGATTTCTGCTACTGCTCATCTAATGGTACAGGTCTGTTTCACTGCACTATTTCTTCTGCAAGACAGTGAGGATATGAAGAGGTCTTCATTTGGGTATTCTAATGGTAGAAATGGAATCCCAAAACTGAACATTTTCATATCTTTAATAAAATGTCAAAGAATGTAAAAATGGCGAACAAAGTGAAAAGCCCTATCTCATTAGTCTTTTCAGAACGCTGATATTATAAATGTTCAAGAGTTCTTGTAGAGAGTAATGTAAATTAGAAACCTAACTGATGCAGAACATAATTTAACTATGAGAGGCAAACTGATTTTGTTATGAAAAACAACAAAAAAAAGACATCTGAAATATTATGCTAAACATTTAATTCTAGGCTAAATTTCTGGTCACATGTTGATAAAAAATTTCAGACTCTAATTTGAGACTTAGAAATGTGAATTTCCTAATTTTGGGAGGAGGGAGGAAAAGGGCTGAAGACCTATTGAGAGGAGATTAAACATTTAATTAATTTAAGTTTCTGTTCCATCAGTTTTAGTCGACTTGATGGTAATTCATAAGGATTAAGTTCTGAAATAAGATTTCAAATGAGATTACCGCTTTAATGACAAATGCACAAGATGTGAATTTGGTATCAGAAGAGGCACTGCTTTTCTTAAATAACATATTGAAAATAATCAAAACATGTTTTATTTCTAAAGGACAGATCTTTTAGTATCATATTTTTCTCTAGTTGCATGGAAAGTTGAAGCGAACTGTTTAATGTACAGTGGAACTATGAAAACTCAAGGCACTATGTAAGTTTTAAACACTCACCTTTGTCATTATTCTTTCTTTTAGAGGAAGAATTGTGAACAACATGCTAAAAAGACAGTGATAGGAGTCTGGAAAAAAATATAATTGTCCTTTAGAAGAGGCTGAAATAAACTATATCAGGAATGGATAAATTAACTTTACCAGAAACAAACATTTCATTTTTTTAAAGATAAAAGTACAATGAATGATCCAGTAACATTAACCATGGACATAATCCCTGGCAACACTTCTCATCAATACAAACTCTATGGGGGAGAAACAATCTGTTCTAATGTAACAATTACAAAATAAATACTTTAGATAAAAGCAAATTAAAGAAAGGAGGCAATTGCAGGCATATGAATAATAGCACTCAAAAGAGACAAAATGTGTAAGATTATATAAAGGTACTTTAAAGTCCTAACGTGAATAGCAATTCTGAAGTTGTCAACATTAAAAACAAACAGACAGAACCAAACACAAAACTTTTAATTTTGAGTAAAGTATGGCAACCATGAAGACCATGGACATTCTTTCTTGCCACTTTTCTCTTGGGTGGATGGCAGTAATGCTCTTGTGAAGGTGGAGATATTGGGGCAGCAATGCAAGAGTAGAGTGCTGAGATGTGGCGGGTGATTATAGAGTGAAGTCCGTGTACAGGGTCAAAGGTTATGTGAGTGGGGATCACAGAGAACACACGTTAAACAGATTGGCTATTTCGTTTGAATCCCATTAAAAACAGCTAACAGCAGGTGGATTAAGAATTTAAGGTATAATAGAGGGAAATAGCATCTTATAGCACCAATAACATGTAAATACAGGGAATTCTGCAAGGCTCTCTCAACTCTAAACTTCAGGTGAACTGATGATTTTAGTTATTATACATAGAATTTTTTGCTAAAATAAACTTTATAAAGCTATTTCCATGCCCCAGCAGATAGTCCACAGCAATAGTACTTTATAGGTCAGTTAGAAAAAAATTTTAAAGAGCTATATGGTAGATGTCTTCACTTGTTTCAATCTATATGGCATAATCTCAATAGCAAAGACATAATTATCTTGCATTGATTATGTCTTATATAATAGCATGTGAAGGCAAGAAGATGATACTCTTAAAATGTGATAGGTTTCAAGTAAAAAAACTTACGTTGGTATTGTTTTAATTTTTAAAAATTATTTTCAGGGTTAGAAATGATATTTTCCAGAATGGGAGAGAAGATATTTGCAAGATATATAACAGATGAAGGATTATACATCTAGAATATTTAAAGAACCCACAAATCAATAATGAGAAGATAACTCAATAGAAAAATGGGCAAAGAATATGAAACGTAATTCAGCAAACAGGAAACTCCAATAACTAGTAAACATATGAAGAGTCATGAGTAAGGAGAAATCAGAAAAGAAGTAAATTAAAACAAGAAATAGAATTCCATAATCACAATGTAAAAATCTGAGAATACTTAATGATAAAGACGTGGCGTGTGTGTGTGTGTGTGTGTGTGTGTGTGTGTGTGTGTGTGAAAGAGAGCTACGGGAGTGGGGGGAGGGCAAGGACTTTGCTACACTGATGCTGGGAGTGTAATTTAGTATAGATACTATGGAAAACAACTTGGCTGTTTATTAGAAAGCTGAAAATGCATATAACATGCAACCTAGCAATTCCATTTTTAATTCATACCTTAGAGAAACTCTTGAACAGGTGTGTAAAAATAAACATACAAGGATTTTCATGACATCATCATAACAACCAAAATTGGAAAGATCCTAATTATTCATCCTTTTGGATAGTATGAATATGAATAATATTAAGTGGAGGAAAACAGAAAAATGGAGAACTGTACTCATTAGGCACATTTAAAAAGCATACAAGACAATGCTATACATATATACTTCTGTGTATGTGCATATGAGAATGCATAAAGTAAAAAAAAAAAAAAAAAAAAAAAGACCGGGATGAATACCCAACAAATTCACAACAACAATTGCTTTTGGAAGGGGATGGAATTTGGGAGGAGCTCAAAGGATGTATAGGTAATGTATATTTTCTTTTATTATAAAGAAAGTCTGAAGCAAATATGAAAAAAATGTTACTAATGTTAATTATGGATGGTAGATCTCTGAATGCTTAGTAAAACTTTTTTTTTTTTAATTAAAATAATTCAATTTCTGTTGAGTAAAGAGTGGATTCAACCAAGGGACATCCTAAACCAGGGTTTCTCAAAAGGGAAAGAAGTGAGAGATTAGAAAGAAAGTAAATAGGATGTAAGCTACACAGGAAAACCAAATATCTGTACCTAAACAAATGATTCAATCTGTCTAGTGACATTTGGTTCCAATGAAACAACTGTGACATCCTATGTAGCAAGTTTAAAAAGTACCCACCTGAACAATAATTAGAATTCACAGATAGGAAACTTCTATTTCAAAATCAGAAAAATAAAAATAAAAAAGACAGCCTTAAGATTCACTTATCTTTTTCTCTGCCCCAGAAGATACATGATATATAGTATCACTATGCAACTAAAGTTCAATTTTAGAGATAAGAGTGGATAAGAGCAGGTTTACAGCAAACTCTAAAATTTTTATCCTTTTGACATCATCTACCACCATGACCGGTACTGATCCTCAGAATGTCCTTTAGCAGTAGGATAATTATAGGTAGATGAACTCATTTGCTAAGTTTAACCATAATATGCCAAATCTGAGACCACTGAAAGCTGTATAGCCTTTAAATGCATCCTGTAAGGGTGCAGTGAATTTCAAGTTAATGAAAAGAATGGTGGATAGTTTGCTCACAATCTCCCACTATTTGGTTTCTAAATACAAATTAGAATTTTGAATGACGACTTCTCACCCCACCATATGAAGTCTGATTAAAAGTTTGATATATGAAGCTTTTATAAAAGTTAGAGAAGTTGTAGGTTTACAGAAAAATTATGCATAAAATAGAGTTCCCACATACCACCCTATTATTAACATCTTGCATTAGTGTGGTACATTTGTTGCAACTGATGAAAGAACATTTTTATAACTGTATATATAGTTCATGGTTCAGTTTAGAGTTCACTATTAGTGTCATACAGCCCTATGGATTTTTGTTTTTAGATTTCTTCTAGGAACATATATAGAACCCCAAACTTGCCCTTTTAACCACATTCAAATATATATTTTAGTGCTGTTAATAATGTTCAAAATGTTGTGATACCATCACCACTGCACATTACCAAACTTTTCCATCACAGCACAAAGAAATTCTATAATATTTAAGCTTTACCTTCTTATTCACTACTCCGAGCTTGGCCCCTGGCAAACTATATTCTAGATTCTGACTCTATGAATTTGCTTATTCTAATTATTTCATATCAGTGAGATCATTTAATACTTGTCCTTTTTTGTCTACCTTATTTCACTCAACATGAGGTCTTGAGGGTTCATCCCTGTTGTCACAAGGATCAGAACTTCACTCATTTTTATGGTTGAATAATATTCCACTGTGTGTATATACCACATTCTGTTCATCTACTCATCAGCTGTGGACACTTGGGATGCTTCCCTCTTTTGGCAACTGTGAATAAATCAATGTGCAAATTTCTGTTGCATCCTTGCTTTCAATTCTTTGGGGTTTATACCTAGAAGTGGGATTGTCGGACCATCTCTTAATTCTGTATTTAATTTTCTGAGGAACTATCAAACTATCTTCCACAGGGGCTACACCCTTTTACATTCCAACTACCAATAACTGAGCATTCCTTTTTTTTTTTTTAATTTTTTTTTATTAATCAAAAAAAAAGAAAAGAAATTAACACAACATTTAGAAATCATTCCATTCTACACATGCACTCAGTAATTCTTAGTATCATCACATAGATGTATGATCATCATTTCTCAGTACATTTGCATCGATTTAGGAAAAGAACTAGCAAAACAGCAGAAAAAGATATAGAATGTTAATATAGAGAAGAGAATTAAAATAATAATACTATTAAAAAAAATATATATATATATATAAAAGGAAAAAGAAAAAAAACAAAAACAAAAGATACAAACAAACAAACAAAAAACTATATTTCAGGTGCAGCTTCATTCAGTGTTCCAACATAGTTACATTACACTTAGGTATTATTGTGCTGTCCATTTTTGAGTTTTTGTATCTAGTCCTGTTGCACAGTCTGTATCCCTTCAGCTCCAATTACCCATTATCTTACCCTGTTTCTAACTCCTGCTGGTCTCTGTTACCAATGATATATTCCAAGCGGATTCTCGAATGTCGGTTCACATCAGTGGGACCATACAGTATTTGTCCTTCACTCAGCATAATGTTCTCTAGGTCCATCCATGTTATTACATGCTTCATAAGTTTAGTCTGTCTTAAAGCTGCATAATATTCCATCGTAGGTATACGCCACAGTTTGTTTAGCCATTCGTCTGTTGATGGACATTTTGGCTGTTTCCATCTCTTTGCAATTGTAGATAATGCTGCTATAAACACTGGTGTGCAAATGTCCGTCTGTGTCTTTGCCCTTAAGTCCTTTGAGTAGATACCTAGCAGTGGTATTGCTGGGTCGTAATCCATTCTGCCAGTTTATGTCTTTGATTGGGAAATTCAGACCATTAACTTTTAGTGTTATGACTATTTGGATAATATTTTCCTCTACCATTTTGGCTTTTGTATTATATATATCATATCTGATTTTCCTTCTTTCTACACTTTACTCCATACCTCTCTCTTCTGTCTTTTTGTATCTGACTCTAGTGCTCCCTTTAGTATTTCTTGCAGAGCTGGTCTCTTGGTCACAAATTCTCTCAGTGACTTTTTGTCTATAAATGTTTTAATTTCTCCTTCATTTTTGAAGGACAATTTTGCTGGATATAGAAGTCTTGGTTGGCAGTTTTTCTCTTTTAGTAATTTAAATATATCATCCCACTGTCTTCTAGCTTCCATGGTTTCTGCTGAGAAATCTACACATAAATCTACACATCTTATTGGGTTTCCCTTGCATGTGACAGATTGTTTTTCTCTTGCTGCTTTCAAGATCCTCTCTTTCTCTTTGACCTCTGACATTCTAACTAATAAGTGTCTTGGAGAACGCCTATTTGGGTCTATTCTCTTTGGGGTGCGCTGCACTTCTTGGATCTGTAATTTTAGGTCTTTATAAGAGTTGGGAAATTTTCAGTGATAATTTCTTCCATCAGTTTTTCTCCTCCTTTTCCCTTCTCTTCTCCTTCTGGGACACCCACAACACGTATATTTGTGCGCTTCATATTGTCATTCAGTTCCCTGATCCCCTGCTCAAGTTTTTCCATTCTTTTCCCTATAGTTTCTGTTTCTTTTTGGAATTCAGATGTTCCATCCTCCAGTTCACTAATTGTAGCTTCTGTCTCTTTAGATCTACCATTGTAGGTATCCATTGTTTTTTCCATTTTTTCTTCTTTGTCCTTCACTCCCATAAGTTCTGTGATTTGTTTTTTCAGATTTTTTATTTCTTCTTTTTGTTCAGCCCATGTCTTCTTTATGTCCTCCCTCAATTTATTGATTTGATTTTTGAAGAGTTTTTCCATTTCTGTTTGTATATTCAGCATTAGTTGTCTCAGCTCCTGTATCTCATTTGAACTATTGGTTTGTTCCTTTGACTGGGCCATATCTTCAATTTTCCGAGCGTCATCCATTATTTTCTGCTGGTGTCTGGGCATTTGATCAGATTTCCCTGGGTGTGGGACCCGGCTTGTTGAAAGGTTTTTCTGTGAAATCTCTGGGCTCTGTTTTTCTTTTCCTGCCCAGTAGGTGGCACTCGTGGCGCTCATCTGTCTGCGGGTCCCACCAGTAAAAGATGCTGTGGCTCCTTTAACTTGCTAATCCAAATCTCGCAGTCGGCCCAGGAAACCGCGTGTGGAGGGGGGGTCACTGGCCGCCGCGGCTTGGGGGAGTGCCGGTCCAAATTGCCCAGCTGGCCTGAGACGCCAAGCCTGGCGGGAGGGCCCCGCTATCCAACGTTCCCAGTCAGACCGGGGAGCCACGTGCGTGGAGGGGACCCCAGTCGCCAGCCGCCCCGGCCGGGAAAACGCGCGCCCCTCGGGTATCTCACCGCAGCGGATTCTCCCTGCCCGTTCAGCCGTTCCAGAATGGGGTACGCTGTCTTTTTGGTCTCTGTAGTGGCTCCGGGAGCTGTTTCATATTGTTTCTGTTTCTTTAGTTGCTTTTCTGGAGGAGGAACTAAGACCCGCGCATCTTACTAAGCCGCCATCTTCTCCGGAAGTCCTCCTGAGCATTCCTTTTACTCCACATCTTCTCCAATACTTGTAATTTTGTTTTGTTTTAGTTTTAAATAGTAGCCATTCAGCTGGGTTTGAAATGGTATCTCAATTGTGGTTTTGATTTCTATTTCCTAATGACTAACTGTGCCATTTGAAAGTATTATATACCCTAGAAAAGCCATGGGATTTTGTGGGAGCAGCCATTTCTTTTAATCCTGATGCAACATTATACATAGAAGCTTTTGAATAGATTATCTCCTCAGAGATGTGGCTCGCCCAACTGTGGGTGTGACCTTTGATTAGGTGGAGATGTGACTCCACCTATTTCAGGCGGGTCTTGATTAGTTTATCGGAATCCTATCAAAGAGGATACAATATGGACAGAGTCAGAAATGACAGAAATGATAGAAGCCTCAGAACCAACAGAAACTTTACAGCAGAGCTGACACAGATGTGGACACATGGAGAATGGAGCCTTGGATGTTTTGAGATGCTTGGAGTCCAGCAGACATTGTCATGATATGTTAAGCAAGCCAGAACCTGGACAGAGTTAAGGGAAGCCAAGAGATGAAAGCCAGCCCTGGAGAAGTAAAGTGAGGAACCCCCACAGGAACAGAGCTGAAAGCAACAGAGCTCAGGAGCAAGAGACCAGCAGATGCCAGCCGTGTGACTACCGTACTGACAGAGGTGTTCCTGACCCATCAGTCTTCCTTGAATTAGGGTATCTTTCCTTGGATGCCTTAATTTGGACAAATTTATAGGTTTAATACTGTAAAGTTGTAACTTATTAAATTTCCCCTTTTAAAAGCCATTCCAGTTCTGGTATAACACATTTCAACAGCTTGCAAATTAACACATTAATGATGGTGAACATCTTTTCACATGCTTTACGGCCATCTGCATATCTTCTTGGAGAAATGTTTATTTAAGTCTTTTGCTCATTTAAAAATTGGTTGTTTATCTTTTTGCTGTTGAGTTGTACAATTTCTTTATATATTACGGATAGTAAACACTCATTGTATATGTGGTTGTTAAATATTTTCTCCCATTGTGTGAGTTTGTTTACTTTCATGACAAAGTCCTCTGATGCACAAAAGTTGTTAATTTTGATAAGGTTCTATTAATCTATTTTTTCTTTTGTATCTTGAGTTTTGTGTTAAAGACTAGGAAACCATTGCTTAATACAAAGTCCTGAAGTTGCTTCTCTGTGCTTTCTTGTAGGAGTTTTATAGATCTGCCTCTTTTATTTATGTCTTTGATCCATTTTGAGCTGATTTTTGCACATGGTGTGAAATAAGGGTCCACATTCATTCTTTTGCATATGGACATCCAGTTTTTCCAACATCATTTGTTCAAGTGATTATTCTTTATTGATTCAGTGGACTTGGCATATTTGTCAAAAATCAGTTGGTGGGGGTGCATAGGTGGTTCAGTGGTAGAATGCTCGTCTTTCATGCGGAGACCTGGGTTTGACTGCCAGACCATGCACCCCCTCTAAAAATAAAAGTTGGTGATAAATATGAGGGTTGATTTCTGATGTTTAGTTCGATTCCATTAGTCTTATGTCTGTCTGTGTGCCAGTACCATGGCAGCTTGATTACTGTGGCTTTGTAATAAGTTTTTTTAAAAATAGTTAATGGTTATTTTTCTAATTTCTTATTTTTTAAAGGCAATTTTATTGAGATACATCCACACACCATAATCCATCCAAAGTATGCACTCAATGACTCATAGTATCATCACATAGTTGTGCTTTCATCACCACAATCAATTTTAAAACATTTTCATTACTCGAAAAAATTAAAAAAAAAAAGAAACCCCAAACATTCCATATTCCTTATTGCCCCCTACTAGTGACCCCTAGAATTGGTGTGGTACATTTGTTACTGTTGATTAAAGAACATTAAGATATTAGTGTTAACCACAGTCCATAGTTTGTAATAGATACATTTTTCCCCCATATGTCCCTCTATTATTATTATATGGTCATGCATTTTTACTAGTTCATGAAATAACTTTTTTATATTTGTACTGTTTATCATAGCCACTGTTTTCTACAAAATGCTCTGTGTTATACATCTCCATGTTTTAGCCTCTAGCTTTCCTACTGGTGATAAACATGACTCTAAACATCCCCTTTCAACCACATTCACACAGAATTCAGCACTGTTAATTATACTCACAATAATGTACTATCATCTGTAATAAGTTTTAACATTGGAAAGTGTGAGGCCTTCAACTTCTTTCTTCTTTTTCAAAATAGCTTTGGCTATTCAGGTCTCCTTATCCTTCCATATAAATTTGATGAAGCTTTTCCAATTCTGCAAAAAAGAACGTTGTTGACTGGAATTCTAATTCATGAACACGGAAAATCCTTCCATTTATTTAGGTCTTCTTTGATTTCTTTTAACAATGTTTTGTAGTTTTCTGTATCCAAGTCCTTTAAATTCTGGTTAAATTTATTCCTAGATATTTTATTATTTTAGTTGCTATTATAAACGGAATTTTTTTCTTGATTCTTTTTCAGATTGTTCATTACTAGTACACAGAAACACTACTGATTTTGTGGTGTTGATCTTGTATCCTGCTACTTTGCTGAATTTATTTATTAGCTTAAGTAGCCTTGTTGCAGATTTTTCAGGATTTTCTGAATATAGGATCATGCCATCTGCAAATAGGGAAAGTTTTACGTCTTCCTCTCCAACCAGGATTCCTTTTATTTCTTTTCCTTGCCTAAATGCTCTGGCTAGAACTTCTAGTACAATGTTGAATAGCAATGGTGACAGTGGGCATCCTTCTTTTATTCTTAATCTTAGAGGGAAAGCTTTTTGTCTTTCAGCATTGAGCATTGAGTATGCTGTTAGCTATGGGTTTTTTGTATATACTCTTTATCATGTTGAGGATGTTCCCTTCTATTCTTAATTTTCTAAGTGATTTTATAAGATGGGGAGCTGGATTTGTCAAATGCCATTTTGCATCAATTGAGTTGATCTTTTTCCCCCTTCATTCTGTTAATGTACTGTATTATATTAGTTTATTTTCTTATGTTGAACTATCCTTGCCTACTTGTGAGAAATCCACTTGATTATGGTATATAATTCTTTTAAAGTGCTCTTGGATTTGGTTTGCTAGTGTTTTTTTTTCTGAAAAATTTTGCATCTACATTTGTAAGAGATATTGGTCTGTAATATTCTCTTCTTGTGGTAGTTTTATCAGCTTTGATATGAGGGGGAGGGTGGCCTCATATCCACTCTTTTCATTTTTTTTGGAAGAGTTTGAGCAGGATTGGTATTAATTCTTCTTGGAATGTTTGGTGAAATTCCCCCATGAAGTCATCTGTTCTTGGCTTATCTTGGTGGGGAGGTTTTCCATTACTGATTCAATCTCTTTACTCTTTAATGGTTTGTTGAGATCTTATATCTTCCTGAATCATTGTAGGTAGTTTGCCCTAGGAATTAGTTTCTAGGAATTTGTCCATTTCATCTAGATTATCTAATTTGTTGATGTACAGTTGCTCATAGTATCTTTTTATAGTTCTTTTCTTTTCTGTGGGGTCAGTAGTAATGTTCCTCCCTTTCATTTTTGATTTTAAGGATTTATGTGCTCTCTTTTTTTCTTTGTCATTCTAGATAAAAGTTTGTCAGCTTTATTGATCTATTCAAAGAACTAATTTTTCATTTTGTTGATTCTCTTTACAGTTTTAAAATTCTCTTTTTCATTTATCTCCACTCTCGTTTCATTATTTCTTTTCTTCTGCTTCCTTTGCATTTAGTTTGCTCTTCTTTTTCTATTTCTTCCAGTTTAAAAAAATTTTATTATTAATTTTTAAATTAAAAAAATATGACAAGAAAGAAACACAAATATTCTTAACATATGATAATTCTGACATATATAATCAGTAATTCACAATATCATCACATAGTTGCATATTCATCATCATGATAATTTCTTAGAACATTTGCATCAATTCAGAAAAAGAAATAAAACAAAAACAAAAAATTATACATACCATACCCCTTACCCCTCCCTTTCATTGATCACTAGCATTTCAAACTAAATCTATTTTAACATTTGTTCCCTCTATTATTTATTTTTATCCCATATGTTCCTCTCATCTGTTGACAGGGTAGATAAAAGGAGCATCAGACACAAGGTTTTCAAAATCACACAGTCACACTGTGAAAGCTATATCATTATACAATCATCATCAAGAAACATGGTTACTGGAACACAGCTCTACATTTTCAGGCAGTTCCCTCCAGCCTCTCCATTACATCTTGACTAACAAGATGATATCTACTTGATGCGTAAGAATAACCTCCAGAATAACCTCTCGACTCTGTTTGGAATCTCTCAGCCATTGACACTTTGTCTCATTTCACTCTTCCCCTTTTTGGTCGAGAAGATTTTCTCAATTCCTTGATGCCGAGTCTCAGCTCATTCTAGGGTTTTTCTTAATCCCTTGATACTGAGTCTCAGCTCATTCTAGGATTTCTGTCCCATGTTGCCAGGAAGGTCCACACCCCTGGGATTCAAGTCCCATGTAGACAGGGGGAGGGTGGTGAGTTTGCTTGTTGTGTTGGCTGGAGAGAGAGGCCACATCTGAGCAACAAAAGAGGCTCTCTTGGGAGCGACTCTTAGGCTTAATTTCAAGTAGGTTTGAACTATCCTTTGTGGGGTTAAGTTTCATATGAATGAACCCCAAGACTGGGTGCTCAGCCTATAGCTATTTCTTTTAGTTTTGAGGTTAAGTTTCTGATTTGAGATCTTTGTTCTTTTCTAAAGTAAGCATTTAGACCTATAAGTTTCCCACTCAGCAGTGCCTTTGCTGCATCCCATAGACTTTAGTTTCTTGTGCTTTCATTTACATTGCTTCAGGATCTTTCCTAATTTTTGAGCCATTTGCTGCTTAAGACTATGTTGTTTTTTTTAGATTTTTTTTCTTTTTTGGCAGGAGCAGGCTCCAGGAATCCAACCCACGTCCCTGGCATGGCAGGCAAGAATTCTGCCACTGAGACACTGCTGCACTGCCCAAGGCCATGTTGTTCAATAACCACATATTTGTGAATTCTCCTTTTCTCCCTGTTATTGATTTCTATTTTCATTCCTTTGTGCCTGGAGAGTATGATTTTAATGTATTTGAATTTTTTGAAACTTGATTTGTGACTTAACATATGGTCTATCCTAGAAAATGTTCCATGTGCATTCTAGAAGAATGCATACTCTGTTTTTGCTGGGTGAGGTGTTCTGTATATAGGTATTTTAGGCCTAATGGTTTAGAGTATCATTCAAGTCTTGTATTTCCATACTGTAATTCTGAATAGATGTTCTATTCATTATTGAAAGTGGTGTATTAAAGTCTCCTATTATTAATGTAGGACAGTCAATTTCTCTTTCAAATATGCTAATATTTGCTTCATACTTTTTGGGGCTTTGCTGTTGGATACATATATATTTATAATTTTTATCCTTCCTTATTGAATTATCCCCTTTATCAACATATAAGGACTGTCTTTGTCCCTTGTAACAGTTTTTGACTTAAATACTATTTTATCTGATATTAATACAGCTACCCCAGATCTCTTTTGGTTACTACTTGCACGATATTGTTTTTTCCATCCTTTCACTTTCAATTCATTTGTAGCCAACTCAAAAAACAGCCTCTTGCAGAGAGAATGTAGTTGGGTCGCACTTTTTTATCCATTCTGTTGTCAGTCTCTGCCTTTTGACCTGAGAGTGTAATCCACTTACATTTGAAGTCACTACTGATAACTTGAACTTTCTGCATTTTGCTATTTAGCCTTTGTATGTCTTAGACCTTTTTGTCCCTTAACTCTTCTGTTAATGTCTACTTTTACATTTATTTGATTTTAATGTTATACCATGTTAGTGCCTTCTCTTTTTTATCTGGATATATTTTTCATATATTTTCCTTATGGTTACCATGAGGTTGAAATTCAATGCCCTAAATATGTAATAACCATATTTGGTTTGATACCAGAGCATACATATTCAGTATTTCTATACCTGTCTGACAGCCCCAACTTTTTTGTATGTTACAAATTATATTTTTGCATATTTTACATCCAAAACCATAGAGTTAACAACATGGATATGCTTATTAGCACCTGTAAGAAGAAATGGAGTTGCATATGGAAAAAATATATAATGCAACAGTGCTGGCATTTATAATTACCCAAACATTTATGAAGTTTTTATTTCTTTATGTTGCTTTGATCCACTGTTTAGTATTTTTCCTTTTCAGTCTGAAGAACTCCCTTTGCCATTGCTTGTAGGGCAGGTCTAGCAGTTATGAAGTTCTTCAACTTTTGTTTATCTGGGAATAACTTAATCTTTCCCTTATTTTTGAAAGAAAGTCTCACAAAATGTAAAATTCTTGGTGGCAACTGTTATCTTTCAGCCTTGTATATATTTCAATCCACCGTCTCTTTGCCTCCATGGTTTCTGATGAGATATCAGCACTTAATCTAATTGGCTCTCCCTTGTACATAAAACATTGCTTTTCTCTTGCAGTTTTCAGAACTCTTTTTTTTTGTCCACTGCATTTGACAGTTTAACCACAGTTTTAGTTTCCTAGGCTGCTTTAAGCAGATAGCATGAAATGGATGGATTAACATGGGAATTTAATATCATGAAATGGGTTGGCTTAAACAAAGAGAATTTATTAGCTTACAATTTGAGGCTGAGAAAATGTCCAAATCAAGGTATCATCAAGGTGATGCTTTCTTTTGGAAGACTGCCTGCCGGCAAACCTTGACTCCTATGCCACATGGCAAGGCATACAGAGGAGTCTGATGGTCTCTCCCTTCTCTTCCGTGTTTCACTGCTTTCAGCTTCTTGCTTTTTTTCTTGCTTCTGTGGCTTTCTCTTTCTCTGTATTCATTTAGTTTATAGAAGACTCTAGTAATAGGATTAAGACACACCCTGAATGAGGTGGGTCACACCTTAACTGAAGTAGCCTCAATAAACTATCATACATACAGTGAATCTATACCTACAGGAATGGATTAGATTTAAGAATATATATTTTTGGCTATACATGGCTTCAAACCACCACAACTATCATATGCCTGGGTGTTTATTTCTTTTCATTCTTTTTTTTTGACATGGGCAGGCTCTGGGAATTAAACCAGGGTCTCTGGTATGCAGGTGAGAATTCTGCCCCTGAGCCATTGTTGTACCACCCATCACATATTTCTTTTCAAATTCAATTTGTATGGTGTGTGATGGGCTTCTTACACGTGCACTTTCATGTCTTTTGCCAAGTTTGGGAAGCTTCTGCCATTATTTCATTGAGCATTCCTTTTGTCCCTTTCTTTCTTTCTTATCTCTCTGGGCCTCCCATAATACATATATCGGTGTGCTTGATGTTGTCCCACATTCCTCTGAGGATATTTGGGCTTTTTCTAATTCTTTCTTTCTGCTCCTCAGCCTGATTCAATACAAATTAATAAAAAAAAAAGAAACTTTCATGATCCTAAAACATGATTTATTACATGTCTTGTTAAGAATATTCTGAATGGGTGAAAATTATGACCAATATTTAAATAAAATATATTAAAGCTCATTCATAAAATTTATGCTTGTATCATTACTGCCTCCTTTTAAAAGAACATTTTAATGACTTGCTTCGTTTATATATTGTAAGCTAAAATGAGATGAATGAATCAAAATCTTTCATTTATGCTTGTTACACCACAAAACGAGGAGAAAAATTAGCAAACATTCAGCATATTATTGTGGATGAATGCTAATACGCTTTAGCTAAAATAAACATATGATTTATGTCTGTTTCATAATTTAAATTAGCTGCTTAATGATGCATAGCTACTATCGTCTCTCTAGCCACATCCCAGCGCAATTTAACTTCAGGCAGAACAGAAGCATGCTTTCTAGTCTGCACATCCTGAGGAAAAAAATGTCCTCAAAGTTAAGAGGAAGGATGACAGGTAGTTCTATACCGGAACCCAATAATTTTATTCCTTATTTTAAAGGAAGCTCAGTGTCATCTCTATCAATCATCTTTTCTTACAGATGAATAAACAGTATCAGAGAAAATGATTATAAAGTTCATTATGAAATCACGACTGGCAAAGTCATTATAAAATATTATATAAAAGTAATGTTGATCAAACAGTGTGGTGAGGGATGAACAAAAATAGGGAGTGGGAGGGTTTTTATTTGGTCACCACAGGAAATATCTGCCTTTTGGTTTTACTCTTCTTAAACACCTGTGGTAAATTCAGAAGCACATGATGTATGAATAGTTATCTTGAACCTCCAATTTACATGGATGTCAATAGGAAAAGAAGTCAGAGCAATTCATGTAACTATGTGCTCTAACAGGGTATCTGGTAGTTTAGAGTCATTTAGGGTCTGTGTGTGAAGTTTTGATGTTTTTGTTAGGAGCAGACAAAACAATTATCAAAATCAACTGCATATTCCAGCACACAGACAGGAGGGTATAGCTTCTGTGCTGGTATAAGCAATGTAGTGAAGTGAAAAGGTCTGTGGAGGAACTGCTGCACGTATAGTCTTCAAGAGTTGGAGGAAACAATTTTTTTTCTAATGCCGAAGGAAAACATAGCTATTAGTTAGAAAAATGAGAATGGTCACCTTTTGATCATCAAAACTAGCATGCATCTGTCTCTAAACCAACTTGGCAGGTGAACTCACTGCCCTCCCCACTACATGGGACATGGCTCCCTGGGGTGTAAATCTGCCTGGCAACGTACAACAGGATGAGCCCGGTCTCAGCATCACAGGATTGAGAAAGCCTTCTTGAACAATGAAGGAAGAGAAATGTAACAAAGTTTCAGTGGCTGAGATATTGCAAACAGAGTTGAGAGGTTATCCTGGAAGTCATTACATAGATATTCCTTTTCAGTTTATGTGTATTAGAGAGGCTAGAGGGAAATACCTGAAACTGTTCAGCTGTGTTCCAGTAACCTTGATTCTTGAAGATCACTGTATAACTATATAGCTTTTATAGTGTGACTGTGTGATTGTGAAAACCTTGTGTTTGATGTTCCTTTTATCCAGAGTATGGACAGATGAGTAAAAAAATAAGGATAAAAAATTAACAAATAATGGGGGGGGGTAAAGGGTAAAAAATTGGGTAGACTGACATACTGGTGGTCAATGAGAAGGAGGGATAAGGGGTATGGAATGGATGAGGTTTTTCTTTTTTCCTTTTATTTCTTTTCCAGGAATGATACAAATGTTCTACAAATGTTCATGGTGATGAATAAGCAACTATTTGATGATATTGTGAGCCACTGATTGTATAATATGGTTGGGCTGTATGTATGTAAAGAGTTCTCAAAATACATATTTTTTAAAAAAACTAAGGCATAATTGATTAAATAGAAATAATAAAACTTCTGCATTTAACAGTGTCTTTAACCTATCTAACACCTTTACACCAGCACTATTAAGATATTGCAAAAGAGACTCACTCCTCATTTCAGGCTGGAAGTTGGTTAATGCCTTATATGGAGGGGATGAACCTCAGATAGGTATAATGTGTAAATGAGAGAAGAAAATGATAGACTCAGAGACACAGGTTAATTTACAAACAAGATAATTATCCCTTGAATAACCAGGAGATGGCTGTGTCTCTCCAATGCCATGTTTTACGTTTCTAATGCATGGCACAATGAGGGAATTATCCACATGCAGAGTGAACAGATGAACTGCTGGGAGGGACAGTGTGATGACGCTTATTTATAAAGAAAGAGGATGGGTAAAACTCTGCTTCTTCCTGACAGTGTTCATGACCACCTGGATGCTTCATAGAACTGGAGTGTTGGATGAGAAATTCTCTGAGAAAGGAAGTGAGGATAGGATTAGCTTATAATATGAAAGAAACAAGACAGCTATCCTTCTAGAGAAACAGAGGCACTCTCCCCAGTCAGCAAAGCCCTAATCAGTCAGCAATGTCAGTGAGAAGCTTTGCTGAACCACCCATTCAAACACTTCTTCTACACTTTGACAACACAAGCTCTGGATGGGTTGTACTTATGAACATTCTAGCTCGTGTAGGTTCCTGGGATTTGCTCTGTTCTCTCCTTGGTCTTATGTATGGAAGGCTAATTGGGTTTGATAGGTTGCTGGCTGGGTGAGAATTTTTTAAGGATCAGGACCCTAAGTTCAAGGATGATAGTTCTATTTGTCCCTTTCTCACTCTGAGTCTACCCAGCTTGGTTTGTCCACTTCTACTATATCAAGCCAGGACAGTCAACCAGTTTCTCTGATTTTTGCCCTACTTTAGATGTATCTTTTTCATCTTTTCTTTCCTACAAGAGTTAGGCACCCTTAGTCAGAACGAAGGAACAGAATTTTAATACTAATGAGGCTAAAGGTTAAAAAAGCATCCTTGCTAAACGTGATAAAAATCTTCTTTTAAATCTGGAAAAGCTCAGGGTAATACAAATTCCTACCAACCTTATTTTGTGAAAGTTAAAGATGATAAGGAGAAAGTACTGGGAATAAACAAAGCTGACTCCCTCATCCTTCACTCAAAATAAAACAGAATCTGAATTTTAAGGGAAAAACAACACAAAAAGAAGTTTAAAATTTACTTTTATTTCTAGCCTTCTTAGTTAATCTACTTATCCACTAATATCAACCAAGTTAGAGGGTTGATTTAATCTTTTGTGAAGCTTCTATAGCAATTATTACTTTTATTAATTAGGCCTTTATACTCTCTTGCACTGCTAGTTGTTATTTTATATTTTCAACCTGTAATTAGGCAGTAAGTTTCCTAAAAATAAGGACTATTTTCAGTAGCTCCTCTGTTGTATCCAATAAATGCTGATCATTGAACTTATGGAAAAAAGGCAGTATGAGAATCTAAAGTGTAGTACTGAGGAATTAAGAATAGGGGGAAAAAAGCAAATGCAGTAATTACAATGTGCCAATGACCATTGTAAGCAACTTTACACAATAGATACAATAAATCATTTAATCATCATGGCACCCCTAGGAAGTAAGTACAATTACTATCCTTGTTTTACCATAAGTATAGTGAGGAACAGTGAAGTTAAATAAATTGCCCAAGGTTCCACAACTAGTAAGTAGAGGTACTGGCATTTAACCCAGGAAATCTGACTATACAGCCCATGCTCTCAATAACTGTGTTTTATACTGCTTCTTAATAGAAATCCTTCCAAATTGTTTTTTAATTTATATGAAAATTTGTTAGGTGTCAAACATACTTCCAAAGTTCTCTACCAAGAGACGTACATTGTACTTAAAGGTTCCAAGTGCCAGAGAGGACTGTTTATAATCTGGCCTTTTCTTATTTCAATTCTTATTTTTTGCCCCTTGTGCACTATTATATAGACCAGAAAAGCCATGTTTAAATTCTGATCCAATCTTGGGGGGATAGACATATTGTTTAGGGTGAAAACCTTCAACTGGATTATTTCTATGGAGACTGACCCTCTCAATTGTGGCTATGACCATTTGGTTGGACTGCTTCCATGGAGATGTGACACACTCAATTGTAGGTGAGGCCTTTTGATTAGATGGAGATGTGATTCCACCCATTCAAGGTAGGTCTTGATTAGTTTACTAGAGTCCTTTAAAAGAGGAAACATTTTGGAGAAACCTCAAATGCAGACACAGATGTTTGGAAGTGCAAAAGCGCAGGAGATGCCAGTTGCTTCAGAGCTGATAGAGATGTAGAAATTTGAAGATGCTTGGAATGCTGACAGAGACAGCATATGCCTAAACACAGATGTTTAAAGATGCAGAGCCCAGTAGACATCAACATGTGTCTTCCCATGAGATGCTAAGTAAGCCAGAACCCAGAGCTGTGTCCCAGAAGAACTAGGCCCACAGATGTTTAGAAAGGAAACCACTGGCACCAGAAGCTGGAAGCAACAGAACAGGGAACAAGGATCAGCAAACACCAATCATGTGCCTTCCCTTGTGATAGATATTGGCCTTTCTTGAGTCAAGGTATCTCTCTTTGGTTGCCTTAGTTTGGACATTTTTACAGCCTTAGAACTATTAACTTGTAACTTAACAAATTTCCTTTTTAAAAACCATCCCATCTCTGGTATATTGCATTCCAGGAGTATTAGCAAACTAATTCATACCTCTTCTAGAATTAACCTATGTCCTAACCAATGTTTTTCAAACAGTGGGTCATGACCTATTGGTGGCTTGCAACCAAATTTTTCAAATAAATTAAATCCAAATAAAACACAGTGTGCTCCATCTGGTAAGGGCAAGAACTGTTTCATTCTTTCTTTTTTTCTCTTTTACCATTCATATGCATATGTTTGAACAAGTAATGATAAAAAAGTATCTTTTTTCCTGTGGAGCACAGTCAAAAACATTTGAAAGCCTACCATCCAATCTAAGGTAAATCATACTGCTTTTACATAGATGTCCAACAAATGCTTGCTAAATGAATAAATTAATGAATCAATGAACGCTTCTAGTTCAGTATTTATAAACTGAGTGAGGTCATTTTGTAAGTTAAGGTTTGCTGTTAGGCTACTTATTTGACTTTTTTGGGATTGGGTAAAATAAGGAAAACTGAGGATATTTATGTGCAAAGCAAAGCAAGGCAAAATAAAATATGTGCAAATACACAAATATTAAACACCACTGTCTTACCCCTACGCCCAGGATATACATGAGGATAGTATTCATAATAAAGATCTGGCTTATCTAGATTTCCAAAGGGTTCAAATTCCATTTCAGCATTCTGGAAAAGGCCCAATTTCACCAGTAGTGCCAGCCTCACGAACCAAAGCTAAAAACACAAATGTGAATGAAATAATAGATTATTTACATATATTAAATTCAGAAATTCCTGTTCCCTACAAGCGGATATTAGAGCTTGATTCTTTTATTTTATTTTATTTTTTTAAATACTAAAAAACACAAAGCAAATGCAAACATTCCTATTTTGATCATTCTATTCTATAAATATAATCAGTAATTCACAATATCATCACATAATTGCATATTCATCATCATAATCATTTCTTGGAACATTTGCATCTATTCAGAAAAAGAAATAAATGAAAACAGAAAAAAAATGTAAACATACTATAGCCCTTACCACTCCCTTTCATTGATCACTAGCATTTCAAACTAAATTTATTTTAACATTTGTTCCCCCTAATATTCATTTTTATTCAATATGTTCTACTCCTCTGTTGACAAGGTAGATAAAAGGAGCATCAGACACAAAGTTTTCTTAATAAAAAGTCCTGGCCCATGCACTTCCCACCTCCCCTCCCCCCCCCCCCCAAATTCAACAAATGGTGCTGTAATAATGGGATAGTCACATGGAAAAAAGAATGAAATGTGACCTCCACCATACAGCATACAAAAAAAAAAAGGTTAAACTAACTTTCTTTCTTTGTACACGTGCATAGTTACATTTTATGAACATACCCTTGTGCTTGATAATAATAATGATGTAAATGATTTTACTTGATTCAATGTAATTCAACAAATACTTTTTGAGCAGAATATGTGTGCAAAGCACTGTGGTAGGTATTATGGAGATAAAAGGATCCAATTCCTTCCTAAAAGGAGTATATAATCTAGTGGAGAGTGCGGAGGTGATGGAGAGAGGAGATAAGGCTACAAAAATAAATGAAGAAGAGAGATTATAATAGGTTGAAGGAAGGCTGAACAAGGAAGATCAGGAATGGACTATAAATTAAGCAGAGTTTGAGGAAGACATTGAAGGATAATTAGAATTTCAGTAGGCAGGGACTAGAAGAGACTGAGAGAGGGCTTACTAGGTACAGGAAATGGTATAAACAAAAGCACAGAAAAGTGGAAAGTATGCAATGTATGAAGATAGTAAGCTATCCCAGTGGCCAGAATAAAAAGCACATTTAGGAAAATGATGAAAATTAAACTTAGAGAGGTATAGAATGAGAG
Source organism: Tamandua tetradactyla (assembly GCF_023851605.1). Classification (NCBI taxonomy): domain Eukaryota; kingdom Metazoa; phylum Chordata; class Mammalia; order Pilosa; family Myrmecophagidae; genus Tamandua; species Tamandua tetradactyla. The sequence continues at coordinate 47,984,420 of NC_135329.1, read as the reverse complement.
ACTTAGAATGACCTAATCCAATCTTTTCCCTTTACTGATGAGGAAAATGAGGTTAAAAAGAAGTGAGTGTTTAAGATCACATGGTAATAATTAAAAGATGGGAATTACGTTGAGTCTAATACTCTTTTCATTGTATCACAGTTTTTATGGCCATGTTGTAGTAGGCTCTGGGTACAAGATGGGGAAATTAAATTTAGTTTGGTAGGCAACGGGAAGAGAGGTGATCAAAACTCTGCTTTAAGATTACTCTGGAAGCAGTTTATTAAAGAGATGTGAATAAACAAACAGACTTGAGATAAGTTCACACAGAAGGCTAAAGCAACGTTCCAATGAGGGCCTGAACTATGGGTAGCAATAGGTTTGAGACATATGGAAGATAAATAATCTAAGTCTTGGCAAACCAATGGATGCAGATGTGAACAAGAAGGAAATATCTTCCCTATACATAGTCACTTCTTGATGGGAAAAGATGAAAGAAAAAGGGAGTATGACTGATATAAATCATCAGATCTCCCCAGAGTTATTCCTTCCAAGAGATTTTTACTGTTTTGGAGTATCTGATGATTCACCTGTAAGTTAGAATAAAAGTGAAAAACTCAATGGAAAGGAAAAATTTAAGGACTTTTATAGCTCTTCCTTCCCATCAGAGGAGTTTCCTTTTTTTCACAACTCTCTTTTGTGTGTTCTATTTTTTTTTAATGTAAGAGCAAGTGATTCTATTATACCGGGGTGTCATGGTCGGATTCATGTGTCAACTTGGCCAGGTGGTGGTACCCATTTGTCAGGTTAGGTAAATGCTGGACTGTCTGTTGCTATGAGAACATTTCATGGGCTTTTAAGTCATGTTGGCTGCATTCACAGCTGACTGCATTTGTAATCAGCTAAGGGGAGTGTCTTCTGCAATGAGTGATGCTTAATCTAATCACTGGAAGGCTTTTAAGGAGGATTCAGAAGAGATAGTTACTCTTCCTGCTTTGGCCAGTCAGCCTATCTTGAGAGTTCGTTGAGGACCTTTATCAGAGCTGCCAGCTTGCAGCCTGCCCTACAGAACTTGGACTCTTTATACCCATGGTTACATGAGACACTTATAAATTTTATATTTGTGGATATCTCCTGCTGATTCTGCTTCTCTAGAGAACCCTAACTAATATACAGGGATAGCAGACACATGGCATATACACCATCACTCCCTTGTGACAGGCATAACTAAGTGATCATGCAAAGCTTTTCTACTAGGCCTAGACACGTCAAAGAATCCTTCATAACCTAGCAGTCATTACCAATTGAAACCTATCTGCCATCCTTCTATCATGTTTGGTCTTTATTGTGTAGGTCAAATGCTGAGCACCTTGTGAATGAACTTTTGGGATGCACAGTATTTACTTCAGAATGAGATAGAGTGAGAATTTCAATTCACACCAGTATAATATATAAAGTATAATTAGGAAAGTATGAACTAGAGTAATTTCATATTGGGATTAAATTCAGAATATGAAAATCCATCTTTTTATTCCAAAATTGTTCTTATTGGCATGAAAGAATCATGATCCCTTTCACACTCCCAAATTATGACAAGCCAAATAAAATACATCAACCAAAAGATGTTCTACCTGCAACGAATCTGTTGTATGACTGGTAGGCAGCCCACTCTTGCCATAGCCTTGACCATGGGCTGTAAGAAGGCGTCCACACAGATCAACTGCTGCTCTCCAGTTTTTGCTGTTCTGTAAGAAATGATGGAAAAAGTAATCAAAAAAACACCAGAGCCACTAAAATATACAGGTGCTTGCTTTGCCAGAAGCATCTTTATCTAGCCATTAGTAATAATGACAAGGTCAGTCAGCTGACCAGTACAAAGGAAGAATGTCATTTATCAGTGTTGCATGTGTAATTAGGCAACAAGGGGAGCCAAGCATGAGATACAGTTCAAGAGGATTAGATAAAAAAAAAATTAGTTTAACAACTAATAGAATAGAAGGAGGAGGCTCCTTATTGGAGAGTCCTCCACACCTTCCTTAAATCTATAACACTGCTTTCCTTCTTTAGCTAGATAATTTTATCTTGTGATTTCTGTCAATTTATAATCAGTAATTTAATTTTCTGCTATGTGTAATGTTCTATTTTGCTAGCTGCCAGAATGCAAGATACCAGAAACAGAATGGCTTTTAAAAAGGAGAATTTAATATGTACTAAGAAATGATGAATATGCAACTATGTGATGTTATTAAGAATTTACTGATTGTACATGTAGAATGGAATGATTTCTAATTGTTTTGTTAATTCTTTTTTTAATTAATAAAAAAAAAAACCAAAAAAAAAAGGGAGAATTTAATAAACTGTTAGTTTACAGTTCTAAGGCAAGGAAATGTCCCAATTAAAACAAGTCTATAGGAATGTCCAGTCTAAGGCATCCAGGGAAAGATACCTTGGTTCAAGTAGGCAGATGAAGTTCAGGGTTTCTCTCTCAGCTGGAAGGGCACATGGCGAACACAGTCAGTTTCTCTCTCATCTGGAAAGGCATGTGGTGAACACAGTCAGGGCTTCTCTCTCATTTGGAAGGGAGTGTGGCGAACACAGCATCATCTGCTATAGCTTCTTCTCCTGGCTTCCTGTTTCATGAAGCTCCCTGGGAGGCATTTTCCTTCTTCATCTCCAAAGGTTGCTGGCTGGTTCTTCTGCTTCTCACGGCTATGTCGTTCTTCTCTGCTCTTTCTGAATCTCTAGCTTTCTCCAAAATGTTTCCTCTTTTATAGGATTCCAGTAAACTAATCAAGACCCACCAAATGGGTGGGTCTCAACCTAATCCAGCTTAACAACCATTCTTGACTAAATCACATCTCCAGGAAGATGATCTAATTACAGTTTCAAACCTACAATACTGAATAGGGATTAGAAGAAACGGCTTCCTTTACAAAATGGGATTAGGATTAAAACATGGCTTTTCTAGGGTATATACATCTTTTCAAACAACACGGGTAGTATATTTATTTGTAAGATTTGCATGTGACTATAAAATAAGTGTTTTTATATGTTTAACAAATGTATCAATATAAAAAAACAGTGTGATGTTGTAGGTCAGTCTTTTAATACATAGCATACTTTCAGATTACTTCATTTTAAAACTTGAACCATGGAAAGCCTACCTGATATTGGCATACTGGGGTTCATTATCTTAGACTTTCTTGTGTTGTTTACCTTTGGTCTTATGCATAAAAAAGGAGGGCTAAAAAACCAAACAAACAAACAAAAAAAGGGGGGCTATTAGGCAAATGAATGGGAAAATATTACCAGAGAGGAATTTTTAAACTCTCTAAGGAGCTAAAAGTAGATGTTCAATGTATCTTTGCCCTATAAAATAGACAGTCTTAAAAAAAATATGCTTATTGCGATAGCTTCATGCACCACACAGTCCATCTGAAGTGTACAATCAACATAGTTGTGTATTCATCAACATAATCATTTTTAGAACATCTATATCACTCCAGAAAAAGAAATAGAAACAAAAACCCTATATATCCCATACCTATTTCCCCTCCCTCTCATTGACTACTAATATTGCAATACACCCATTTTTTTAAAATCCCTTATCTCCCCCTATTATTATTTATTTTTTTGTCCTTATTTTTTCACTCATCTGTCCATACACTGAAATTCAACTGAAAGGGAGTGTAAGCCACTAGGTTTTCACAATCACATTGTCATATTGTAAAAGCTAGTTATACAGTCTAGACACTCTTTTTGAATACTTTAAATGCACTCATTTATATAGTGAGTCAACAAATATGTTTTCAGTCCCTCCTATGTGGTAGAGATAGTTAAAGGCTCTATGGAAACAGTGGTGAATGAAAAGTTAAATTCCTGTACTCAAGCTTATATTTAGCAAGGAAGAAAGACTCTAAAAAATGTTTAATTAAATAACTATTGTGGGGTGGTACACTGGTGGCTCAGTGGCAGAATTCTCGCCTGCTGTAATGGAGACCTGGGTTTGATTCCCGGAGCCTGCCCATGTTAAAAAAAAAAAACACTATTGTGAGCCATTGACTGCACACTATGTATGGAGTGTTTTTATGTCAAGAATGTTTACATGTTTGTATGTTGTTTTTATAATAAAAATATTAAAATAAAAAAATTAATGAAACGTGGAATCTTGAATACGGTATCTTGCTGGTTTGTAGAGGTTAGTGCGATGCCCTGATATGTCCCAGAGTAACTTGGGCAGAGAATAAAAAAATATTTGAAAGGAAGGATGCAATATTCAATTTCACCACCTGGGGAATTCCTGACACTCATGCAAGCAGTGAGGACAACCAATCCAATAGGCTGAGTCCTCAATCTTGGAGCTTGCCCCTATGAAGCTTATTTCTGCAAAGGAGAAACTAAGCCTATGATAATTATCCTAAGAGTCATCCCCAGAGAACATATTTTGTTGCTCAAATGTGGCTTCTCTCTCTCCAAGCCAATTTGGCAGGTGAACTCACTGTCCTTCCCACTATATCGTACACGACTTCCAGGAGTGTAAATCACCCTGGCAATGTGGGACCTGACTCCCAGGGATGAGGTGAAACCTGATACGGGAATGAGAAAGCCTTCTTGACCAAAACGGGGAAGAGAGAAATGAGACAAAATAGTCTTAGTGGCCGAGAGATTTCAAACAGAGTTAGAGGTTATCTTGGAGGTTATTCTTATGCATTATATAGATACTCCTTTTTAGCTTATGGTGTATTGGAGTGGCTAGAGGAAAGTACCTGAAACGGTTCAACTGTGTTCCAGTAGTCTTGATTCTGCAAAATGATTATATAACCATATAGCTTTTACAATGTGACTATGTGATTGTGAAAACCTTGTGTCTAATGCTCCCTTTATACTGGGTATGGACAGATGAGTAAAAAAAATAAGGATAAAAAATAAATAAATAATAGGGGAAGATAAAGGGTAAAAGTTGGGGAAACTGAAATACTGTGGGTCAGTGGGAGAGAGGGGTATAAGGGGTATAGGATGTTTGAATTCTTTTTTCTTCTTTTTATTTCCTTTTTTTTTTGGAGTGATGCAAATGTTCTAAAACTGATCATGGTAAAGAATATATGTGATGAAATTGTGAGTCACTGATTGTATACGGTTGGACTATATGTATGCTGATATTTCTCAATAAAAACATAAAAAAAAAGTAGAGATAGTTCCTATATATCAGCTCACCCATATACTCTTATTATCTATATTGCACAATGGTACGGTATATTTGTTATAACTGATGAAGCAACATTAATACACTATTATTATTAACCAGTTGAATGCTTTATATTAGCTTTCATTCTTTCTGTTATACTGTTATATGCCTTTTGAAAAAGGTGTAATGTTTCCACCAATATAGTGTGATACACAATAGTTCCACTACCCTAAAATGGTCCTCTGCTCCAACAATTCATCCTATTGTGGTACCACTGAATACCTGGCAAATACTGAACTTTTTAGGTGTCTCTATAGTTTTGCCTTTACAGAATGTCATATAGTTGGAATCAAACAATATGTGACTTTTTCAGAAGGGTTTTTTACATGTAGCAATATGCATTTAAGGTTCCTTCATTTCCTTTCATGCTCGATAACTACAATTTTTAAAAAATTTTATTAATTAAAAAAAAATTACAAGAAACAAACATTCCCAACACATACACTCAGCAATTCACAATATCATCACATAATTGCATATTCATCATCATGATCATATCCCATAACATTAGCATCAATTCAGAAAAAGAAATAAAAAGACAACAGAAAAATATAACAAACAGAAAAAAAAAAAATTTTACAGGCCATACCCCTTACTGATCCCTTTCATTGATCACTAGCATTTCAAACTAAATTTATTTTAACATTTGTTCCCCCTATTATTTATTTTTATTCCATATGTTCCTCTCATCTGTTGACAGGGTAGATAAAAGGAGCATCAGACACAAGATTTTCACAATCACACAGTCACACTGTGAAAGTTATATCATTATATAATCATCATCAAGAAACATGGCTACTGGAACACAGCTCAACATTTTCAGGCAGTTCCCTCCAGCCTCTCCATTACATCTTGGATAACAAGGTGATATCTACTTAATGCATAAGAATAACCTCCAGGATAACCTCTCGACTCTGTGTGGAATCTCTCAGCCATTGACACTTTGTCTCATTTCACTCTTCTCCCTTTTGGTCGAGAAGGTTTTCTCAATCGCTTGATGCTGGGTCTCAGCTCATTCTAGAGTTTTTCTCAATCCCTTGATGCTGAATCTCAGCTCATTCTGGGATTTCTGTCCCACGCTGCCAGGAAGAGCCACACCCCTGGTAGTCATGTCCTATGTAGACAGGGGGAGGGTGGTGAGTCTGCTTGCTGTGTTGGCTGGAGAGAGAGGCCACATCTGAGCAACAAAAGAGGTTCTCTTGGGGGTGACTCTTAGGCTTAATTTTAAGTAGGCTTGACCTATTGCCTGTGGGGTTAAGTTTCATATGAACAAACCCCAAGACTGGGGGCTCGGCCTATAGCTTTGGTTGTCCATACTGCTTTTGAGAATATCAAGAATTCAACTTGGGGAAGTTGAGTTTTCCCCTGTTCTCATCCCCTTCGGGGACTTTGCAAATATTTTTCCACTCACTGATCAAATCACTCTGGGATTCATCAGGGCATCACCTGGACAAACCAACCAAAATCTCATGTCCTATACAAAGTTCCATGTACTTAAGGTGTTCAATCAACTATCTACATAAGTTATATTAGGAGATGCACTAGTCAAAGTATAGATTTGTACCAAATAAACATTTTTTTTTCTTTAGTCTAACTCATTAGTGAAATTTTAAAATATTAAGTACCATCTATTTTCAGCACACTGCAGTAATGACATTCTTTTGTTCTTCCTCATGCAAAAACATTTTTAAAATTTGTACATTTAGTCACTATCATAATACACTCTAGGCATTCCTAGACTACACCATCTCAATCTTTATCGTCTATCTTTCTTTGTGATTTAATTTATGCCCCAGGCCTCCTCCCTCTATCATTCTCATACGCAGCTTCATTCAGTGTTTTAACATAATTGTATTACAGTTAGGTAATATTGTGCTGTCCATTTCTGAGTTTTTATATTCAGTCCTGTTGCACAATCTGTATCCCTTCAGCTCCAATTACCCAATATCTCATCCTATTTCTATCTCCTGATGGTCTCTGTTACCAAGGAAATATTCCAAGATTATTCACTAATGTCAGTTCATATCAGTGAGACTATACAGTATTTGTCCTTTTGTTTCTGGCTAATCACACTCAGCATAATGTCCTTAAGGTCCATTCATGTTGTTACATACTTCATAACTTTATTCTGTTTTACAGCTGCGTAATATTCCATCTTATGTAAATGCCACAGTTTGCTTAGCTAACTGTCTGTTGATGGACATTTTGGCTGTTTCCATCTCTTGGTAAATGTTAATAATGCTGCTATAAACATTGGTGTGTAAATGTCCATTTGTGTCCTTGGCCTCGTGTCCTTTGAGTAGAGACAGCATATAGATGGGTCCTGTTTTTTAATCCATTCTGCCAGACTATGTCTTTTGATTGGAGAGTTTAATCCATTACCATTCAGTGTTATTACTGCATGGGTAGTACTTTCTTCTACTATTTTGCCTTCTGGATTTTATATGTCATATCTAATTTTCCTTCTTTTTACCTTTACTCATAGTCTTCCTTTCTACACTCTTCTCCACACCTCTCTCTTCTGTCTTTGTATCTGTCTCTAGTGTTCCCTTCAGTATTTCTTGCAGAGCTGGTCTCTTGGTCACAAATTCTCTCAGTGATTTTTTGTCTGAAAATGTCTTAATTTCTCCCTCATTTTTGAAGGACAGTTTTGCTGGATATAGAATTCTTGGTTGGCAGTTTTTCTCTTTTAATAATTTAAATATATTATCCCATTGTCTTCTTGCCTCCATGGTTTCTGCTGAGAGATCTGCACATAGTCTTATTGGGCTTCCCTTGTATGTGATGGATTGCTTTTCTCTTGCTGCTTTCAAGATCCTCTCTTTCTCTTTGACCTCTGACATTCTGATTATTAAATGTCTTGGAGTATGTCTATTTGGATCTATTCTCTTTGGGGTACGCTGCACTTCTTGGATCTGTAATTTTAAGTCTTTCATAAGAGTTGGGAAATTTTCAGTGATAATTTCCTCCATTAGTTTTTCTCCTCCTTTTCCCTTCTCTTCTCCTTCTGGGACACCCACAACACGTATATTCATGAGCTTCATATTGTCTTTCAATTCCCTGAGTCCCCGCTCATATTTTTCCATTTTTTTCCCTATAGTTTCTGTTTCTTGTTGGATTTCAGATGTTTCGTCCTCCAGTTCAGAAATCCTATGTTCTGTCTCTCGAAATCTACCACTGTAGGTTTCCATTGTTTTTTTCATCTCTTCTACTGTGTCTTTTATTACCATAAGTTCTGTGATTTGTTTTTTCAGACTTTCAGTTTCTTATTTTTGTTCTTTCCTTGCCTTCTTTATATCCTCCCTCAATTCAATGATTTGGTTTTTAAAAAAATTTTTTTTATTAATTAAAAAAAATTAACTAACAAAACATTTAGAAATCATTCCATTCTACATACGCAATCAGTAATTCTTAATATCATCACATAGTTGCATATTCATCATTTCTTAGTACATTTGCATCGATTTAGAAAAAGAAATAAAAAGACAACAGAAAAAGAAATAAAACAATAATAGAGAGAAAAAATAAAAATAAAAAAAACTATACCTCACATGCAGCTTCATTCAATGTTGTAACATAATTACATAACAATTAGGTAGTACTGTGCTGTCCATTTCTGAGTTTTTGTATCCAGACCTGTTGCACAGTATGTATCCCTTCAGCTCCAATTACCCATTATCTTACCCTATTTCTATCTCCTGATGGTCTCTGTTACCAATGACATATTCCAAGGTTATTCACTAATGTCGGTTCATATCATTAGTTTTGATAATGATATGAACTTTAGTTTTTGCATATCAGCATAATGTTCTCTAGGTCCATCCATGTTATTACATGCTTCATAAGTTTATCTTGTCTTAGAGCTGCATAATATTCCATCGTATGTATATACCACAGTTTCTTTAGCCACTCGTCTGTTGATGGACATTTTGCCTGTTTCCATCTCTTTGCAATCGTAAATAATGCTGCTATAAACATTGGTGTGCAAATGTCCATTTGTGTCTTTGCCCTTAAGTCCTCTGAGTAGATACCTAGCAATGGTATTGCTGGGTCGTATGGCAATTCTATATTCAGCTTTTTGAGGAACCGCCAAACTGACTTCCACAGTGGTTGCACCATTTGACATTCCCACCAACAGTGGATAAGTGTGCCTCTTTCTCCACATCCTCTACAGCACTTGTCATTTTCTGTTTTGTTGATAATGGCCATTCTGGTGGGTGTGAGATGATATCTCATTGTGGTTTTGATTTGCATTTCTCTAATGGCCAGGGACATTGAGCATCTCTTCATATGCCTTTTGGCCATTTGTATTTCCTCTTCTGAGAGGTGTCTGTTCAAGTCTTTTTCCCATTTTGTAATTGGATTGGCTGTCTTTTTGTTGTTGAGTTGAACAATCTCTTTATAAATTCTGGATACTAGACCTTTATCTGATATGTCATTTCCAAATATTGTCTCCCATTGTGTAGGCTGTCTTTCTACTTTCTTGATGAAGTTCTTTGATGCACAAAAGTGTTTAATTTTGAGGAGCTTCCATTTATTTCTTTCTTTCTTCAGTGCTCTTGCTTTAGGTGTAAGGTCTATAAAACTGCCTCCAATTGTAAGATTCTTAAGATATCTCCCTACATTTTCCTCTAACTGTTTTATGATCTTAGACCTAATGTTTAGATCTTTGATCCATTTTGAGTTAACTTTTGTATAGGGTGTGAGATACGGGTCCTCTTTCATTCTTTTGCATATGGATATCCAGTTCTCTAGGCACCATTTATTGAAGAGACTGTTCTGTCCCAGGTGAGTTGGCTTGACTGCCTTATCAAAGATCAAATGTCCATAGATGAGAGGGTCTATATCTGAGCACTCTATTCGATTCCATTGGTCGATATATCTATCTTTATGCCAGTACCATGCTGTTTTGAGCACTGTGGCTTCATAATATGCCTTAAAGTCCGGCAGCATGATACCTCCAGCTTCGTTTTGATTTGGTTTTTGATGAGGTTTTCCATGTCTGTTCATACATTCTGAATTAATTGTTTCAGCTCCTATATGTCATTTGAATTGTTGGTTTGTTCCTTTGACTGGGCCATAGCTTCAATTTTCCTAATGTGATCTGTTATTTTTTGCTGGTGTCTAGGCATTTAATTACCTTAATTAGTTTATTCTGGAGATTGCTTTCACTTCTTTTATTTAGGGTTTTCTTGCTGGATGAATTTGTTGTCTATCTGTTCTTTGACATTCCGTTCAGCTTTATGTGGACCTCTAGCTTAAGTTTTGCTTAACAGAGGAGAATTTTTCAGTTCTTGTTTCTTGTCCTCCTTGTGTGTTGCCTTTTCCCCCCACACTTAGGAGGGTCTATTTAGATATTATAGACCCCAGCCAGATTTTCCCAGACCAAACTGGCCTCCTATCAGGAGGAAAGAGTCACCTGCGTCAGTTTTCCCTGAGGGTAAGACCAAGCAGGTTGAAAGACTTTCCTGTGAAGTCTCTGGACTCTGTTTTTCTTATCCTGCCCAGTATGTGGCGCTTGTCTGACTGCAGGTCCCACCAGGATAAGATGATGCGGTACCTTTAACTTTGACAGACTCTCCTGATGGGGGCATGGTGGAGACAGAGGAGAGGTTGTGGGCTGGTTTTAATGGCTTCAAATTACCAAGCCCTGGTGTTTGAATTCCTTGATGGGGGGATTCCACCTGGGCGGGGCTTCACCCCTCCCCTGGGGAAGGCACAAGTTCCAGATAAGCCCCCAAAAGAGCTCACTTCTGTCTATGCCTGGGGCAGTTGCAGCCTGAAAAGTCCTGCCGCTGTATCCAGAGGCAGTCAAGTCTTTGTAGATATACAGCCACAGAAACCTCTGTTTCCTTCTTTTTTTTCCCCCCCTTTTTCTGTCAGTCTTGCCTCCTTGGCGCTGGGGCAAGAATGAGCAACCTCTGCTTTGATCAGGTTCACCTAAGCTGGGGGCCTATTTTTAGTAGTCAGAATTTGTTAATTAGTTCCACAATTGGCGTTTGATTTTGCCCAGTCCCTGCTGCTGGTAAAGTCCTTTCCTTTCCCTCTGGGAAGCAACCTGAGGGGTAGAGGTGCTGGCTACCACAGCTTTGGGAACTCATGGTTCTGGGGGGTGCTCGCAGTCAGTCCAGCTGGTCCAGACTGGGGTATGCTGTGTGTCTGGTCACTATTGTGGCTCCGGGAGCTGTTCTGTACTGTTTCTGGTTATTTAGTAGTTGTTCTGGAGGACGAACTAAAACACGCTCGTTGTTAAGCCGCCATCTTGACCCAGAAGTTAACTACGATTTTTATTGCACCATTGTATGGATGTCTTACAGTTTATTTATGCCTTCACCTAATAAAGGCTTCTTAATGGCTTACAATTTTTACAATTACAAATAAGACTGCAATTAACAAACAAACAAACAAAAAAGAAATGATTTTGTGTGCTTGGAAAGCATTTCTCAAACAAGAGGTAGAGAGTATCAGGGAGTATGTAACTGGGCAATCTACATTAGTCTCAGGTGGGAGTGATGGTAATGGAAGTTTTTTTTTTCTTTTTTTTTACATGGGCAGGCACCGGGAATTGAACCTGGGTCCTCAGGCATGGCAGGCAAGCACTCTTACCTGCTGAGCCACCATGGCCCGCCCAGTAATGGAAGTTTTGTCAAGGTAATAGACATTTAGGCTAAGACCTGAAAAATGACGAGGAATAAGCTAGTTCAAGAAGGGGAGAAAGACTCTCTAGGCAGAGAGAACTGTATAAGTGAATGCTTGGAGGCATCTTAAAGAACAGAGTGCATTTGAAGAAGTGAAATAAATCCAGGATGACTGGGACAAGAAGCAGTGAAGACAGAGTGGTGACACAGGAGAATGAAAGTGTAGGCAGGGCCTCAGGCCATGGGAGAGATTTTGGATTTATCCTAAGGGCAATGGGTAACCACCGAAGGGTTTTAGGCAAGGAAGTGACATGATTAAATTAAAAATACATATTAGAATATGAGATACACCAATTTTGTATACTAACTCACTCATACACTGTTGTTTATTGGGCATCTTCTACAAACCAGGCAGAATCCTAAGCAGAAAGCATATGGAAAACATGGGTCCTGCTGTTGAAGAGCTTATGAAAGGAAAATTATTTTCAATTTTTTTCAGTAAAGTAGTCTGAAATCCCTTTATTTGGGATTCCCCTGGACACGAGCTAATTTAGACACTATAACTTCTGGAGAAGCAGCTGAAGAGTATACTGTAGTAAGGAGATGTAGGTTTTAACTTTTGTAAGAGCCACTTAAACTTGTCGGCTCAGTGTTATTTTGAATTTATAGAGCTGAGGTAATCTATTCCACCCCATTGATGTGAGGGCTAAATATAATAATATACATGAAAGCACTCAGTACAGTGCCAGTTATGAAGTAAACATTAAAAATGTTAACAATAGGGTGCACTGGTGGTTCAGTGGTAGAATGCCCACCTGCCATGCAAGAGACCCAGGTTTGACTCCCGGCCCATGCATACCCTCACTCCCCGTCCCAAATGTTAATAAGGTATTTTAAAAAATTTCAAAATTGGGCTTACATAAATTCTGCCTCTTCCTCCCTATTAGTTTGAATTAATGATTAAAAAAATAATAATGTTGTCAGCTAGGATTAATACCAGCTCCTCATAGAAATACCTTTCACATTTTTCCTTTTCTGTTTTTATCTTTTGAACGCGTGCATGGGCATGTGTGTGCTAATGAAGTCATAACATATAAGGATAAAACACTGGTAAGGGGTTAGGAACTTTGGGACAACTCTAGCTCTATTACTAATTAGCAGTGTAACGTTATACAAGTCACTAACTTTTCCTGGGTTTCAGTCTCTCTTCATCTAGCAAATGAAATAATCTTCTGAAACTACCTTCACATAATTTCTCTAGCCTAAATCCAGTGGAATAGTCATGTTGTATAGTAAAAATGGCTATATATACTCTCTTTGAATTGCAAATGTGAAAAAGTGAGAGTGAAAGATTTATCCGCCAAGGACAAACCAGTTTTATATATATATATATATATATATGTAACCAGATCCTATAGCAATGGGCAAGTAATTATCCTTCTCTTCCCTGATTCTCTATGCTAAATATCTCTAGCCTTTCCTTTTAGTGGCATCTCATCTAAACAGAAGTTAGGATATCTTCCCTAAAAAAATTTCTCTTACGCTGAAATCTAAAACATATTTCCTCCTAGCAGAAGTCCCTGCATGAAAGAAAAGTATGGTGTGTCAAAGCAGCAATGAGTTAAGGCCAGTGCAGCAAGAGTGGAACACACTGAGAGTTGGGGTGGCATAAAGCTGACAAAGTTGGTAAGGGATGGACAATGCAGGCCTCTGTAGGCCTTCTAAAAGTAATGGAAAGCAGGGGGTGATATGTTCATAATTACATTTTTTTTTCTGATGGGATAATTACTGATTGTTTTTTAACTTGATTGCTGATTTTTAAAAAGTAGTTTAATTGAGATATAGTCATATACCATACAATCCATCCAAACTGCACAATCAATGGTATACACGCAATTTAGTATATTCAGAGTTGTGCAATCATCACCACAATTTTCAAACATTTTCATTAATCCAAAAAGAAAAACCTCATACTTCTTAGCAGTCATCTTTGAATCCCTCCATCCTTCCCCAGCCCTACATAACAACTAATCTAGCTCTGTCTCTATAGATTTATTTATACTTATATTTTATATAACTGGAATCATATAATATGCAGTCTTTTTAGTTTCTTTCATTTAGCATGTTTTTTTAAATTATTTTTTTTTAATCAGAGAAGTTGTAAGTTTACTGAAAAGGCATGTAAAAAATACATTACCATAACCTTCCCCAACTGTTGACACCTTGCATTAGTGTGATTATCTTAGCTACAGTTAATGAAAGTATTTTAAAGAAAGTGTTAACTATGTCCACCACTTACATTAGGTGTATGTTTTTCCATATACTGCCCTAATATTAACACCTTATATTAATGTCATATATTTGTTATAATGCATGAAAGAAGAATTTTATTCTTATACTATTAACCCCAGTGCATTGTCCACAACAGGGTTCACTGTGTTATACAGTTCCATGTTTTATCTTATGACTTTCCTTCTGATAACATACGTGATGCCAAACTTTCCCTTTCAACCCATACACATATATAATTCAGAACTGTTAATTACACTCACAATAATATGCTACCATCACAAACCATTTCAGAACCTTTGCAATCAACCTGAATAGAAACGCTGCACAAATTAAGCATCAGCTCCCCATTATCCATCTTTATGTTCTGGAATCTAACTCAATGAATTTGCTTATTAGAATTAGTTTACATGAGTGAGATCATATAGTATTTGCCCTTTTGTGTCTGACTTATTTCAGTAGGGATAATGTCCTTAAGGTCCATCCATTTTGTTGCATGCACCAGCAATTCATTCCTTCTTACTGCTGAATAACATTCCACCACATGTATATACCACATTTTGTTTATCTATTCATTGGTTGAAGGACACTTGGGTTGCTTCCCTCTATTGGCAGTGATGAATAATGCTCCTATGAACATTGGTGTGCAAATGTCTGTTTGAGTCCCTGCTTTCAGTTTCTTTTGGGCACAGTATACATTTAATAGTGGGATTACCAAAACATATGGCAATTCTGTACTTAGCTTCCCGAGGAACTGCCAAACTGTCTGCCACAGCAACTGCACCATTCCCACCAGCAGTAAATAAGTGCTCCTATTTCTTTATTAATCCTCTGATGGTCTATATAATGTTGATGTTATATATAGTGATGTTGTCATATATGATGACAGTGGTAAATTGAAGTCTCCAGTTATTTCTGTAGAGATGATTCTCCCTTGAATTTTGCCAGTGTTCAACTTGTGTATTTGGGGCACCAGGGACAGGAACAAATATTAATGATTTTTGTTATTTCTTTTTGGTGGATTGCCCCTTTTATTACTATATAGTATCCTTCTTTGTCTCTCATAACAGTCTTGCATTTAAAGTGTATTTTTCTCAATATTAGTATAGCCACCCAGCTCTGTTCTGGCTACTGTTTGTACGGAATATCTTTTTCCAACCTTTCACTTACAATCTACTTGTGTCCTTGGGTCTAAGGTGAGTCTCCTATAGACAGCATATAAATGGATTATTTTTAAAAATTCCATTCAGCCAATCTGGGTCTTTTGATTGGGGAGTTTAGTCCATTAACATTCAATTTCATTATTGTATAGGCAGTACTTACTTCAACCATTTTATGCTTTGGCTTTTATGTCATATATCATATTTTTGTCTCTCTTTTTCTCCTTTTTGTTAACCCCACTGATACTCTTCATTTCTACACTCTCTTCCATGCACCTCTCTCTCCTGTCTCTTCCTTTCAGCCTGCAGAACTCCCTTTAGTATTTCTCGTAGGGCAGGTATCTTGTTGATGAAATCTCTCAGTTTCTGTTTATTTATGAGTATTTTAAACTCTCCATCATTTTTTAAAATGCAGTTTTATTGAGATATATTCACATAGCATAGAAACCACCTGAAGTATACAATCACTGGTTCACAGTATCATCCCATAGTTGTACATGCAGTCCCATGCATGCACAACTGAGAACATTTTCATCACCCCTGAAAAAAAAACAAAAATACAAAAGAAACCATAATCCTCCCATACTTCTTATCCTCCATACTACTGACTCATAGTTTTTGTGTGGTATATTTGATACTGTTGATGAAAGAGCATTAAAATATTACTGCTCCAGTACACAGTTTGTGGTAGATACATTTTTCCCCCATATATCCTTCTACTATAACTCCTTGTAACAGCAGAACTTTACGCATCTGCTATAGTTCATGAAAAAAAACTTATAAAAAATATTTGTACAGTTAATCACAGGCATTGTCTACTGCAAGCTTCACTGTGTTATACTTTCCCACATTTTAACCTCTAACTTTCCTCCTGGCGATATACATAAACTTTCCCTTTCTGCTACAGTCACACACCATCCAGTACTGTTAATTATTCCCATAATAATGCCCTACTATCATATCTGTCCATTTCCAAATGTTTACATTCAATCTAGTTAAACATTCTGCACACATAAAGCGACTGCTCCCATTTTTTAGTCTCATTCTATATCCTAGTGACCTATAGCCTTTATGTATATAACTTTACGTATTATAATTAGTTCACATTGAGTAAGATTGTAAAATATTTGTCCTTTAGTGTCTTACTTATTTCATTTAACAAAATGTCCTTAAGGTTCACCCATGTTGTCGCAGGCTTCAGGACCTCATTTCTTCTCACTGATGAATAATATTGCATCATATATATATATCTATATATATATACCACATTTTGTTTATCCAGTCATTTTTAATGGACAGTTGGATTGTTTCCATCTTTTGGCAACTGTCAATAATGCCACTATAAACATCGGTGTGCAAATATCTATTCACATTCCTGATTTCAGATCTTTCAGGTGTATACTGAGTAAGCGGGGATTGCCAGGTTGTAAGGCAACTCTATACTTACCTTCCTGAGGAACTGTCAAACTGTCCTCCATAGAGAATGTATCATTTTACATTCCCACCAGCAGTGAATAAGTGTTTCAATTTCTCTACATCCAATCCAAAACTTGTAACTGCTTGTTTAATAGAGGTCATTCTAGTATGTGTGAGATGATATTACATTCTGATTTTGATTTGTATTTCCATATTAGTAAAGTTGAGCATTTCTTCATGTGCTTCTTAGCCATCTACATTTCCTCTTTGGAGAAATGTCTGTTCATGTCCTTTTTTAAATTGGGTTATTTGACTTTTCAGTGGTTGAGCTGTAGGATTTCTTTATAATACTGGATATCAAACCCTTATCAGATATGTGGTTTTCAAATGTTTTCTCACATTGAGTTGGTTGTCTTTTCACCCTTTTGATAACGTCCTTTGAAGCAGTGAAGTATTCAATTTTGAGGAGTTCCCATTTATCTATTTTTTCTTTTGTTGCTTGTGTTTTGGGTGTAAAGTCTAAGAAACTAGTCTAGTAATATCGCCTATTACTAGATCTTGAAGATGTTTCCCTATATTTTCTTCTAGGAGTTTTATAGTACTGGCCCTTATATTTTGGTCTTTGATCCATCTTGAGTTAATTTTTGAATAGGGTGTGATACAGGAATCCTTTCTTTCCTTCTTTTGGTTATGGATATCCGGATCTCTCACTTCATTCTTCTTTTTCAAGATGTTCTGAAGATCCTTACCCATGCAAATAAAATTGATAATTAGCTTCTTCTTTTTTTTTTTGCAAAGTAGTCTGTTAGGATTCTGGCTGGCATTGCATTGAGTCTGTAGATCAATTTTGGGTAGAACTGACATCTTAATGACATTTAGCCTTCCAAATGGACACAGAATGTCTTTCCATGTATCCAGGTCTTCTTTGATTCCTTTTAGGAATGGTTTGTAGTTTTCTGTGTATAAGTCCTCTATGTCCTTGGTTAGGTTTATTCTTACATATCTAATTTTTTTGGGTGCTACTGTAAACATATTTATTTTGATTACCTCCTCAGATAGCTCATTATTAGTGTATAGAAACATCATTGATTTTTTTGTTTTGATCTTGTATCCTGCTACTTAGTTGAACTTGCTTATTAGCTCAAATAGCACTGCTGTTGTTCTTCCTGAATTTTCTAAATATTGGATCATGTCATCTGCAAATAGTGATAGCTTTACTTCTTCCTTTCCAATTTGGATCACTTCATTCTTTTTCTTGCCTAACTGCTCTAGCTAGAACATGTGCTCTAGCACAATACTGAATAGTAGTTGTGACACTGGGCATCCTTGTCTTGTTTCTGATCACAGTGGGAAAACTTTCAGTCCCTCACCACTGAGTATGATGCCAGTTGCAGGTTTTTCATATATGCTCTTTATCACATTAGGAAGTTTCTTTCGATTCTTACTTTTTGAAATGTTTGTATCATGAAAGGATGCTGTATTCTGTCAAATGCCTTTTCTGTGTTAATTGAGATGATCATATGGTTTTTTCCTTTCAGATTATTAATGTGGTATATTACACTAATTTTCTTATGTTGGACCAGTCTTTCATACCTGGAATAAAACACATTTGGTCATGTGTATAATTCTTTTAATATACTGATAGATTCTATTAGTAAGTATTTTGTTGAGGATTTTTGTATTTATATTCATGAGAGAGACTGGTCTGAAGTTTTCTCTTCTTATAGTATCTTTATCCAGCTCTGGTATTGGAGTAATGTAGGCTTCATAGAATGAGTTAGGTAGTGTTCCCTTTTCAATTTTTGGAAGAGTTTTAGCAGGAATGGTATTAATTCTTTTTGAAATGTTTGGTAAAATCTGCTTGTAAATTTGTCTAGTCCTGGGCTTTATTTTGTTGGCAGATTTTTATTTTATTTTATCTTCACACATATACTTTCTATACATGGTGCACAATCAAGGGCTTACAATATCATCACATAGTTGTGTATTCATCACCATGATTATTTTTTTGAACATTTGCATCACTCCAGAAAAAGAAATAAAAAGAAAAAACTCATACATACCATATTCATTACTCCTCCATCTCATTGACCACTAGTGTTTCCATCTACCCAGTTATTTTAACCTTTTGCCCCTATTATTTATTTATTTTTATCCATATTTTTTACTCATCAGTCCATATCCTGGATATAAGGAACATCAGAAATAAGGTTCTCAGAATGACACAGTCACTTTGTAAATGTTATACCTTCATACAATCGTCTTCAAGAATCTAGGCTACTGGAATACAGCTCAACAGTTTCAGGTATTTCCCTCTAGTCAGTCCAACAGACCATAAACTAAAAAAGGGGTATCTATATAATGCATAAGAAAAACCTCCAGGATAACCTTCAACTCTGTTTGAAATCTGTCAGCCACTGAAACTTTTATTTTTTCTCATTTCTCTCTTCCCCCATTTGGTCAGGAGGCTTTCTCAATCTTTTGATACCGAGTCCTGGCTTATCCCAGGCTTTCTGCCCCACTCTGCTGAGAGATTTACATTCGTGGGAGTCATGTCCCATGTAGGAGGAAAGACAGTGAGTTCACATGCTGAGTTGGCTTAGAGAGAGAGGCCACATCTGAGCAACAACAGAGGTTCTCTGGGGTGGGGGGGTGACTCTTATGTATAATTTTAAGTAGGCTTAGCCTATCCTTTACAGGAATAAGTGTCATAGGGGTGAACCCCAGGATTGAGGGCTTGGCCTATTGATTTGGTTGTCCCCACTGCTTGCAAGAGTATTAGAAATTCTCCAAATGGAGAATTGAATATTTCCTCCTTTCTTTCCATTCCTCCAAGGGGACTTTGCAAATACTCCTTTAATCACTGCCTAAATTGCTCTGGGATTTATGGGGCATCACACTAACCTGGACAAATCATCAAAATCTCACTCCCTATTCAAGATTCCATGTACTTATGGTATTCAACTAAATTGAACTCAAAAGTTAAATTAGGAAATGCACTATCCAAAATATAAATTTTGCACCAAAAAACATCTCACCCTTTAGTCTCACCCAGAAGTTGAGTTTTAAAATATGGATGATCTCATCCTTTACCCAGTCTTCTAGTATATCTTGGTCCTATCCATATCAGCTTCATTCATATCTCCAGTTGACATCTGATCCATTTTTCAACTTTTTAAACAGTTCCTGTATGGGGTACTGCTCACTTTCATAGCTTCAGAGCTCTAACTCTATCTCAGGTGTCATATAAGTATCCAAAGTTCCTGGGAAAGATTATATTATATACAAACAGCTCAATATCTCAGAGTTTAGAATTAAAAGTTACATTTCATGAACATATGTGATTGCTGTAAGAGCTTACAATCTAGGATGCTTTACAGTAAGCCCAAACCTGATAACCCATGCTCTCGACCTCAGTTTACGGAGTTTTTATATTATAGTTAGTCCATATGATTGAGGCATGATAATAGTTGTCTTTTTTTCCCTAACATTTCATTCAACATTCAGCTCTTAAGCTTCAGTCACCTAGTTGCACACCTCACAACTTCATTCTTTCTTGTGGGCCAGTAGTGCACCGCATGTAAACACCATAGTTTCCATTTCCATTCCTCAATTGTTGTACCCTTTGGCCACCTCGACTTAATGTGGATAAGGAACACTGTCAACAGAAACACCAGTGTGCAAATGTCCATTCATGTCTTCATATGCAGTTCCTCTGGGTATATACTGAGCAATGGGGTTTCAGGATCATATGGCAAACCCACCCCTAGCCTCCTGTGGAACCATGTTGGTAGGTTTTTGATGACTGACTTGTGATTAGTTTGTTGAGGCCTATTTCTTCTTGAGTCAGTGTAGGTTGCTCATGTGTTTGTAGGAAGTTGTTCATCTCATCTAAGTTGTCTAACTTGTTGGCCTACAGGTGCTCATATTAAGCACTTATGATTTTTTTTATTTCTTCAGGGTCTGTGGTAATGACCTTGCTTCTGATTTTACTTGCAGCTTTTCTCTTTTTGTCTTTGTCAGTTTGGCTGAGGGTTTGTCAACTTTATTGATGTTCTTAAAGAACCAACTTTTGGTTTGTTTCTCTCTATTGTTTTATTCTCTGTTTCATTAATTTCTGCTCTAATATTTGCTATTTCTTTTCATCTGCTTGCTTTGGAATTAGTTTGCTGTTCTGTCTCCAGTTGTTCAGTTAGGTTATTGAATTTAGCTCTTTCCTCCTTTTAAATGTGGGTGTTTGAGGTTATAAATTTTCCTCATCACTGCCTTCACTGCATCCCATAAGTTTTGTTATGTTGTATTCTCGTTTTCATTCGTCTCAGCATGTTTACTGATTTCTCTTGCAATTTTTTCTTTGATCCACTGATTGTTTAAGAGCATATTGTTTAACCTCCATATATTTCTATATTTGTTGATTTTCCATTTGCTATTGATTTCCAACTTCATTTCATTAGGACTAGAGAAAGTACTTTGTTTAATTTCAATCTTTTAAAATTGATTAAGACCTGTTTTGTGCCCCAGCATATGGTCTATGCTTGAGAATGTTCCATGAACATTCCAGAAGAATGTGTATGCTGCTGTTTTGGAATGCAGTGTTCTATGTATGTCTGGTAGGTCTAGATCATTTATCATATTATTTATGTTCTGTGTTTCTTTATTGATTCTCTGTTTACTAGTTCTATCTATTGAAGAGTGGTGTGGTGAAGTCTGCCACTATTATGGTAGCGTCATCCATTACTTCCTTCAGTTTTGCCATTGTTTACCTCCTGTACTTTGGGGCACCTTGATCAGGCACATAGATATTCATGATTGTTATTTCTTGTTGAATTGAAAATGTCCTTCTTTATCTCTTATAAACAGTTTTGCATTTAAAGTCTGTTTTGTCTGGTATTAGTATAGCTATCCCAGCTTTCTTTTGGTTATGTGGACCATCCTTTTACTTAAAAAGTTTTACTTTAAAAAGTTTCCATCCTTTTACTTTCAAACTGTCTGAATCTTTGGGTCTAAGATAAGTCCCTTGTAAATGGCATATAGAGGGATCATATTTTTAAATTCATTCTGCCAATTCATATCTTTTGATACAGGAGTTAATCCATTAACATTGAAAGTTACTTTAAGGGCAGTTCTCTATCAACCATCTCATTCTTTTTTTGGTGTTGTTGTATCTATTTTTTTTTGTTGTTGTTAGATCTATTTTTTTTCCTCTATTTTTATCCTTTAAGTTACCCTTACTAATAGTCTTCAATTCTGTACCCTCCTCCAGACCTCTCTTTCCTGTCTTCTTTTCACCTGGCTCCATTTAGTAGTTCTTCTAGGACTGGTCTTACTAACATGTTCTTTTAACTGTGAATATTTTAAATTCTCCCTCATTTCTGAAGGACAGCTTTGCTGGATAGAAGAGAATCCTTGACTGGCATTTTTTTTTGTTTTGGTATCTTAAATACATCATACCACTGCCATTTTGCATCCATGGTATCTGATGATAAATCAGCACTTAGTCTTACTTGACTTGCCTTGCATATGCTGAAACACTTTTCTCTTGCTGCTTTCAGAATTTTTTCCTTTTCACTGGTATATGACAGTCTGATTACTATGTGTCTTGGATTGTGTGTATTCGGATTTATTCTGTTTGGAGTACATTCTTGGATTTTAATATTTATGTCTGTTATAAGGGTTGGGAAATTTTCAGTTCTTATTTCTTCAAATATTCTTCCTGGTCCTTTTCCCTTCTCTTTTCCTTTTGGGACATCCACAATGTGTATATTTGTGTTGTTAATTATTTCTCTGAGATTGTGCTCAAATATTTCCATTTTTTCTTCATTCGTTCTTTTGATCACATTTGGTTGACCTGTCTTCTAGCTTGTTGATTTTTTCTTTTGCCTATTTAAATCTGCTGTTGTGTGTCTCCACTATATTATTTCATCTACAGTGTCTTTTATTCCCATAATATCTATTTTCTATTCTTTTAAATTCTTCTGTATGCTCTTCAGTGTCTTCTTATACTCTATCCCTTTATACATATTTTCCTTCATTTTCTTGAATTGATTCAGTAGGTTTGTTTGTACATCTTTGATTAATTGTTGCAGATTCTGTATCTCCTCCAATTTTTTGATCTGTTTCCTTGACTGGGCCATTTTTTCCTGAGTTTTAATATGCCTTGTGATTTTTTGCTGATATCGAGTCATCTTATTATTTTGATGGGTCTATTCTGAAGGTCAATTTCTCTCTCTTGTCTAAGGTTTAGTTGTTGCCTGGGTTTATTTTAGGGTACTGCTTTGACAACTGGGTCATCGGTATTTCTCAGCCAAAACTGGGCTGGTAACCATGCAGGGGTTGTAGATCAGCTCCAATGGGTCTGTGACTGGGTCTGGGGAGGCTCTGAAAAGCCCTGCTGTGCCCTTGCACTTCCCAGCCTGCCAAGCAGATGGTGATGTTTCGTGACTTAATTGTCATCAGAGGCTGTTTATCTCCTGGAGCCTAGTAGCATCTGACCATGCAGGGCTGCAACTGCCATGTTCCTGTGCCCACATTTCTCCGGGCTCAGTGTGGGGCTTGGTCTCCCATTTTAGTTGCAGCAGAGGATTCCCTCAGATAGCTCAGTCTACAGACTTCCCCCAGGCAAGAATTGGGCCCTCAGCTGCTGCTTCCCTCAAGGGGGAGGTTGGACACTAGGACCCAGGGCTGAAAACAAAGTCTCTGACTACAATTTTCAGGACTCTTCATTCCTCACTGACTGATGAATAAAGCCTTAAAATATTCTCCCCTGTCCGTGGGTCCCTAAATAGTTGAATTGAGTAGTTTCTGCCTGGCTACTTGCTGCTTTTCAGAGAAGAATTTGCAGTTTCTTCTTGATCCTCCATTCTGGAAGCTCTTTCTTGCTGCCTTTTTGTATTCCACCCATCCCTAAGGCTAAAGTCCTGCCATGGGGCTCCCAGTTTTGCCGGAAAAAGAATTCTTGGCTAGCAGTTTTTCTCTATCAGATCCTTATATTTATCATTCTACTGTCATCTTCCCTCCATGGTTTCTGATGAGAAATCGACATGTAGTCTTATTGCGGGTCCCTTGATTGTGATGAATTGCTTTTCTCTTGTTGCTTACAGGATTCCCTATGTTTGGCATTTGACAATCTAATTAGTAGGTGTCTCGAAGTAGGTCTATTAGCATTTATTTTGTTTGGAGTATGCTGCACTTCTTGCAC